>NC_134466.1:29747110-30084610 GCF_047948215.1 Lycorma delicatula
AATGAATTAAAAATGTAAAAGTTCAAATGTACAAATAATTTACAGAAAAACAAATTATTTTTAGTTAAACTATTGAAATTGAAACTAAACAGTATTGAAATATTTCTTAACAAACACCAAGATTATAAAATAATAATTTTAGTTTGAATAAAATAATAATAATAAAAAAATTAATTTTTTGTAAGAAGATAAACATAATATTTATAAGAACTAGAATTATTTTAAAACATTTTAAACAAAATAATATTAAATTGTTAATAATAAATGGAAAAATGTCACTCTTCAAACTAAAATATTTTCATTCAAAATAGGAATAGTCTTGAGTAACAAATTTTTAATTTATCTTAATTTTCCACTTGAAAATCAGTATCTTGAACAAATTCTTCAAAATCATCTGTAAAAGTTTGCCCTTCTTTTGATGTCAAAAAAACTTTTAAAATTATTATGTATCAGTAGGAATGAGTCTCGTTGATTTTAATAAAAGTATAATTTTCACTTTTGACATTAGGCAACAGGCATAGTCAATTTAATACAAAGTTCTATCGATTATTGTTTAACTATTTTACAAATGTTTACTTTTTGAAAATCATTTCTTGTCAGATCATTCTTAAAAAAAGTTATGCTGCTTTCATCTTTAACTATTTTTATTTCATGGCTTCTCAACCAGTTTACTTTCCTACTTTCCATATCTTTCTTTCTGTCTGCAACAGTTTGAAGCGATGGAGATTCTGATTTATTCATTCTGTTAACAGTAAATCTTTCATTATTTTTATACAGTTTTCTATCAAGTGGTGTAGTAGACTCTATGTCAGCATATAATCTTTGCAGAATTTTCAATTTATACTTGACAACTTGTAAATCGTATAAATATATATCTTCTGGTACTAAAAATCAGAACAATATTTTTTGTAATGACTGGTGATGAACCAGGTAGTGTTTTAACAGGAGAACAAGTTTAATACTTTGAATATGTCCCTGGCAAGAATCAGATCATAAGCATAGTTCATTAACTGAAGCTTTAATTTTTTTTAAAAATATACTTAAGTAAACGCCACCCCACCTTTTGATTCTATGTCCATGTCATCTTTACGCACCAGACATTAAATATGCCTGCCTTTGTACTTCCATCATGAATACCCAAATTGTATAAGCTTTATTGATGTTTGTATCATGTTAACTGGTTGACTCATTTTTGTATAACATTAATAGTGTAACTGATTTAAAAGGGATTTTATTGTTAAATTTGTTTAATTCTAAATAGAACAGTAAAGCGATATAATCAGAAATTTTTTTTTTTTAGAGTACGAGCAACTTTCTTTTCAACCAGAATATTTTAGATTTAAAAAACACCTGTACTTTGTATTTTCAATATACTTCAAAATTTCACCAAAACGTAACCTTCAAGCTTATATAATTAATTATATCATCTTGAATTTTTGGTTTTATTAATTAGATTTTCAATGAATGAACAGTTCATTATTGAATAAAATAGGTATGTGTGTGAACACGTTTGTCTCTGATTTTGATTTGATTTCAGCATTTGAATTAAGCATCATTAGGAAATTACAAAAACACGAATGGTTGCATTCGGCCGTTGGGTTCTACTCATAATAGCTGTAAAAATTAAAATTTTGTAATAATCATTGCTCAATAATGGTGTAAGCTGTCAAGTTGGTTCAAACACTCTAATGTTAGTTTTACTGAAATGCATAAAATAAATAAATATCAATTTTTTTTGTAAGTCAAGTGTTAGACCTCCAAGTAATGGAAAAACTAACTTTTTATTAATTGAAAAGCCATAAAACCACCCAACCATAAGATAAATTATATTAACTTAGCATATGTAGTATAAGCATAAGTTAGAGATAATAACCTTGTTATAAATGAATTAATAATCGAGAGAACAGTAATAATAATAATGTTTGTTCGGAAAAGTCTTTCTTGACTTTTCACTGATAATTGGTTTAAAAATAAAATTTAATCATACAGTTTAAACTAATTTTTTTATTTGTATTAAATGTATTATGTTTTAATGTGTCAAACCATTTACCTTGAAAAATAGTTAATTTTTAAAATTTTTTATTTATTAATCATATTGGTCATTAAAGATATGGTTTAGTTTACTACATTGTTTGTTGAAACAAGAAACATGGTAGATAAAAAACATGGTTATTTTGCTAACTGCAATTCTTTTTATCATAGAATATATTATTAATAAATGGTAATACAATACAGTAGAACTGTATCTAATGTTTAAGTTTGATTGTTTTTGAGATCTCTTATTTTTTATTTTTACTTTACAACCTTCAATTTTTTTTGTTTTAATGTTAATGTTTGAGATGTTTGAATTATTGTGAAGCCAACAGGTTGTAAGGATGCAGTCCTTCTTTTCAAAGGTTAAATGACGTTTTAAATTTATGCTATGTATTATAAAAATTTTTTGAAGTTTTTTTTATTAATGTATATATTTTTAAGATTATAAATAACTAATTTTGTGTATTTACTTTCATATTTTATCTCTCTTGTTTATATATATTTTTAAATTTTATAAACACTTTACATTATGCTTCTGAATTATTTCTGGAAATATTCAATTAATTTTAATTTTTGTAAATTTCCCACTTATTTCCACATACTTCTTTTATATATTTTGTTAATATTATAAGAATATATTTATTTATTAATTAATGGGAAATGTTTGAGACATTTTTATGAAAAAAAACAATTTCATGATAGGCAATTTAATTTTATATTTTTGTTAAGTTTGTGCACTGATTATGGTCATTGAATGTGATTGTATAAGTCTGTTTTTAAAACAAGAAAAGTTCTAGTATTAGTTTTTATTTTAAAATCAATATAAAACATGGTTATTGGCAAAGTAATCATGTATTTTGCAGGCTGAGTATTAATTCTGTAGTGTAAGTTTCTTTTATCTGTCAATATAGCAGTCTGATTATAATAATATACATACATTCTTATTTATGAAAATCTGATCATCTTGTTCTAACAGGTCATATACTATTTGATACTTATTTTAAACTATAAAATCAAACTTTACTTTTATCCAGTTGTTATTGGATTGCATATTGACCTTCACATAACATCCTATGACCTTCATATATCATTGACCTTCATATAACATCGCCTTTCTACCATTTCTAATTGAATTTTTCCTATCTCAGTTTTGTTTTTCAGGTCTTTTATTCAATTTATCCATACCTCTTTCTTGGTCTTCCATTAGATCTTCTTCTGATTATGTTTAAATATCATTTTTCTATTCTTCCACTTTCCTTCTTGTAAGTCTCTGAATCTCTTTGCCCTGTTCAGTTCTCTTCTATATTACTCTACATTGTAGGTCTTCACTTATGCTAAATTTCTTAACTCATTTTCTCCACATTTTTTTCTACTATCCTTGTTAAGAACTATCTCAGTTGTCTGCATTTTTACTTTTTTCTTGTATGACTACATTTCAATAATTTTTCATCGATATGGTTATTAACTATTGGAATATTGTTCATAACAACAGTAGTAAGTTGTGCAATCTGTATGTATGAAATATTTTAAGCTTTGTCTCTTTAGAGTAAATAAAGTAGGAGACATACAGAAAATTGGCTTTTTATCACTCATATATCTGACTGTCTGATTGTTCTTGTGTCACATAAGAACAGCAGAATAGATTTGAATAAAACATTCTGAATGAATTTATTTAACCATAATTGAATAAAATCTTTGTTAGTGTATGTCGTAGTTCACAATATATATATATATATATATATATATATATATATATATATATTGTGATTATATATATATTTTGCTTTTTTAAGCCACTTTAACTGTTCAACTTATTGTACAGCCACTGGAGGCAGGAGAAAATACCTGAGTATTCTGCCCCTTAACATTGAGATCCCACCTATATTTATATGTAGAAATAGCATGGTTAGAACTATATTCGCAGAACTGAAAGTTTAAAAGGAAACAGGAGAAAGATGGTATGGAAAAATGGGTGGTGAAATAGGATGATCTCATTGGAGATCATTCTCTAATGGATGGATAAACCTGTAATGGATTGTTAATTGTTTTACTTGGATCGTGTGTTGGTATTTATTTCTTCATAATACATTATACTATTAAAATTTGTAGTATTTAAAAATTTAGAATAAATATTAGAACCTCATTTTCCTATGGTGGAAGTCTGGATGAATGTTTATAGTTTAATTTGATAACATACTCCAGACTTACCAGAATTCAACTGTATGAAGATGTTCCTGAAGAAAGCTTGTATCTGTTCTAAGTATCTAGAGGAAAACAACCTTTTGCACCATTATTTGGTCTGATAAAAGCAAAATTGGTGCTATATAATTTATTATTCCCATTCCACGTAAAAGTTTTTTTAGGGATTGTAGTTAGAATAGATACCAGCTACTTAGAGTCTTGAAATACTTGTTCAGATGGGAATGCTGGTCTTGATTTGTATGTAAATTCTGTTTTGTTTTTGCACTATCCATCATTTTTATTTATTTGTGATCACTTCATCCCATGTCCCTTGTCCCTTTCTTTTGTCTTTGGCTATGTGTTTCATAGGGATTCATACTTAAGACAGAAACTTTTAAAATTACTGTGTGCATGGTATTCAATTTTATTGTTTGTTGACAACAGAGGCCCTATTTATGGACCTACCGGGGGAAGTTCTGTTTTCTCCCTAGCAACTGTACAAAAAGTTCAGCCTGCACTTGAGATGTTTATCAAATAAAGTCAGGTTTTTTAACACATAAATACAAACACGGATAATTTAAAAAAAAAAATTTTACTTTATTACATGGTAAATTGTATTTACCTGTATAACACCAATTGTAGTTTAAGTTTTTAATTTATATCTTACATAAGTGTGTAAAATTTTCGTAGCTGAAAGATTGCTGTAACAATTATTATTTTCATTACAAAATTCCAGTATTCATTTTTGACATATTTTACTTTAACAGTTGTCAAGCAAAACGTTTTTAATTAAAGCATTGTCAGATAAAATATCATACTTCCATTAAATACTGATTAATAAATATATAAATCAAATTATTTAATGCATTAGCTGCCTAACTTTGTATAATTGATGTGTAATATTGCTCTAATGACCATAAACAGTGCATATATATTCATTCTTATCTTTATTTATGGTTTATTTTGTTAAAGCATTTGTCATTTGAGTATTTAAGTTAATTCATTCTTATAGATGTTGTGGAATGACTATTTGTCTGTTAATATGAACTGGGCATGTTGATAAATTCTATGTTTCTTTAGTTAATTATGTAATGTATGCATTTAGATATTTTTGGATTAAAATGCTTTGTGGATATGTGTGTGTGTGTGTGTGTGTGTGTGTGTGTGTGTGTGTGTGTTGTATGTATGTATGTATGTATGTACACACACACATTTATTGATTTGTATATAATAATACTTGGTTTTATTTATTGAGTACAGCTTTTTATTAATTGTTGATATAAACGTAATAAAATCATGCTAAAGTAGTTGGCAAATCAGTCACCTGTAAAGAACATTTAAAAGATATAGTTTTCCCTACTACATAATAACTTTACGCGACCTGTTAAAATATCTTTGTTGGTATGATAAGGAATTGTGGACTACAAAAATTTCTTTATGAAATAAGTTATTGGAAATTTATTACACAGTATCAGCATAAAATTAGTATAAGTTTGAATTTAATAGATTAGGGATTAAATAAGTAATAAGTTTTATGTCTGTGTAGAATGCAGTGCAGGTGTTGTGTATTATTTACCTGTATTGTTTTGCTTGTCACGCCTTTAAGCAGCTGTAAAGATTTTCACCACTTTTAATAGAAAATTTTCCTTCCTTCACAATTCTTTTTCAATCTTTTTAAAGAGTAGTAATGGTGATCTAAAAAAAATACATTAACAAATAAAATTTTCAGTTCAATATTTCCTCTTAAAAAATATATATCTTACAATTCCTAATTTAAAGGATATTTTTGCTCTTACAGAAAAATAAATTTAAAAAGGTACACCTTGATAAATTTAGTATGCATAACAAATAACCTTTCAGTAAATCGTGAATGAATTTAGTAGTCTGAGCTTTTTTAGATACCAAAATTCAGAAGTTATTCCAGTTAACACAATTATTGGTATGAAGTATAGTTACCAGAGAGAAAAAAAAGTAGCTTGATTTAATTTAAGTTAGTGATTATCAGTCAATATAGTCATTAAAAGGTCTAAAGATACCTGGCATTCCTAAAGTTTAATTTCATGAATAGCTGAATTTTTTTGCAAATGTTTTTAATTTTTGATAGATAATTTGTGGACAGTAGTCTCGAGAGAGCTCCAAAGATTAAATCAATGAAATTGAAATTTTCCTAGTCTCTTCGTGTAAAATTGATGAATATATCTGCTAATATTTTCCCTTTTCACTGTTTGCTATTTATTTAAATTGTTTATTGCCGTGACAGTTGAGCTTGCTTTATAATACTTTGTCAAATAGTTTGATGTACAATAAAGCAGTTGAGTTCCTCATACCGTGATATATTTATTTCTTTTATTGTTATGTTATTATACTGAAATTAAAAAAATTAAAATTCAATTTTTATAATTACCATACTGCACTTAACAAAAACACATATATATTATTATAATATAGAATTTAAAAGGATTTTATTTATATCTATGTTTTATATATTATACATTTATAATCATATTTGTTTAGGGTAGTTGGATTGATTTAAGAATATTTTTGGTTTCTAGTAAATTATGATATTTTGTTAATTTTTGTTGTTTAATTTTTTTACTGGTTTGCATGATAAGCAATAACAAATTATTGCTTTTATTAAAAAAAAAAAAAACACCCATGGATATGATAGAATTTTTTGTTTTATATATATATATTTCTATAATATATATATATACTTTTTCCCTTTAAATATTTTATATTTACTGAAATATTTCAGTTCGTAATTTATAATTTTATTATTTTGTAAATATGCATGTATATAATGATATGTATTGCATATTTTATAGAGGCATATGCTGCATTTTATACATTGGTTTGATTTTTGTTTACATAAAACATTCATTTGTTTATTTTTTAAATAACTTAAAAAGTTTGTGTACATGTGTGTGGATACATGCACATACTTTTTTATACATGTATATGCATGGGGTTTTATCATTAATTATATTTTGTTAATGTTAATACATAGATAATTTGGTACTGTGAAACAACAAAATCTGTGGTCAAAATAGAAGTTTGATTGGGTGGGAGGCAACAGGCAAACACTTGCATACTAAAATTACTAGCTTAGATAAAAACATGTTACTGCAACACAGATTTATACCAATTATATAGAATTTTCAGCTGTAATAAGTTGAATTCAACATAAAGAATTCTATTTTGAAAAAAATATTTGCAGTAAAGTATAGGCTGCCTTTATTATCTGATAAAAATAAGTAATACATAAATAATGCATAATTTATTTTTTTGTAATAAATAAGTTATTTACTAGTGAAAACATTATTAATTGCATCCAGTCATCATTCACTATGTATATACGCAATAATGCTACACCTTGCAGTATTTCTCATTGCTATGATCAAGCATGCTAGATAGATTTTAAAGTGAATGTTTTTCTAGTAAAAAATAATTCAGAATTTAAATGTCAATGTAATTCTTGAATTTAGAATATGCATATATCACAAATTAAATCTGTGAATATATTTTTCTTTAAACAAAGAAAGAATTATGTGCTAAATTGATTGTTTGTAATGAATTATAGAATTTTTTTAATTAATCAGATTTTCCACAAAAGGTTTCATGGTATCATGAATTATCATCATCTTTAACTACTCAGGATTTTATATGTTACATATTCTATGTAACATATGTTTTTTGTAAAGTACAACTACTGATGAAAATCAGTTCAAGCATAAGCATTTTTTATGCTCCTTCATTAAAAATACAGAACTTGTTGTTACTCAGTACACTACTCAAATTAATACATTTTTTGCTACAAATTTTTTTAAAAATTAAATATTATTCCTGAATAAGATATTTTTTTGAAGTGGATAATACATTGTTATATTTATTTTGTTTATTTAGTTGATGGAATGGCCAAAGAAGTTGGAAAAGTTGTACCGACAGTTCGGACGAATGGAACAGCATCAAATATGATATCAGTCACACCACCTGTGAAACCGTCATCATTGGTAAAAGAGAATAACAATATTGTTGTTGCATTAGTATCGACTCCAAATCATAAAACTGCGAATGGAACTTCACATTTAAATAATCATACCGGGAGGTGAGTAACTATTATATATATTATTTAGTAGGAATGATTTGAAAAATGATATAAGGGACTCAAAAGCGCTCTTGCTTGATTATGTAATAATCCTATTTTATTTTATTCTGTACTTCGGTTGATCGTATTGATATTATATTTTTATATATATATACCGGGGCAGAGGCGACTCAAAAATTTTAAATGAGATATACGGTCATATGATCTACCTATTTTGAAATCAAAACCTATATTCTTTTCTGTTTTACTCATTTACAAAATTTCCAAGTTTCTAAGCACTATTTTCTAAACTGCATAGTAAATGATTATAAAGAAGCTTGAAATGTTTAGCTTAATCTAAATTGGAGTTCTGTAAATCAGTAAATGAATAGATGAACATGAAAAATTATTTTATTGGAAGTTTAATATAAAAGACATTGTAATAATACTGTGTAATACAACTATATTCTTTTTGTTTAAAAATAAAATGTAATAGTTTATTTTTAATATATGGTGTTAAATGGCTTATGTAATGGATGTCCCAAAATTATAGGATTTGGATCTGCACCCGTTCAAAATTTAGCTAACCCACGAACTGAAGCGAGACTAACAATTATTTTGATCGGTTACTGGAAAATCAACAAATAATTTTAGTGAAAAAAATCTTTACCAATGACTCATATTTCCACCTTAATGGGTATGTTGTCGCATTTGGGGCATAAAAAAGCCTCAGATCATTCAAGAATGGCCTATGCATGCCCAACAAGAGACAGTTTGGTTTGGGTTTTATACTGGTGGAATGAATGGGCTTCTTTTTTTTTTTTAAATGATGGAAGGACAGCGCCTGTCATAGTGAAATGATACTGGATGTTTTGAGGCCTCATTTGGATGACATGTGGCTATATCAGGATGGCATTACTTGCCATATGACATGTGAAACAAATCACTCGTTATCGTAGAAATTTAATGGGCAACTCATCTTGTGCAACATCAAAGCAACTAGATAACCAAGATCATAAGATCTCACATCATGCGATTTAGTTTTCTGGGAAAGTGTAGGTTTATGGTGCGATTCCTGAATTGAAAGCAGGAATTTTAAAAGTTAGAACAGCATTGAGTTGCAGTAATGTAAAATAGTGATTCAATATCTTTTCAGAAGAATCGGAAAGTATCAAATGCATCTAATTATTCAGATATCCCATTCTACATTTAATGTCCAATGTTTACCTTTTCAAATAATGTGATAACTTTTCCAACTATTAAATAAGTAAAATGGTCTGTCTTAAATTAAATCCAGCATTTATTTTGGGACATCTTATATTTATTCTATAAATATGTTTGTTTAAGAGTTTGTTTAAATATTTCCTGTAAATGTCATTTCCCCAAAGTTATTATGCTGTATTATTCTTATTATTCTGTCATTTTTATTTTATTTTCTTTTTTCTGATTTTTCAGTGAAGTTTGTACATCACCAGAACTAAGTCCATTAAAGACTATAAAAGATGACTTACAGAGAGGCAGTAGTGAACATGTCGCGGAAGTTGAAGTTAAAAAGAAGGTATGTTTTATTACATTAATTGATATATATTTTTTCTCACCTTGGCTCATAAAGCAAAATTATTTAATCTGTTTAGTTCAATGATTTGTACCCTTCAAAATAGACTCCTTCTGAAGTAACATACATACCAGAGAGGTTTCAATTGTTGGAAGCAGTTTTTAGTCATTTTTACTGAACATCATAAACTACTTGTCGCATTTCTTTTGATCTCTTCCCTGTTTTCAAATCTCTTTCCTTCAAGCAGAATTTTAAACTTTGGAAAGAGCCAGAAATTGGGGAGAGCCATGTTTGATGAATAAGGAGCTTGTTGCTTGATCCTGTGTTTTGCCAAGAATCTGTTGTGATACATGGGCTGGATTGTTCTGATGAATGTTCAACCTCCATTGTCCTAAACCTGGGATCTCCTAGTCGAACAGCATCTCTTAGCCGATAAAGAACAGTTACATGGTACTCTTTTATTGACTATTTGTCATGTAGGAGCATACATGTGATGAATAACAACCTGGGATGCACATAAGAAATTTGACAATATTCATTAAATTTTTTACTTTTATGCCAGTTTTTTTTGTATATTTCAAATATGTAAACCGATATCTGTTCTGTTTGCTTCTTGGCCCGTACATCTTGATTTCCTGATTTTACATCCTTAATCGTATGATTAATTAATACCATTTCATAAAATATAGCGTCCACAATTACAACTCCAATAGCAAAATTGTGTATTATGAGAAGGCTCTCCTTTAATTTGTCTTTTATGATTTTGTTGATCAGGATCCATTTAAATTTGGTAGAATCTTTAAGGTTGTTATTTTGCCACATTATTAGGTATTATATTGCCATTTTGTAAAAATCTGAGACTTTCTGTCAAAATTAATTTACTACAGTGTCAATTTTTAATTCCCCTTTTCAATTTCAGTAGTACCTATTTGCATAAAAATTTGATGTTCATCTGTTTTTTAGTTTTTTTATAATGTCCACATAGATAAAGATAAAAGCAACTTCATTGGCACTCTTTTTATCAGATTTAATTTTAAGCATAGCCACTTGAAATACAAACAGCAGGTACACTTCATACAAAGGGTTATAAAAAAAATCTTGTATTATTGTAGGAAATTTTGGTGGCTGCTCATTAAAAAGTAGATGCAACCACTTGAAAATGTATGTCTGCCAAATGGCAGATTCTGGGCTCAGAAAATGAGTTTTACCGTGTCACATGAATTTTTTGTATTCTACATCAACACTTTCACACAATTCTTTCAGTTTCGTGTTTTGAACCATACCTATCTAAAAAACATTCATAAATTTTCACCATCACAGCCTAAATATTAATCATCATACATCAATAGCATGCTGTACAGAATTGTGCACGACATCTACATTACACCGTACACCAATGAGTGATCAGTTTAGGTCTGCCTCAGTTTTTCTAAATACATTGTTTTCCCATGTCTCTTGACTCTCCCAAAATTTGTGTTTGTATTGTCTGCAGACAGGCACATTACTTTCTTTAGTAACCTGTTCTTTTTAATGAATCTGTTATTGTTTCTTTAATAATTTCCGTCATTTCACCAGGAACTGTTTCAAAGTGAATCATTTTTGTTTTCACACCTTGTGCTGATACATAGTAAGAAGTAAAAATGGGCATTAACTTTAAGTCTTTCCTATTGGATGTGTCAAAAGTAATGGCCACAAAATTGGTTTCGTTCAGCTATTTCAAAATGGATTCTAAAACAAACAATCCAATGACATGAACAGCGACTGTCTCCTATTTAGTGTGTTCTTGAAATTTAGGATCGTACAAATTTTTAATTAATTTAGACGTGCAGTCAGATAACCCATTGAGTTGGTCTAGTGGTGAACACGTCTTCCCAAATCAGCTGATTTGGAAGTTGAGAGTTCCAGCATTCAAGTCCTAGTAAAGTCAGTTATTTTTACATGGATTTGAATACTAGATTGTAGATACCGGTGTTCTTTGGTGGTTGGGTTTCAATTAACCACACATCTTAGGAATGGTCGAACTGAGACTGTAAAAGACTACACTTCATTTACAGTCATACATATCATCCTCATTCATCCTCTGAAGTATTATCTGAAAGGTAATTACTGGAGGCTAAAACAGGGAAAGGAAGAAAGACGTGCAGTCTGATGAATTAAAGCTCAAATCATGCATTACAGAATGAAAAGAAAACTTCCTTGGTTGCACATTGCAAATCAGAACAATAAGGCTCTTTTTTTTAAAAAACAACATTTTTAAAAATGTTGCTGTGGTAGATGTTTGCTTGCTACCTACACAGGTCCTGTGCTTTTCTTTTTTAATATAGGCTTCCACATCTCCACGGCCTTTATTTTTCACAGAAAAAGGTGTATTGGAAATTTTTCAGATCACTGAATTTGGAAGTGCTCTCTTTTTAAGAAGGGCAATTCAGTCTTTAATTTCTTAGAAAATTTGAACTTCCATTTTTTCATATTAAATATTATTCACAATTGGTACTAATGGTAAAAGTAATATGTTAAGCTTATTGATGTGTTTATGCTTAAACTGTTTATGGTATATTTACATTTTTCTTACTGAGTATTGTCCAATTTCAGCAATAGTTGTAATGAATGAATAACGTTGCACAATTCTCACCATTAGCAATTCACAGACTAAATCAAATTATTGAAATAACACAGGAAGCTGGCAACATTGTTTGATACAATGCGATGCCCACTTAGGGAAAATTCATCCCCCACTGCAAACTCCCTTCCACTCCACATGAATGTTAGGCAGCAAAACAGGTTTTGTAGGGCTGTTTTTTAATAAACGCAGTTTTTTTGTCACTGAAAACAACAATTGTAAGCTGATTGAAGATTATTTTGCATTGCTTTTCATTAATATTTATGGTTTTTGTATTTAAGTTTTATGAAACCTGAACATTTCTCAGCTCTAGACAGTGCCTCAAAACCTGGATGGTCCGGGTGAAATCTGAACATATGGCAAGAGTATATATGAACCATGGGTCTAGCCATACACCTCATATCCTGTTGTTAATTTCACAAAACAAAATCTCTATTAGCACATTGCAGCTTGACTTAAGCAGCTTGCTGTCAGTTTTCCTATTGATCATGAGTGAGAAGTTTTGGGGTAAATTTTGCTGATAGGTGCCACATTCTGAGATCTTCTTCAATCAATTGCCCTGAGCCAAATGAAATTATACTTCATCATATTTCCTTCATCTTCAAGCTCTCTGATTACACTGATCAACATAAAATTTGGGACTGAAAATGGAGTAGGTGTTCTATATAGTATTTTATATGCTGAATCTGAATATGCATTCCAAAAAACCCATCACGTAACTTTAAGTTACAATCCCTTAAATGTATTAGCTCCATCGTTCGTGCAACAAACAGTACGAATACATTAGTACATGTGCATGTTTGCTTATTCACATCTGATTTATATTGTGATGCATGCCATAGACCTATATTTAATACATAACAGTCGAATGATTTCATTTCATTTCAAACCAGACATGTATAGACTTGTCAGTGAGTCAATTAATGAGTAATTCAACGTGTTAAAATTTTTTTCAGTACGAGTTCAACTCTTGGTATGACTTGTGCAGTGTTCTTTAGTTGTGGTAATGGTTTTATCATATACATATTAAAAAGATTGTTTCATAAGTGATGCCATAAATTTACTGAAAAATTTTATGACAACAACTTTTGTTATTTTATTGAACATTAAGATATGTTAAGGGTTTGTGTATGTGTGTGTGTGTACTTTTACACAGTTTTGCGCTGTGTTTTATTGCACTCCATGATGAAACATTTTTATGAAGTATTTTAAGTAATTAAGTATTCATAAATTAAAACTTAAGTATATTTATAATTAAGTAAGTATTTCTGTAATATATTCATACTTTTATTCTTTAAAATATTTTAAATTTTACAATGAATTAAAATCTAGCTTATAAAAATTGTACAAATATTTTTTGTTACGTTTGTGGTGAATTCATCATGTAAAGACAATGAAAACTAGTATTGAATCTGCTGAACCTGCTTACAAACATTATTTTGACTGTCCCTTGGGAGACCAAGGTAAATCCTGGGCTCCATATGTAGCATGCATCAAGTGCTATGTTAAACTAACCTTGTGGTTAAAAAGAAAAAAGAACATACCTATGATTAGCATACCTATGATTTGACGAGAGCCTACTAATGCTTAATAAATGTTTACACCTTTCAATTCAAACAATAAAAGCAGTATTACATATTCAAATATTCGTTCTGCTACGAGACCAGTACTTTATGGTGCTGATTTACCGATTCTGATTGCTCCAGCTTCTTGGAAAGAAATTTCTGATTCTCAGAAGACTCAACCGATGAATCCTAAACTTCAATAGACATTAATTACATTCCAGAAGAATAAAATACTGAACCTCTCTTCATCACACAAGGAGAACTGAACGACCTAATTTGTGTCTTGTATTTGTTGAAACAACATGCAGAACTCCTAGATTCATGTCTTAAAGAATGGAATTTATTAAACAAACATACTAAGATTTCAGTATATAGAAATCGAAATTGGCGTTTATTTATAGACTCATCAAAAAAAAGCTTAAAGCCTTAAACATGTATTATTATTATTATTATTATTATTATTATTATTATTATTATTATTATTAACTAAAATAGGAATTCTATTTTAAACAATTTGTTTAAATATTAATTATTTAATAACCATGTACAGTAATTTTAAATTTCAACATTTTATTGATTTTGTGTTTATTTTACACAGAGGGTACAAGCAGATCGAGCATATTTCATTGCTAAAGAACTTCTTATGACAGAACGAACTTACAGGAAAGATTTAGAAGTAATCAATTTAGTAAGTATTAATGTTACTAATTTATTTATTTTATTTTTTAGTCTTTATTCATAATTTATTATTATTTCTTTAAGAAATGTTTGTGTGTAACAAAAAAACTGCTCAATTTAACAAAAAATTTAAATATTACTGCCTAAAGTGAATTCATAAAAAATTATTAAACATTTTTGTACAAAACAAAGACTTTTATTGAAAATAAAATTGTACGAGAGATGGGTAAAAAAATAATTTACACCCTTGCTGTGTTCTTGAATAATGGGTATCATAGAATGCGTGATTGGAATGATCTTCAGTAACTGGCGCATTAAAATTAGAGAGATTGCAAGTGAACTAACATCATTTATGGTAATATGCTTGCAATTTTTCATGATCAGCTTGGTTACTTTAAGATGTCTGCACGATGGGTCCCACATCTGTTACCGACAACCACAAACATCAACATTTGTGTCTGCTCTTTGTTTTCTTCAACATTATTCCAGGACTGGTCCACAGTTTTTGAAACAAATCATCACAGGGGATGAGAGCTGAATGCTTTATTACACTCCTGAGACTAAACAAGCATCACATGAATGGAGACACAAAAATTCACCGCAGCCAAAAAAATGTGAAAACATCCCTACTTGTTCGAAAGGTTATACTGACAGTCTTTTTCAATTCTGAGGCAGTTTTTTTACAGTGGATTTATGCCTCAAGGAACAAAAATCAATGCTGAATCTTACTATGAGACTTTAAAAAAATTGCATAAAGCCATTAAAGATCGAAGACCTTGGGAGCGATGGCGTCGTTTTTCTTCACGCGAATGCTACTCATTCAGCTCATGTGACGAAGGAGTTACTGCAAAAATTCAAGTAAGAAGTATGGTCTCATCTGCCTTACAGCCCTGACTGAGCGACTTGCGACTATCACCTGTTTGGTCCTTCCAAGTGAGACCTGGGAGGGAAGCGTTTCACTAATGAGGATGAACTGAATGAAGGAAGCAGTCATTAAATGGTTGAAGGAAATTGGAAAAAATTTTTTTGAGAGTAGAATTGAAAAACTTGTCACAAGGTATGGAAATTGTTAGAAAAAGTTGGTGATTATGTCGAAAAAAATAGATAAATATATGTGGTTTTTTGTTCAATAAGAAAAAAATTGTCGTATAAATATGTGTTTGTTTCATACATGTAACTTACTTTCTGATCGTCCCTCGTATATATTGCATTGTAATATAATGAAAATTCAAAAATTTTAATATATTCAAATTTAAAAAAAATAATTTATGGTTGAAATATGTTGTACATTGAAATATATATATTGCTATAATTAACATACCTTTTGTGATATTAAGTGTAAGACTAAAGTAACCTACTGGCTTACTGATTTGTTAAAAAAAGAAATCTACTGAATAAATTGATTGAAACTTAGTGTGGAAACACTAAGATTGGTGTAAATGCTATTTACATCCAGTTGTTGAGTATAACTGAGATTGCTCGTGATATTAAGTGACAGTATTGTATAACATCTAAATATAACCTAGATTCATGTTATGTTTGTAGTAATGTTATTTTTCATGCTCAGTTTTTATATTTTGGCTATTGATTTGTGAACAAATCTGGAACCTTTAGGACTTCAGAAAGAAAAATCTTTTCTTTGAAAAGATTAGTGTGAATTATTGACTATTGGCAAAATTCCAGCTGACCAGCCAAATGAGAGATTTAAGATAGTCTAATTTTTTAGTAAAGTAGAGGTAATTAAATGCCGTTTCAGCTGGATAACAGGAAATTCTCTCAATTTTTTAGCCAAATCAATTAAATAACTGAAAATAATATTATTTATTTTTTTTTTAAATCCAATTTTCCTATTTTGTTTAGAGAATAGTAATTTTTTTTTCATCTTCACACATTCTTTAATCACTTTCAGTGCTGAAAAATTTGAAATCTAAATATATAAATATATTAAATTCACGAATGAGAACACATGTAATTATTATTAAAATTGTAGTCAGAAAATAAAACGAAATAATTCTTTAAAAAATTCAAACACAGTTTTTGTTGTTTACAACTGATCAGATAAAGTAGATTATTTTGAATGAGTAACAACTTTTCAATTGTTAAATATATAAAACAGTTGTTATTCCCTTTAATTTTATTATCAAATTAATTTGTTTTTTTGTATGTTATGATATTAATAGAAAATTATCTTTTATAGACAATAACATTAAATTTACTAAATCATATAATAACTGGCTGAAGAAGTTGATAAAATAGATATGATCAATAAAAATAATGATATTAAATTTATTAAAAGAACTTCTAGGTTATTTATCCCTTACATTTTCATTTTATTTATGATTATTAGTGGATTTCCAAGGAACACTACTACGCTCAGTGTTTTTTTTAATGTACTTATGTATCATTTTTTTTCTTCTGCTCTGCTGAACACAAATCTTAACTGATTTTGATGAAACAGTAGGGAGTGGGATGTAAACCTATTGAGCATAAAGCGCTATTGATTTTCAATCGAATCACAGGAACTGGAGTTAAAGCCAAAAACAGGGTTTTTGGGTTTATTTTCTTAAAAATAAACTTTTTAACAGATAAGGCTGGTTTGATCAACTGTTTGTATCAACTGTTCTATACAAAGCCTATGTAGCACTGGTGAAGCATACAAAATATTTTTATTTATACTATCATAGGTAATACGTAAATAAATTATGATATATATTATATTAAATGTTAAATTATATGCCACTAGAAATATTTTTTTGATTAAGTTTCGATATAATAATCGAGAAACTTTAATACAGTAAATATAATTTTTTTTCTAGTCGATTTTGAAAAAGTTTGTAGAAATTACTACTGCACCTGGTCAGATTTTATAAGGGAGTGTTGTGGGGAGGAGGTACCAAGTTTTCTTTACATTTTGGAGTCTTCCGAACACGATTTTGCAATATATATGTATAAACCTATGTATGTATAAAACCTTTTCATCTGCTCTACCAGATGCAAATATTAACTGATTTTGACGAAAACCTGGTGGATGATGTAAACCTCTAATGGGGATAGAGCCTTATCGATTTTCAAGCGATTCAATGTACAGGAACCAGATTTAAGAGTAAAAAACTGGAGTTATGGATACATTTTCACCTTTTATTTTGCTTTACTGAGTGTAATTTTTAACAGATCTTAATGAAACCTTGTAGGATGATATAATTCTAGTAGAAAAAGAATCCTATTGATTTTCAAGCAAAGCAGTTAACAGAACTGAGATTAGAGGCAAAATACTGGGTTTTTGGGTATATATTTTCAAGGCTATTGAAAACCAGAAAACCGCCCTTCTGACATACTTACTGCAATATAGTTTACAGTGGTGAGATTGGTGAGGTTTGAATTGTAAATATTTTGGGGCTATTAAAAAAATTACATTTAAAATTTCATAATGATGAGTTTTAGAAGTTTTTGCGGATATCAGAAACACAAAAAAAAAGATGGCGTCTCTTTATTTAGTAGTGATATGTGTATTATTGTATTTTTTTTTTGTAGTGGTTCAGAGATGAGATGAATAAGGAAGGTGAAGATGGATCAGATGGAGTGACAGCTCTTTTGAACTTAGTAGACCCGCTTCATGATGCACATTGCATGTTACTTAAAGATATGGAACTGAGATTAGCCGCCTGGGAATCTAATCCTACTATAAGTGATATATTTCTTAAAACAATGCAGTATATACCTGTAAGTTGATGGATATTTACTTTATTTTTCACTATTTACTATATAATTGTAAATTAATTTTTTTCATTTTATGATGGGAAGATTAGTGTTATCAAATTATAAACTTAGAATTGACAAGCCCTTTGCCTACTATAAATTGAATTATTGATTATATGAAGGAAGGTTATAAAAAAAAAATTATGAAAAAATAATGGTAGTTGTTGTTTACGCCATTTGCGTAAAGTCGTTTTATTCCAATGAATTCAAAGCTAGGGTTGGGTCATGTTATTATTACAGGCATGATAAATTTATTACTATGTTTCGTTTTGGGCTTGTCTTATGTGTATCTGTTTGTTTATATTTCTTCGGTTTATTCGAGACCTGGCGTCAGTCAGACGAGCGATTTCTGTCATCTTTGTGACCGCATGTTTTCATTTCTCGCAGATTTATTGCTGCTCTCATACACTCCCTTTTTGTTTCGTTCCCATACTAATACATGCACACATCTCTTGTTGTCAACACACACATATGCACATACACACACACGCACACGCACACACACACACACACACACACACACACACACACACAGTCTTCTGTCCATTGCTTTGTTCGCTTCCCCTACTTCTCACCATGCCAGTTTTTTCATTCTAGTCCTGACTTTCATGCTGTGCGGATCCTGGTCCTCCCGCCTTGGAGGACCAGGCTTCGATGTTCTCTTTTGCTCGTATAATGTTAATACTTTCTTCGTCTTCATAAACGTTGCGGTATTTCTCCGTCAAAATATTCTCTAGTTCTACTCGTCAGTTTTTCGTGATTTCACAGTTTTATATGTTCGTCCAGCCTCGTTTCTTTGTTAAGTTATTCTTCAAATTCACTATTTACGTCTATGCTGAAAGTGCTTCAATTACTACAAACTGCCAATTCTATCGACGCCGAATCTTCCCTAGATGCTGCTTACTTTTTCATCGATGCAGAATCTCTCCAAACTCTTTGCTGCATTTTTGAGACGCCATGTCCTGCTCAATCTCTAACCACGTTCTCACCCCCGTATTCCTGGTATACCACTGCGGACTACGCCCAGGATTACTGTATGTATTCATTCATCTTCATTCACGAGTTCGTCTCTTGCTAATATTTGTGTGGTACAGGCAAGTTCAATTTTCATTATTTTTTACGTTAAACAGTTATTTTATCATTAAAAATTTGTGGAACATTCAGTTCATCGTACCTTATGCATTTTCAATTTCAAGTTCAGTTTAAAAACCATTTATTCACTTAAGTACAGTCACAACAGGTGATTTATATAAGATTGTGTCATCGTTCAGCTGCAAATTATTTTTACGTGCTTAATTAATTTCAATTTGTTGTTATTGTAATTAACTCTATCATTTAAATTCTTGTAACTTGTTAATCGCCCAGATTAATTCTTTTCTATTCATGAACTGTATTCATAATACTTTTCTTAAATTAACCTAAAGCAAATTTCTCCTGATGTGCCGTTATGTTTTAGGACTTTGTAATTTATATTTTTCAAGAAAGCTTACTAGTAAAGGAACTCTATTTATATGTTTATTAATTTCAATTGGATTATTGTAATTACTCCTTTTGTACTATAATATTATTGTGGCCTTTTTCTACGTTAAACTAGAATTACATGTTTTAATTATTTAATGATAAGTTTGTTGTTCATAAATCAGGAAAGGCCAGTGCCAATAATTAAGATTTATTGTAATTTAATTTTCTAAGCTAAGGACATCTGTTCTTTGTTAATTTTCAATATTACAGCATTTGTCAGTAAGGCAATAGTTTTCTAGACATACTATGTTTATTTGATGTTTTGTTTTTCTAAATTTATAATTGTAAATCTCAGTTGTAATTTCAGTTGATATTCTTATGTATCATTAAGTTATGTTAATTTCATGATTTCTTTTTAGTTTTTAAGGTTATGATTTAACATAAGTTCAGTTGTTTTCTTTCTCATTAAAGTCCAATTTCTTTTGGCAAATACGAGCTGTGTTTTTTTGTTAACTTTACCCAACAGTTGTATTAAAAGATTTTCATCTTTTAGTTGACTAACTTTTAGTTGAATATTTTGTTATTTGTTTTATTTTATTAGAGTATATGAAGTTTGCTTGCTAGTTAAAGATATCTAATTCAGTTTAAGTTCAATAAGAGCGATTTTAGTGACAAATCCATGTAAAGGATATACTGATAGACAGAAAAAAATTTTTTAATGTTTCTGTAAGTGTGATACCATTTATTGAATTGTTTTTTGCATACATTTCAGATTTGTAAATATAATTTTTCTATCATCCTTAGTTTTTAAATAAATTACACTTCAAGAAAAATTAACGGAAAGTATAGTTAAAATCTATAAAATTTATAATTTTGCATGGTCATACCTGTGTTAGAATGATTTTGTTGATGCTTTTCTTTTATAAATAGCCTCAGGCACATCCCGAATTAATGTCCAACAACAAACGGCTAGCATGTTAGTATTACATTTCCCTTTATAGTGGCTTTCCATCACTGAAATTTCTTGGTGGAAACATTCACCATGTTCGTCACTTACGTCTCCGAGGTTGTATGGAAAAGAAATCCAGATGTGAGAGGAGAAAATGTATTTTCAAAGACATATTACATCCCATAGCTCTGTATGAAGTAAGAAGTTAATTAACAATATCGTGGTAATTGTCAGATTTTTTTCTGAGAAAAGTTTTGCAAACATATTTAAATGAAGCCCAAGCTGCACTTTCTACATTATTTAACATTGAGTTAAATACATCATCTTTGACCAACTCTCTTATTTGAGGACCAACAAATATTCCTTCTTTAATTTTTCCTTCACGTACATTTAGAAATTTCTGCCTGCTGTACAAAAATCCGGGACTATCCTTCTTCATTGCTTTTACAAAATGTTTCATTACTCCTAGATTGATATGGAGAGGAGTAAAAATAGTAAAAAACATAGTAAAAATAACTATGTTTTTTATCATTTATTTTTTTGAGAACGTCTTTCATCACATCATATGTCTCTTTTAAATTAATACCATAAGCGATTGGTATCGAAGGATATTTGTTGCCATTGTGTAATAGAACCACTTTTAATCTATACTTGGACAAATCTATGAAAAGGCATCAGTCCTCAGGTTTATGAACTAGTCCTAAGTGCAACATAAGTTCATCAATATTTGTGCAATAAACCAAATTATTTTCATCAATAAAGTACTGAGAAAGTTCTTTTTGTTGGCATTGAAAGCCCAAAATATTTGTATTTTTTTGAAGCAAATTCCAACCTTGCAGTCTTGATCCTAACAGTTCAGCTTGATTTTCTGAAAAATGTAAATTTGTAACCAAGTCATTCACCAAAAGATGTGGTTTATTGGAAGTAATTCAAAATAATTCTTGTCTACTTCACTACTGCGTGATTCTTCATCGCTGCTTTTGAAACATACATTCACAAGTGGCTCAGGAACTGGAATAATTTCACTGTGAGGTACAGGCCTGATTGCAGATTGCAATGAAGGATATTTTACAGTATGTTTAGATTTTTTTAAAATTCCAGACAGTTAAACAAAAGTTACAATCAGTTACATGATCCTTTGGTTCACGTCAAACCATAGGTACACCAAATGGCAAAGCCTTCCGTGTACCTTTCAGCCATCCTGTTTAATATACAGAACAATTAGTGCACACTATATGAGGAGCTCACATCTTATCCTGATCACATATTTACACAAAGTGCAAGTGATATATTTTTTTAATTAAAGGTGTAATGTTTTTTTTTATTCGATTTTACGGAAACTCACCACATATATAAAAGGTATCCACATCATTTACACAATTTTGAGGCATATGATGCTGCACTGTTAACAAACTTAAGACAGCAATAAGACTGAACAAAATTAATTCATTCCTAAATGCAGTGCTTAATACAAACAACACAGCTGTGTTTTCAGCTGTATGTTTTGACCTGCACAGACATGATTAATCTTGTCCATGAAGGCTCACTCTTTAGTATTAGATATGATGTCATAATATGTGGCTATGGTGTGATTTAATTCTTTGTTTAGTATTGTTTGTAGCTTACAAATTATGTTAACAAAGGTAAACAATAAAAAATGAGCTAACAAAATACATTATAGGAGCTTAAAATGCTAACTATACATTTAAAAATGAAAAAAAAATCCTTTAATTAAAATTAAAAAATTTTTCAGAGATGGTGGTGATAGAGTTCATATTCATTTTCACCATCAAAAACAGATTAAAATCATGTATCACACATTAGGAAACAAAAATTATGTTTATCAGTGTTATTTTTACCTTGCGCATTATGATATTTCTAAAATCATGGTAATTGTTATTTTGAATATTGATAAGAGCATTATTTTTAATTGGATTTAATTGACCATGTTACTGGTATATTCTGGTATTTAGGGTTTAATTAATAGCACTCACTGTTATTTGAATAACAGCCTGAACTGGATAAAACAACTTTTTAGCATAATCAAGTAAACAAGATTTTTTTACGAAAGTATAATTTCAAAATTAAAATTGTAATATGCTTAAAATATTTTGAAAAATATGCAGCATAATTATTTTAGAACCCTAGCTACATTAAAGTAACATTTTTAAAAATATATTGTAACAAATGCCTCAAATGAAACTGTGCACTATTATTTAAAAACATTTAATTTATTATATTCAAACAACAGCAGCAAGAATAATTCATTCAATAATGTTTTGAGTTTATTGTGTTGTGGATAAAATGAATGATTATCCAGTAATGTGATATAATATACCAAACTCCAACATATGTACGTATATTGTACATAATAACATTCATGCAACTTTTTCACCATGTAATGGTTCTAGGATGTAAGGAAAATTATTCATAGACCACACCCAACTGTTTTGGCTGTTGACTTGACCTGATAAACAAAACCTGATTCATCAAAAAAGAAAAAAAAATCACATCTGTTCATTCATAAAATCTAAAAACTTCTAGCAATATTCAATACACTTAGACAAATCAGTATTGTGTAATTAATTCTCTACTGTTATATTATACAGGTGCAATTTTAAATTTTCATTCATTGTTATGTTTGTACTACTCGTTAAGATTTCTACTTGTGGTACTTCTGATAAACCGTTTTTGGATATTTGAGCTATGCGATCAGAAACATCATTCAACTTTTCTTCTGTCAGAATAAATGATCTTCCAGACATGAGTATATTATATTTCTTGAAACTTATCGATAAAGTTTTGCACATTGTGATATGGTACATCAATGTCTGGAAACCTTCGATGATGAAATATTTGTTTCTTGTGTATGCAAGCTTCAAATATTAAAGTTTGTTGTCACACACTGGAAACAAAAGTGTAAACAAAAGCATCAGCAGTTTTAAAAATAAAACGTATTGTCAACAATGAAACGTGGAAATCAGCTGTGAACAAAGTCAGAAGTTAATTTTACTGATGACAATATAAAAAAAAAAAAAAAAAAAACAAATTAAATCATATTCTTTTGATTGAGATGCAGATTATTTTAATTAGGTGCTCAGTTACATTTTTTGTGCCCATTAGATAATTAAATTTTTGCATTAGTCTGAATTTTTCATTTGGTTCCTTGAATTCTTCAATCTACTACCTTGTGGCTTTCTTAAATAAATAAATTTCTTAGAGTTTAACTTTAAAATGCCATCAAATAGTAAATGCCTTGCTACTAATACATAATATACTTTATAATAAAGTTCACGTTCCAGAATTAATATATTCTGTACTCTAGTTTTATCTTAGAAGCCAGAAAACTTGTTATAACTTGTTGACTTGTTATAACTCAAAAACAAAAGATTTCTAGACCAATTTATATGAAATTTTAAAATTATTTTAATCAGTGAGGCATATCATTTATTACAGTTATTTATAATAGATGCCATTTATCATTTATAATTGACCCCGATTTAATCACAGTTTTCAATTTTTGGAAATAAGAAAAAATCGCAAGGAACCAGGTTGGCAAGTAGAGAGGCTGAGTGATGACAGTCATCTGATTTTTGACACAAAACTGACAAATTGACAAAGCTGATTAGTGTGCAGGCGCATTGTTGTGGTGAAGAAACTATGAGTTGTCTCACCACAACTGTGGTCTCTTTTTGTGGATTTTTTTCACATAACCATTGTAAAATGCCGTTCACTGTTTCACCTTGAGGCAAGAATTCAAATTGCTCAATTCTATTAAAATTGAAAAAACAGAGAGCATCCCTTTCACATTGGATCAAGGCTGACATACTTTCTTGGGGCATGGAGATCCTTTGCCAATCCATTGTGATTATTGAACTTTTGTCTCGATTTCATAGCTGTAAACCCAGCTTTCCTTTGCACGAATGTTTTATTGTCGTTGGCATGTTTAAGAAGTTGCCAACAAACATCTACTCAATGCCCTTGTGCTGTTTGGTTATCAAACAAGGAACAAACTTTGATGCAACTTGATGCATGTTCAGTTTTTCAGTCAAAATTGTCATGGCATGATCCAATTGAGATATTTCTCTCTTTTGCAAGTTCTCTGACAGTCAATCGGCTATTTGCCTTCATTTGCAGATCGTTGATTTTCTGAACGTGGGTGTCATCAGTTGAAGTCAAAGGCCTTCCTGGTCGAGGGTCATCTTCAATCGGCTGATGACCATTTTTAAATTGTAACATTCATAACATTATGTACAACCCAGAGTATCATCTCCGTAAGCTTGTTTTTAAAGTTGAAATGTTTCTATGAAAGTTTTCCCCAGTTTCACACAAAATTTTACCTTATATTGTTGCTCATGAAAATCACACATTACAAAATCACTGCTAACACTTAAACATAATGTAATCAAATAACAGAAACATAAAACTACACAAGATATTAACAATCCAAGAACATGTGGTTATGTGAAACACAATGCTGCCTACTGCATGTCACTAAATATCTATTGGCATGTAATTAAAAATGTTTGGTTATTTTCTGAACAGACCTCGTTTATTTAAATTTAATTAAATAAACCATCTAGTACAGAATATTGAGATAATAGACTTATATTATAGTATTTAATAGAATTTTAAAAATATTAATTTATACTTTTTGTTTTATTATTTCTTATGGTATAAAAATCCATTCTATATGTAGTAAAGGTGTTTTAATATTTGTCAGTAGGTGAACTTAGAACTATAAGTTTTATACGCAACACTCTACAATCCTGTAATGCGTGGTAGTCTAATAATAAAAATTATTATTGGTTTAATTTGGTTAATGTGGATATTGTAGGTAGTAAAACTTCTGTAGAGAAACACTAAGATTAAATACATTAGCATGTATTGGTGTCTCACACAGAAGTAGAATGAATTTCAGGAAATGTTTTACATGTGAAAATAAAAAAAAGTTCATACACATGGATCCAGAAATTCTTTGTTTTCCAGTTATAGTATGCAAAAAATTTTACCCAACTTCTTTCCTAGGGTAAAATTTTAGCCACACTGAAAATTGTGAAAGTTTAACTAAGGGCTAAATTGTATAGTTTAATGTAGTTTTTTATTACAACATGTGTTAATACAACATGTGTATTTTTATAGACTTACTTATATTGCATCCCAGTTTTTTTTTCTAATTTTCAAGAAGTTAACTCACCATTTCTATGTAGTCTTCAACCATATTTTAGCTCAGATGTATAGTATTTAAAATATTATAATTTTTTTTTATTGATGACATTTTGAAATGATACATATACATGCTGCTCCTCAGAATCATTCAAACTTCTATCAAAGTCCAATTTCTTCATTAACTTATGTATCTGTGGTCCAACAAATGCTCTTTTTTATTTTTGTCTCGCTGATCCTCAAGGTATACAGAACCTCTTAAGATTTACAAAACCTTGGCTATTACAATCCATTGCTTTGACAAAATTTTCATCAAAAAAATTTTATGTTTAGGGATAGAAAATACATATTTTTTTTGGATTCGCAAGAAAAAAATAATTGATTCACTTGACAAATAACATTTTTTCTGCCCAGATATGAGTGCTTCTCTCTTCTGCCAGTATTTCTTTTAATCAGTGGTTTTTCATCATAAGACGGGTATCTTCCCCTGGGGGTCAGGATATTATTTTAATAATGTCACAACAAATCTTTACAAGTATTTAGTTTTAATATTGCAAATAAATCTTTTTACAAGTTATAATTCCATAAAAAAATGTCCTTAAGACAAATTTTAAGATCTTATTTGGATTTGGTATTAAAAAATATAAAAGAACAAAACAAAATTATCTTTGTAACAAAACTTGTAGATGGTTGTTATACCATAGAACAAAAAAAAAATGGAGAACAACATTAAATCAATAAAATGATTTGACAAAATAAAACCTTCTTGACTTGAACATGAGCACTTTAACATCGTAGAATGATTGTTATAATATTTGCTTACCAGCAGTGATGCTATCTATATAGACTATATCGTTTTTACATATCAGTATTAGATGAAGTTTTTCACTAAAATAAGTATCCATTGTATCACAGATTGTTATAGATTTACTTCTACTTAATCATTGTTACTACTAAAAGTGTTTTTAACAATATTTTTGTGTAAATTTGTTTGTCTAAGCATTTATTTTTTATATTCTGAATTTTTTTGTTTCAGTTGTATGAGCAGTATATTAATGAACATTTGAATGTTCTTATTCAGCTAGATACATTGTTTAAAACGGATGCAAAATTCGAACAGGCATATCGTGATTTTGAATCACAAAAAGTCTGCTATTTGCCATTGACTATATTTGTATTGAAACCTCTTCATAGATTGCTTCATTATACACAACTTATAGAAAGTAAGTTTAATTGAGAGTGTTAGCTCCTTAGTAAATATTTAAATTGACCATTTAAAGAAAAAGAAGTAATTATTATGTTACTTAACCCTTTTACTCACCCAGATTTTTTTTTTCTTAACCAAAAAGTTTTAAAATATACTCACCGAGATTTTTTTTTCTTAACCAAAAAGTTGTATACTGCTGAAGTAAAAGTAATATTTTATAAACTATTATATATAAATATAGCTATTTTCATAAACATTTTTTTTAATTATAAAAAAAAATAATTTGTTTTTGTACACTGATGATTAGAAAAGTGTGATTTATGTACCTTAATATAAAGTAATTAATTTTTTAATTACAAAAAGGAAGACAGAAAAGAAAAGTAAGAGAAAAGAATCAGTAATTTTAATTTTAAGCCTAAATAATTTTAAAACCTTTATGGCCAGAACAATATATTTTTTACTTTCCCGGAAAATGTAGCTAGAATAGTTTTATTCATGGGAAAAGTATTGTGATCATGTCAAAAATGGAGTATGGGCTTTTTGAAAATCTTTCCTTCTTAGGATATAAATAATTCATATAGAACAAAAAAATGTTTGTGCTTACATTTATAAGTGTCACACTGCTTTTGGCCTTTAAAAATCTAATTTTACCCAAATAAACTATATCAAGATAATAAAATAAATAAAATAAAACAATCAAACTGTGCATGTTATTGGTTAGGCATTCTATTTGCTCATAGGTCAAATAATTTAAACTCACCAGGTTGGTCTAGTGGTGAATACGTCTTCCCAAATCAGCTGATTTGGAATTCGAGAGTTCCAGTGTTCAAGTCCTAGTAAAGTTAGTTACTTTTACACGGATTTGAATACTAGATTGTGCATACCAGTGTTCTTTGGTGGAATATCTCAGGAATGGTTGAACTGAGACTGTACAAGATTACACTTCATTTATACTCATACATTCATCCTCTGAAGTATTATCTTAACGGTAATTAGAAGGCTAAACAGGAAAAACAAAACAAAGGCCAAATAATTTAGGCATTTCTTTGATCTAAGATTTCTTTGATTTGATCTAAGTAGTAAAAATTACATTGATATATATATATATATATATATAATATAATTTTATCATCTTTATGAGGGTTATTCAATGTGTAAACAGACAAACGTTGATAGATTTATTATGATGCTTGGCTGATAAATTTTGCACACTAGCAAGCTACACGAAAACACACTCAACTTGATAGATGAGTGTGGCAGCAAATGATAGCTAAAATCCCCATCTACAATCCTGTGCTAATACATTGAAAGTCGAGTTAAAATGTAGTTGAGTATGGCCAATATGTCAACATGGTTAAAACAGCACACAGTGATTGAATTTGTAACAGCAGAAAATGTAAATTCTATGAGTATTTTTCACCATTTAAAAGCTTTTTACAATAGTTCACAGGAGTACTGTGAATAGGTGGGCATTGAAATTTTGCAAATGTGAAGCTGGTGAAGCAATAATTGAGGTTTCACCTTGCAACGGACAACCAGTTTCTGTTACTGATGAGAAATATTGAAAGGAGGTGGATGATTTACTTTAAAGTGACCTGCGAATCACCCAGAAACACATCACTATTCAGTTTGGCATATCTAAAGAATTAGTAGACCATATTATCAAACAATTGGGTTACCGTAAAATCTGTGCACGATGGGTACCACACAAACTCTCTGATGGTTCTCCGCAAGCTGAAGTTTGAGCCTATTCTGCATCCGCCTTACTTGCCGGATTTGGCTTCATGCGACTTCCACTTCTTTCCTCATCTCAAGAGAGATCTCAAAGGTAATCATTACACCATTGACAGTGAGCTGAAGGAAGTTATAGCCACTTGGATCTGAAAAAGGCTGCCAGAATTTTTCAGTGACAGAATGCAAAAAAACTTGTCACACATTAGGAAAAGTGTATCTACATTGAAAAATAAATATTCCATTTTGTAGCTTAGTTATTGTACTTTTATTCATTTTTTTATTTCATTACAATATCTGTTTTCATTTCCGTGCTATGCATAGATGTGCAAAATTTATCGGCTGAGCCTTGTACTATATATGTAAAATTTTAATATTTATTTTATTTTTCAACTAAATATTCTTCTTTCATTATCCATTTATCACATCTTCCTGAAGCTTTTGTGTTCCACCAACAAAAAATGCTTTGGGGTGACTTCAGAAATACATTTACATAAATGTTTTTGCTTCAATATCTTGAAATTGTCTCATAGATAAGTATTTATGTTGTATCAATGTCTCATCACAGGTCATGACTAAGAAATGCCTTTCACCCTCATGATCAAACCAAGTTGTCAGTTGTACACAGATCTTGATGTACTTTAATCAGCATTATTGATACCCAAATGATTATGGAGAAAATAACATAGATGGATAAAGTGAGGAAGTAATGAACAAGATTAAAGAAGAAAAAGAACTTTTTCAGGAATTGCATTAAAGAAAAAGAAATTGGTTAGAACGTGTGGTTAAAGGAAGGGGAATCTTGACAGCTGCATCAAAGGGCTTACTAGAGGGAGTGAGGAAGAAGAAGGACATAGTTAATAGATGAAATAAAGTTTGGACACTACAAGGGGGCAAAGGTCAAGCTTGGGACAGAAATGGATGAAAGTAAAAGTGGTGTAAGGGACCTACTACAAGGCAGAATACCAGTTGATGATGATCAAATGTTAAACTTTGCCTTGTTCATGCAATTTACAATGTATTGAGCATACATTGAACATGAATACAACAAATCTTATGCTTATAGATAAAAACAAAAACAAATAACTGTGTGCTGCTCTTCAAAGATGCAATCTGCCAATGGCACATCCATCACATCCATATTTACATAGTATTGAGAAAATAAACAAAACATGTAGATTGGAGTCAATTATGAGGGCTGTTTGGAAAATTAAGTTCTGTCCTAGGTATTGTGTGAAGGAGTGGGGCTAATAATTCTGACTTTGCACAGTTGAATAGCCCGATTCAGTGCAGTTTTGTAGTTTATTGGAAATTTCACTTGCTTTTTTGTTCCTGTAAAACTGTCATTCAAAGTGGTTGCTCGTAGAAAATCCCACTGACTGTGAAAGGACATGCAATCAACCATTTCCTTCACACAAAAAACTTGTCAGATGCTGAAATTCATCGTGAACTTCGTGCAGTACCTTGAGGAAATATCATGAGTGACAGTGTGCTGTATGTTTCGGAAGGTTGAACAAACATTCATGACAATGTAAGAAGTGGTCGACCCTCAAATGTCAAAGATGAACGTCTTGTAAGTGTTGACATGAAAGCTCAAGAAAATTGTTTATTCACAATAATAGAATTATCCAAATTTTTTCCTCACATATTATGAACAGTGATGTATGAAACTGTAGCTGATAGATTAGGCTTCCATAAGTTTTATGCTCACCGGGTGCCAAAGCTTCTTTCTGACATACATACAAAATAGAGGATGTAGTCAGTACTAATCTTCTTTCATCGTTACTATAATGAAAAGGAATTCACATCATAACAGATGATGAGACATGGGTTATATTCGTTAACATGGAAATAAAAGTTCAATCAGTGCAGTAGGAGCACTACGCTAGTTCCCCTCGAAAAACTGTAAAGGCCTGTCAACACTTTCTTTAAAAATCAGATGGCATCAGTTTTTTGGGACTGTAAAGGTGTGATCTTAAAGGCATAACTATTAATGCTTAAACTTACTGTGAGACGTTCAAGAAATTGAGAAGGATCATACAAAACAAATGATGCAGCATACTGAGTTCAGACATTGTGTTTCTTCATGACCATTCATCTGCATACTAGAGTAATCGCTCAGTGCCAAATCGAGAGTTTCGAATGGGAGTTGTTTAATCATCCTTCATAAAGCCCTGATTTGGCTCCTAGTGATTGTCACTAGGAGCCAAATCCTTTTCCTGAAAATGAAGAAATTGTTAGCGATGCAGTGTTTTGAAAATGACAAGAAGTTGAAAAACAGCGTTACTACCTGGGGGCAGAGTTTTATAATGAGGATATTCAAACCTTGTTTACAGAGGTGTTTTTTTTTTTTTGTAATGAATCTTAAGGTTATTTTCCAAATAGCCTATATATTTACTGTGTTAACACTGGCTCTCACTAATGTGTGGACGTATGATGCATTTGACTAGACAAACTAGTTCCTCATTCACACACATTTGTCTGTTTACTTATAGAATGACTCTAGTATAATGCCTTTACATAAAGTATTGTTTTTTGTACAAAGTATTTCTTGATGTATGAAAATTTCAAAAGCCATTCAGATAGTATTTGGCAGTTTTTTATACATAGAAAAGGCAAAGTTGACTTTTTTTTGTTAATAAAAGGTTAAATTGAGTATTATTTCAATATTTTTTTTAAGTCCTTATATTTCATTTTAACACTTTACCTGTTTTTGTAGGATTAATCCAGTATTATGGTAAGGATCATGCTGACTATTCTGAATGTTTACAAGTACATGAGAAGTTAATGGAAGTATCCACAAATATGGTTGATATTCTGAAACAGTCTGTAAGTATATTTCTTATTAAAGAAATAAAATAAAAATAATTTTTCTTTTTGTTTATTTTTTATGTAATATTAAAAACATTTTTCCTTTTTTTTTCTTTGGCTTGATACCATCAAAAACTTTCTCCCATTTGTTGTATATTTTTTATGTCCAATCTTTTTTTTTTTGTAAAGGTAGAATGCCTATTGGTTATATTGTCTTCTTGGTCCTCTGTGCCATTTGTATGCAGCATACAGTTTCCATGCTATTACTTTGTAAGTTCATTCTTGTCGTTTTCCAAGTTAAATGTCCTATCCGTTTCTAAATGTCATCAAACCCTCTCTGTTCTCCAACCCAGCTTTATATTTTTTTTGTTTTTCAGTTCTATATTAAGTATACTCCTTTTATTCTTCCTTTCTGTTTTCTTCTTAATTTTTATTATATTTGTTCAAAATTCATGATTCCAATCCATGTGTCCTAACTGAATGACATACTGATAAATAATCTTTATTTCCTTTCCAGATTTCTCTTTTTTAGATCAGGTCATTCTTTCACAAATTCAAAGCATTCGAATTTTACCTATCTCTTTTGGTTATTTATTTATTTAACCTTTTATTTCTAACTAGCATTTCAAGTCGCGGCTTCACTAGTGAAATACGTAATCAGAATTTGAACATTAATACAAAAATTAATTCCTCAATACCAAGCTTATTTTATTTTTTTAATTATAAAATATGAGTAATTATTCAAAAGTACAATGTATCTTAAAAAGAAATGAATACAAATAGTATGAAATGTGTATGAGTTAGAAAAAAGAACTCTAGGAAAAAGAAAAGCATATATGTAAATATATACAGTGAATGTGTACATTTGTCAGCATATGCATATGTCCGTACAAATGAATAAGAGTATCATTGTGTCAATGTTGTTTGAGTTTCAGATAGATTCTGAGAAGATTTTAATATTTTATTTTGGTAATTCCTTACAAACTACTTTACATAAAATTTTCCTTACATAAATTTTTATCAGATTCCTAGCTTTTATCACATGAAAGCATATGGCCTTATAATCCCCTTTCACGATGGATTGTATGTAGATTTCATTTGCCTGTGGAAAAATGTATGAATAATTTTTATTTTTCCTAATTATTCAGCTTCTGGTTGAGGTATAACACGAAACAAAATTTAAAGCATTTCTCAAAATTACCATCACAATATTACCAAATATCATAAACATTGATTCAACAGCAGTAGCATAAAATGGCAAAAATGTTAAAAAGAGTTTGTTTTTTACCCCCTTAAAATTCCAAAAACCTGAAAATGGTTTGTAAATATTTACCTGAAGAGTATTTATCAATTTATTTTAACCCTTTAAGCTCAGAATTAAAAAAAAAATCTTTTCTTAACATGCACTTATGCCGTATGGAAGAACATATATACAACAAATTTTCATCAATTTATCTTCAGTAGTTTTTGCTGGGTGTTGGTGAATCAGTCAGTCAGGAGAAATGTTCTTTTATATGTACTAGCATATGTACATATATATATATATATATATATATACTGGCATCCTCATCACAGCATTGCCCATGCCAATTGATTACTTGTTTTTTTCATTGCAATTAGGATCAGGGATATTTAGTCGGTCATGGGTCATTTCACTCACCCTTCCCGTCAAGCCAGAGGGCTCTGTCCTTTGGATCCTACTGTGTTCATTAAACGTATTCTTCTGAGAATAATAATGATAAATAAATATTGAAGCCTGTTCAATTTATAAAAAAGTGTGTGTTGTAATTTCTTCAGAGCAACAGTTTGGTCCATACAGAATCTGAAACTTTGAGTGATATAAGCTTGTGGGTTTCAAAACAGTCTTTTAAAAAAAGATTGGTTAAAATATTGAAACCGGTGATCTGAAAAATTAAAACAAAGATATTAATTGTAGATAAAATCTGTTCTTAAAACTTAGTCATTATTTTACACTAGCTAGCTAATTAATTTGTCTGATAATTGTATCAATTATTTATTAAAATGAATAACTTTTTGTCAGTATTGTTGAAGGTAATCTAAGTTCAATTATTTCAGGAGAATTTTGTTCAGTTGTGTGAACTTCAGCGAGATATGACAGGATTTGAAGGTCTTACCACTACTACACGTCAGTTTATTAGACAAGGTTGTTTATCAAAATTTTCACAGCGTAAAGGTTATCAACAGCGAATGTTCTTTCTTGTAAGTATATAAATAATAATAATTATTATTATGATTGCATTGTGTAATGCAATTTACATGATTTGGGGTCTGTAAGATGATGCATGACTAGACAATGTCTTGAGTACTAGTAGCTTTTTACATAACCGGTTTGCTTGGCCACTGTGTATTGCTAATTAGAATGTTATGATAGAAGATATCAGTATTGAGGAGCTGTTAGGATAAAATATAACTAGTCAAGGCTGGCCTATCCTTTGGGCAAAGTGGAGAGTTTTATAGTGTACTTAGCAAAGGAAAGGATTGCTGAGAGGATTAGAGCTCTGCTTGGATTTCTCGTTTATTCTATTTTTTTTTGTAAATTATGTTTTTATTGTTGTTCTTGTCCTTTGTGTTGTTTTGTTTCAATGTTACTGTGTTGTTATTGTTTCGTGTAATATTTTTATGTTTTGTGTTGTGTGTTGAACTCACTTTTACCTTCTATGGGTAGGTAGTTCGATTCCTTTGTTTAGTTAGATATTTTCAGTCTTCTTGGTTAAGACCCTGTGAGATGTGTTTTTTTTTTTTAATTCAGTGGCATTCGCATCACTGACATCTTGACCAAGGTGGACTGGAATATGTTAAAAGTCGAGGTTTCGAAGATGACCTCCAGTAAAGCCCATCAGGGCTCGAACGGAGGGGGTGGCGGAGGTTGTCTTCCCCTACGGGATCAGGATGGCCTACTACAACTTAAAAAGTTTCTAGTCAATCTATTGAAGTTGCAAAAATTTATAAAAGTTATATTTACTGGGATTGTGAGTTTATTTCTCCATTACTCGCTGATAAAGTTTGAAACTATTCCATCCTATTGTATATAATTAAAATTTTTAGGTGTATAATGCTTTTACAATTTTTCCACAGATTTTTAGTTTCATTTTTGTAAAAGTTATTTTTTTTTTTAATTATTCAAGAGAGAAATTTTTGTAAAATTTTAACTTTTGACCATAATTGTAGGTCAAACCATTTCTACGTTCTGAGCCAAATATACAAAATGTAAAAAAATAAATTTTCTTTCACAATGTGTTTGACTAAAATTGCAAAAATATTGAGATCCACATACCTTATTTTTAAATTGGTTGATGAACCATTATAAAAACCAATATGAACCAATATCCTGTGATCTGGAAATAAAATCTTACCTATTTCATTGCACTTCCAAACACTTTTTCTTATGTTTATTCAATTATGTTAAAAATTTTACTTTTAGTATTAGTTTTCAGTTCATTGAGTATGAGATTGTTTTTTAAAAATAAAGTATTTTAAATATCCTCAAGTGAAAAAAATCTGATGGTGTTTGATCTGGAGGTTATACGGTGGCCAAAATTCTTTTAAAATCAAGCATGAGAAAAAAAATTCTTATTTCTTTTACTTTAACAATTCAGTAACAATATAATACATACATTTAACTGTTTAATTATGAATTATCATCATATAAACTTTACCATCTATAGTTTTATTAAAAAAATAAAGGACCTGTGAAAAGGTAGATGGAAATTGGGTAATTTCAAATAATAATTACAAGTATGTCTTTCTGCTGCTTCATATTCAACATTTTGACCATTTGCATAGGTATCCAGGTGAAACCCAATCTTCTCACTAAAATAAATTCAACTGTGCATCCCAACAGCTACACATTTCTCTCAATGTGAACCAGTTTTCTCATTTCATCAGTGAAGAATGCTGGTGGCCTTTCCTAGATCCACAATCTCACTGCATCGTACAGTTTGTCATCTATGCTGAATACTTTGTGAATACCTTAATGTTCCTTTTTAATTATGGAAAGATGTGAAAATTGCAGAACGCCACTGGTGTGTATGGAAGTTGAAGAATAGGCTCAAATTTCAACCTGTGTAGTTTCACATGATGTGAAACATCATGTACAACCTGTGTAGTTTCACATGATGTATGTTGTGTGGTCAAAGCATTTGTTGCAGAATTCCACCTCTGTGGATTGACACACACATCTTGTCTAATTTTTTAACATCTATACGTATCACAGAATTTACAGTAAACTTGGCTTTAAACAGTCTCACATAGACATGTTTGGAATCCTAGAACACTGTCAAAAGAATTTTTTTATGTAGAGTTGTGCTTAGAATTTTTTTGAATGTGGCAAAATATAGTGCTAATACTCCATGCTCGGCAATTTTTCTTCTCGGTTGTAATGATGCAGCCAGGTTTTACCTCCTGTCATAATACTGAAAAAGAAGCCAGTATCATCGTGATATTGTTTCAGAAGCTGTTCACAACATTACTTTTGTTTTTGTTTGTTATTTTTCTGTGAGTTTGTGTGGCACCCACTGTGAACAAATTTATGGTAGTCCAGTCGTGCGATGGTGAGTCCTACTCATTCTTTTGATATGCATTTCTTGGTGGTAGTGTATCACTGTGATGGTCACTATAGATTGATTCATCCACTTCCTTTTGATGGTCCATCGGTCACAGAAACAGTCGACCACTGAAAAGTTCATCCTGAATAATGCTTTCACTGGCTTCTCGTGAATCAAGCTTTTATTACCAATTTACTTAAAGTAATTCGATCAATAGTTTCATCACCCTAAACTGCTTTTAGATGACAATGATAATCACTAGTATTCATTTTTTTTGGTGTTAAAAATGTTAACATTGCTTACTCGATTCCATAACAATGACAATTGAAAAAGAAAATGAGAGGACATAGGTGAACAAGTTTTGGAATGTTAATAATAAGGAAATGAAATGGCAAGATGGTAACACTTGTTATTTTGTGTGACATTTTGTTCTTTGTTAGATTGCAGTATGCATTATATTTCAGCCATTTTTTCTATAATGAAAATTATTGTCAAGTTGTAACATTTTTATTAATTTATCTATTTTTCATTTTTCAGACATCTGATGTTCTATTATATACGAATAGATGCGGTCACATGTTTGTTGTACATGGACAGTTACCTTTAAGAGTGTTAATGATAGAAGAACGTGTTGACACTCCTATGGCTCATTCTTTTATTATATATGGTGGAACCAGGTACTTATTTTATATTAATGTAATTTTATCGTTGCCAATTCAAAATCTGGTTTTAATTAACTGATTCTGCAATTCAGTAATTGAAAATTTTACAGTTATAACATTCCATGTAAATAGATTTTTATAAACTTTTTTCTTTTATATTTTATAAATATAATCAGATACTTTCTGATATAATTGAAATTAAATGCACTAAACTTAAGTTTAAAAGTGTCTTTGAAACCTATCACAAGTATTTCATTAAGTTCTCAAAGTATATCATTAAAGAAAGAGACAAAATTTACATATTAGTTAATGTTTATTAATAAATAATACTTGATATGATAATTTGAATAAATTAGGTTAGAGTTGCTAATGTTTATGAAAACATTTGGAAGTCAACTTTGTATCAATTTGTAGATTACAAATCATAACAAGGTAAAAAATAGAAATTGTATCGGGACAAATGAAATGAATTTGTTGTTTTTATACCAGATAAAAATTATTTTTTGTTATAACAGGTGGGCCATATTGATGGGACACATTTAAAATGTATTTGTAGAGCATGTTGAACACAACATTTATTACCTACTATATGGAACACATTGCCAAAGGACGGGAGTTTTGCACTGTGTTCAGTGTGTGAAGGTTACATCCCTTAAATAGGTACCGCCTTGACGAGAACATTCTTTGACTCTAAAAATCATGTTCAGCATGGTTTGGTGCAGGGTTCAGCAGGGATGCCTGCTATCTCCGTTTGGATACTGTCCTTCAGTTCATTGGTGCTAGTGATCTTTGTGATGTACACCTTCTCCTTTATATAACCTCCACAGGAAATATTCTGGTGGAGTTAGACCAATGGATATCACCGAATCTGTAGATGAGGCATCCTGGGAAGTGTCAACGAAAGGTTGTCATGACACTAATGTAGTATGACTAATGAAACCACCCTGCTGCATCCACATCTTCCTTAGGTCAAGCCGTCTCATTTTGAGAATATAAAGTGTTTGTAACATTGTGTTGTATCGCTCAGCAGTGACTGTGACAGTGTCATTATGTTCATTCTCAAAAAACAGGGATCAGTCACACAGGTATGACTCTGCTACACACCACACAGTAACCTTGGCACTGTGCAATAACATTTCACGCAACAGTTGTGGATTTTTTCTAGCCCAGAATTGATCGTTTTGTTTATTGACATAACTGAGATGTAAATGAGCTTCGTTGTACATGATAAGATGTTGCACAAAGTCATCTCCTTTTCTGATTAGCCAATCACAGAATCTGGCTCGTTGAATCTTACCTTGGTCATACAATTTATTCACCACCTATAACTGATATGGATACAGTTGTAAGTCCTTTTTAAGGATTCACTGCACACTGGTACGTGGAATATGCACTTGACGACACAATTGACGAGTTAACTTCTTTGGTCTGTGGTCCACGGCATCGGACACATGTTCAATGTTTATTGTGTACTACACGATGATCGAGGTCTCCCATGGGACTGGTTTTTGTTCGCGTTTGCAGACTCATGAAAGTTGTGAGCTTGATTTTTTGGGATGGTGCTACCCGTTTCTAAAACTTTTGTTTGAAACATCGTTGTGGTGTGATGATAGAGCTTCCACTACAGTAGCCTCTACAATGTACGAAATTTCAACGGCAGTCCACATCACGATGATTCCCTTCCTCTATGAAAGAAACATGCATCAGTAAATCCCATCCTTACACTTCTTGTTAAGCTATATGAAAAACATGCATGACTGTTATTGCTTGCAGTATTCAAAATATAAATATATCCAATCAGTATGGCCCATCCTGTAATTGTCATACAACACATAAAGATTTCTTAAGAGGAATTTTAATCTGGTTTAGTTTTTCTTTTTTTTGGAACTTAGCCTCCAAAATTAAAACTTTCATTCTAAATCATATGGATCATATGATTGATAGATGTCATGGATTCAGTGTTGAGTTCAGTTATGTTGGGTTCTTGTTTATCATCAAAGATTTTTATTAAATCTCTTCTTTGTAAAGTAATTACTTTTTATTATTGCAGTTAGTTTCTACATAATTTTGAGATTTTAAATATTTCATTAATTTTTGAGAATGGTACTTATTGGGTTTTTCCTAGATGATATCACCAAATAAGCTTGAAACTAGTATGTGGGATATGGAAATGGAATTTTGTAGCATGTGAAAATGGCATTCCTGACTGAAATTTGAACCCAGGACTTCTGGATGAAGAGCCAAGATGCTACCACTGCACCATGGAGATCAGGGTTTATTTTAAAGTGTTAGTGTGCAAGTCCATATGCATATACAATTATGTATAAGAATTCAGTATTAAAAAAAACTTTAGAAACAAAGTTACCTGTAAAAAATTTTAAGGAAATTTCATTTTTGAAACGGTTAAATATAAAATTAAGCAGATTAATTTGCTGTAAAATTTTAAACCATAAGATTTTAAGTAAAGGTCATTTAGTTATATCTTTTCATACATTACTAAAATAATTGACAGGCATTCTGTGTTAAAAGAGCTGTCATCATGGTTTCAGTGTCAAAAGTTATTGAAAAAAAATAATAGAGTAGTATGAGGCTTAGCTGATTAATTTTGCACACTAGTGTGCTGCACCGAGAGAAAAGGTACTATTGAGTTGTGCGTGGCAGCACATAATAACTAAAATCCCTCTCTATAAACCTGAAATAATGTGTTGAAATCCATTTACTGGTTTGTTTTCAGTAGCAGTTAGAATGGAGTTGAGTATGGTCAATATGTAAACACGGTTAAAGCAGCACACAGTGATCGAATTTTTAACAGCAGAAAATGTGAATCCTACAAATATTTTTCATAGTTTAAAAGCAGTTTGCAGTAGTGAAACTGTTGACAGGAGAACTGTGAATAGGTAGGTGTTGAAATTTTTCAAATGTGAAGCTGGCAAAGCAATGATTGAGAACACACCTCAAAGCGAACAACCAGTTTCTATGACTAACATTGAAAGGAGGTGGACAATTTGCTTCAAAGTGACTGGCGAATCACCCAGCAACACATTGCTATTCAGTTAGGTATATGTAAAGAATGAGTAGGCCATGTTATCAAGTAATTGGGTTACTGTAAAAAACTGTATATGATGGGTACCATGCAAACTGACGGACGCCAAGCAGTGTTGTGTTGAATGTTGCGAAGAACTTTTACAGCGCTATCATGCCAAAGGAAGCAACTTCCTTTTCAATATTGTGACTGGGGATGAGACTTTGGTACATCATTACAACCTGGTGGAAGAAAAAAGGCAAAGCATGAAATAGAGACATCACAGATTGCCAAAACCCAAAAAATTAAAAACTCAAACCTCGGCGAAGAAACTCCTTTTAATGGTGTTTTGGGATGCCAAACACGTTTGTGTGACTGAGTATCTGGAACATGGGACAACTGTAAACTCTGAACGGTACATTGAGACATTAAGGACACCTCAGACAATGAGTATGTGTTCAAAAGACCACCATGCCCATAATCTTGCCACATGACAGTGCACTGCCTCACACATCGCACACCACTACAGAGGCTCTCTGCAAGCTGAAGTTTAGGTCTATTCCACATCCAACATACTTGCCAGATTTGGCTTCATGCGACTTCCTTTTCTTCCCTCATCTCAAGAGGGATCTCAGAAGTAATCATTACACCACTGACAATGAGTTGAAGGAAGCTGTGGCCACTTGGATCTGCCAGAATTTTTCAGTGACGGAGCTTGTCAGATGTTGGAAAAAGTGTACCAGTGTAAATGGGAATTATATTGAAAAATAAATGCTGTATCTTGTAGCTAAGGTATTGTACTTTTATTGTTTTATTTCATTCCAATATCTCTTTTCATACGCATATATGTGCAAAATGTATCAGCCGAGCCTCGTATTTTTAATAATAGAATAGATATTTTTTAAAAAAATAATTTTGTTTTTATTATAAGGTTTCTCTGTCTCTACTTACTTCATTTATATTAATCTTCTAATAATATAATTACAGGGTTCTTACTGTGGCAGCTGGTAGTGCAGAAGAGAAAGATAGATGGCTTGAGGATCTTTCACTGGCAATATCCCAAAGCAAATTGAAGCGGAATGATGATAAAGTCAATTATATGAGTCTTAAATCTTGTAGTATGTCTTTTTCTTTTTAATTATTATTATTCTGATTTGTGAAATGTTAAAAAAAAATGTTAATAAATTAATTATGGTAGAGCTTATTCTGCAATTTAGGGTGATGTTTGATTTGGAATTTTGACTATTTTTCTGTATACTGATCCTATTTTATTACTATAGATAAAATGTTATGAATTCATAGTATTATGAGAAAGTTTTATTTTATTTTTATTGATACTATTTCCAACATGTGGAACACATATTTTATTAATATAGAATATGCATGAAATTATAGATAATGAAATGCTATTCTCTTATCTCAGGATCAAACTTATCTAGGAGCCTGTATGTTTTCACAAGAGAGTTGTATTGTTTTAATCCAAGTCCACTATCATGAAGATATTTATATATTCTTTTTTTATATTTGCAGCGCTATATTTTGTGATCCTACAAGTAACATTATGATGTTACAACTCAACTGACCAGTATTTATTTTATTAATTTTAGGACTGATCCATCTTTCATAATTAGTAACAACAATATTATTCAAGGAAATAAATTGCCCTATCACTTTTAACAATAGAGAAACGTCAATGCTGCTTCCATTTACATTTTCTTGTGTCTTCTTCAGTTAATAATTGAAAAACCCATTTGGTTCAAGTTTTTTCTTGTACACAAAACATTTATTGACAGTTTCATTTAGGAAAACTGTTGAAATATGAAAATATGAGCCGGTAAACATAATTAGTGAACCATCTGTCCTTAATTTTTTCTTAGTCATAAGAAGGGTTATCCAGAATGATTTTCACTACATCCACTGAACTAATGCACTATTTTATCATATTTGATTTTGTCATATCCTTCTCATCACACATTTCATTTATATACCTAAAACTTTCAGCTAGGCTAATTAAAGAGCAGATTAAATTTAAAATTCAGGTAAAATTCAAATGTTTGGTGAAATTAAAAATTTTTTACAAAAAAATTATGATAGTATTAGTCATCAAACTCAGCAGAGATAATGTAATGTTGGGAACTGTCTGATTGCATTGTTGGTGAGAAATCACCTGCATGAATACTATGTGAAAATGTTTATTTTCTTGAATGTTAATATTAAAAAAAATGCAGCAAATGATTATATTTGTAAACATGATTCCAAACCATGACAGACAACAATTAACCGTAAAATTAAATTAGCTATGGTCCAAAAGTGAATCAAAATGGTTTACAACCAATATGTTTTACGTATGTTTTTGCAATTATTAGTGAACAATGTAAATTAACGCTTGCTTTTTATTGTTTTGGGAAGCTGATCATCAAATGTACCTTTAAAGTTTATCGATAAGATCTGTATTGATACAGCAGCTAGCTTAAATTAGCAATGACTGGAATGATCTCCACAGTACTTCTTTTGGTTTTTGACTTAATTTACTTTCATTTTGATGTTTTCAGTGTAATAAAAGAGACACCGTTTTATTGATGATTTTAATTTGGATATAAGAAGCAATTGCAAGGAAAAAAGTAATTACTGATATGGAAATAAGCAGATATTATCTAGTTTGACTTGTGAAGACAAATCTCTTGTCTTTTGATGATCTTTAAGATTTCCTTCAGTAGTTTGATTTTTAGTTGTACATTGTACCAAAACAGCTTATTCTTATCTTTGACATGCTTGAATTCATACATTTTTTTATGAACTGTTTGAAGGATATCTCATGTGCACTGAATACAGTCATGTGCATAATCATCTAATAACAAATGTGAGAGAAGCTAGAATTCTAATCTCAAGAATACAAAGTTATTCAGAGGAGGATCTGTTTACTTACTTTGACAGTGTAAGTTTCAATGTCTTATTATAAACAGAATTGGACATCCAGGCTTGTCTTTTCCATAGAATTAACCTGAAAACAGTTTCCTTTTCATTATGTAGTTTTTATACAACTTGGTATCACAACTTGCCCAACACTACCCATAGAGTATTTAGTGCTAGCAGATTATAGGTGAAATTACACATGGATGTTTTGCCCAGTAGATGGCATTTCTGTCATTAATATTAAATATCTTCATTATTTGTTAGATTGTATAAATTCTTTGTGATTTATTTACTTTTTGTAATATTTTTAATACACATTATAATATTTTACTTAAAATTTAAAAATTATATTGGAAATTTTTGTATTATTTCTTTCTTAAAAGATATTGTATATGCAGGTTCCTCTGATGAGGTGATGGATAGATGCGGTCAAAGTGTTGAAGACGGCAATAATAAAGTATCACCTCAACGTAGTAACACTACGGTACATGTTTGCTGGCATCGCAATACAAGTATAAGCATGGATGATCAACTTTGTGCTGTTGAGGTAAATCTTTATTATAGAAGTTCATCTATTGCAGTTATGTTTGCAAACAGCATTGTAACTCCAGAATATTTGCTCTGATTTTCATGAATAGATGACAAATAATTCATATCTTAATTATGTTATATTAGATTTTGGTAGATTCAAAATATTAAAATGTTTTAGAAGTGTGACATCTTTTTTTTAACCAATTTCAATAAAAGAAGCAGGTTCTCAATTCATTCCACATGTAATTTTTCTGTTATGTATGTTGAAATCCTTTCTCTACACAAAATAGACCAATTTTGATGATTTTAAACTTGTTTTGTAGAGAAAGTTCCTCTGCTGATCCTATTATAACAATTTTCAGAAAAATTAGGAAGATTTTTTTTAATTAAGAATTAAATTGTCTATTTAGATGATTCCTTTGTGGTGCCATCATTTGATGGTTAAAAGGTAATCTTTTTTTTTTCAGGGCGAGAAATGCTCGCGCATTATCATCATCTGGGTTAAAAGGTAATACATACCCTGATATAATTCCTAAAAATTATCTTCATGGCCGAACATAACTGTTTCACTATTGAATACTATAAAATATAAAGTTATATAAAATTAAATTATTTTTTCATTAAATATTTCATTAGATATATATTGCTTTCATGACAAAGAATACTTCAGTAAAAAAATGTAAAAAAATAATATTTTCAATTTTTCTTTAAATGTAGAGTTTTAGAAGTCAGCACCAAATTAAAGAATCACTATCAATAACAAAAAAAAAGAAACAAACTTTAAACTGATTCTGACTTCAAGAAGTAAAATTAAACAAACATATTCTTTTATTTTTCAGAGTGATTTTTAAAAAATGGATTTTATTATTTTCTTAAGTTATTTTTTTTATTTGGCTGTTTTTTTAGGTCATCAGTTTTGATTCATTTTTCCAACTCTTTACTCTCTGAGTACTTTCAGCCTTACCATACCTTGTACATCCTCAGTTATTTATTTCACAAATATATTTAATGTTTTCCTCCTTTATTGTTTTTACTCTCAAGATTTCCTTTTAGAAGAGACTTCGCTGTTACTGGATGCCTTAATATAAGACACTTAATTTATTATACAAGATTCTACAATAAATTTATTCTGTTGTCTAATTTGTCGTAAAATTTGTTTTGAAGTGATGAGAATTTCAGATTGAAATCTTGCTAATTCTCAGATACTCAAGTCACATTTCTAAAGCCTACTCTTTGTTTGTTGTTCTGGTTTCCTTATCATCAAGGTCCATACAGCTCTACTCCATATAAATAGTTTTAAGAACTTATTTTTTATCCCTAAACATGTGATATCAAATTTCTTTTCAAAATTACTTTTTTCTGGCTTCTGTCAGCCTGCAAATATCATCTTTGTATTTAATATTAAGAAATTAAATTCAATTTTCTGATGTATTTTATTCTTGCATTTTAACATTTAATTTCTTGCTATCCTCCTTTCTACTGCATTTCTTTACTTATATTTTAAATGCTTTTTCACTTAGGTATACGATTCATTAACTTTCTAACTCATTCTAGTTTCTATGTAAATAGCTGTATCATCACAGTATTTTGACATTTTTATTTTTTGTCATTATATTGTTATTCTATTCTCAAATTATTGTAGTTTTTTTAAAATTATTTCTTCAATTTAAAAAAGTATTGGTACAAGGCATGTCTTTGTCTCATTCCTTTCTGTATTGCGGCTTGCCTTTCCTTGTTTTCTATTTTTTAATTTTTTTTTAACGTGATTCTTATACAGATTTTAAATAATAATTTTAAGTATTACATTCTAATCTAAATTATAAATTTTTCAATAATTATTTTTAAATTCAGATAGCTAGTTATTATTTATGTATATATTTTTGTTTTTGTTGTACAGAATCAACTTAGTGGTTATTTATTAAGGAAATTCAAAAACAGCAACGGATGGCAAAAACTTTGGGTTGTTTTTACAAATTTTTGTTTATTCTTCTATAAAACATATCACGTAAGTTATATAAATAAGATAAGATATTAATTTTATTATTATCTATTATTTGTATTTGTATTTAATAATGTAATTTTAATTAATTATGATAATATTATTTTTAATGTTATGTATTCATTTACCATGTTTTTATAATTATTAGTAGTATTTGATTTTTTTGTTTGTTCATGCTCATTTTCATTGTCATTTGATATCTTTAAAGACAGTGTTTGTAGTTATTTATGTTTTTTTTTTGTTATTTTATTTAATACCATTTATAAATTCATTGAATGTTAACAATATTTCTTATCTATATTCACATGAATGCTTGTTGATACTAAAGGGAAAACATGAATAATTATTTGAATGTATATCATAGTTGCCAGCTTTTCAAAAATATTATTTAATCCATTTTTGCCATTTTAATGTTTTAGAATTAGCTTGAAAACTAGTTTTGTTTTAATCACCGGTTGACCAATCTTAATACAGTAATATTAATTTAATTACAGTGATCAAAATATAATGTTTTAAGTGGCATCGTATCCAGTTAAAAGTAACTGTTTATTTAACTGCAACATCCTGTAGCTTTACGGAACAGCTGACTGGCAATGATGCTAACCACCTATTCAACAATGTGGATGGTTTGGGTTTTTTTGTTCTTCATGTAAAAACAGTAGTATCTGTTAAATAAGAATAAAGTTCTATTATTGATTTTAATGTATATTCAACTCTTACTGTATATTAGCTCACTTTCAGTCAGATCAGTTAAGAGAAATTAGAAATTATTAGTATGTGTATTATATGATCAGTGAATTACATCCTAAAGTTTCTCAATTTATTTTAGTTTAAAAAAAATTATATACACAGATATTTTAACATTACATTTCCTTTATAATTGCTTCTTTTGGCAGCCATACCCTTTTACTAACATTCATAAAAGTTTTGAAAACATTCGTGGAGCCAGTCATATAAACTTTATTTTTTTACACCTATTCAATAAATTGTGTCCATTATCTGTCTTTTGTTGCAATTTCATTGGTGGTCAATTTACAACGAGGAAAAACTGGAATTATCAGTTAAATGTCAAGTCATATTAACAAAGTTGTTATATTTTTTTATGTGTATAGTTCTTGGACCAGGATGTCAAGCAAAGAACTCGATTGTTTGTATTCCAGTTTTTAAGGTTGTTCATTTTCTGGTTTTATCTTGTAAATGATGAAGGATAATAACGTACATTTCTTGTTGGACTCGTGGTGAATTCCTATGAATAAAAAAAATCTCCTAACTTGTAATTTTTTATTTTGTTTTAAAGGATATATATTGATTCACATAATGACAATTGATGTACTGCACCTAAATCATTAAAAATTATCTGTTTTCCTATTTCCGCTGATTATATAATTTGGAAAGTTTTTATCTTGATCATTCATAGCATATCCTGCAAGTTTTATTTGTACTTTTTTTTGTCTGCTGACAACATTTTTGAAACATGTTAACAAACATGGTGAATTTTTAGGTCATTGTCGGGTATATTTCCTTCTATATTAGGGTATTTAGGTAACTAACTTGCTACTTATATTTGATATCCTGACTTTTCTTTATTTTGGAGTTGTTTTTCATATGTTTTAATGAGAAATTATAGGAACTGATGGATAAATAATTGCACAGACCCTTGTCAGGAATTAAATCTGAGATAGACCAGTCAACAGAACTCAAAAAGGACTGAGTTTATGACAAGATTGATACCTGGAAACCGATTGTGGGATATTTTGTACAGTTTCACAGATGAAAACATATATGTTTTAAACTTGCAACTAGGTGTAAGAATTATTTAAGCAATATTTTTGTGCAAAAAATGTGTTTTTTTTTTGTTTTTTGCTTATAAAATGAAAATCGTTGGAGCAGTAACAATACATTCAGTACAAAAGTTGTAGAAAATTGCAAAACCTGTAAAATGAGGCCTTAGGCATTTTGATTTGTTTCATTTACCATTGAAAAAAGCCAGAAAAACCGCTAAAAATGGTTATTTTTGCGTTTGAAGCATTTGCCTTCAGGGAAAATATAGGTAATGTTTTATAGAATGTGTGTGCCGAAGCTGGATTTTATTGGTTGCATTTTTTGTATACAATAGATATTCTAGATTTTTCATGCCTTTTCTTGCAGCATTCATTCTAATCTCGTTCAATCACTTAAATGAAAATTTAAGTGTATTTGGAAACTAGAGTTAAACAACAATTCATTAATTTACTTCCATTCATTTACATGCATTGTATTGCTGTGATGATCTATTGATCATGGAGATTAGTAGGGTGGTTAAAGACTTAATAATTAATAAAATTTATTAGTGTTGGTTCAGTGTTTAAATACATATCGTCAGGTTTACTTACATTTAAGCTGTTGATTCTAGTATGTAGGTTAATGTAACCTTCTACTGTTTGGTTGTATTGTAACATATTAGGTTATTTCTGCAAGTTGTAGTATCTGATAAATATTGATGGTTACTTTTTTAATTGGATATGAAGCACCATAATGTTATATTGTGGTTATTGGATTCACTCTCTGGATCTGTTAGTCTAATTTAAATTTCTATAATATAAATACATTTAATTAAAAAGAAATTCTGTATTAAGCTTATATAATTTTAGACATTTTTAATTGACTAACTAGAAAACTTTACATAAATTTACTCATGATGTTTTGAGTTTATAAGGAAAGACATTTAATTCCTTTTTTTGTAAAATGCACTTCTTTAGATCATTTATGGTCAGATCACAACTCACATTATTTTACAAAATTACTAAAATTATATAAGCTTAATACAGAATTTTCTTTTTCTGTTGTGATCTGGCCATAAATGATCTAAAGAAGTGCATTTTACAAAAAAAAGGAATTAAAAATCTTTCCTTATAAACTCAAAATATCATGAGTAAATTTATGTAAAGGTTTCTTTATTCATGTTTTAATATACTTTTTGTTAGTCAATTAACATTGTACCTATAACAAAAGAAGTAGTGTATAATTTTTTTTTGTTAAGAGTGAAAGAAGAAAGTATTATTAATTATTCTTTAATTTTAAAGTTGGCAACTATGCTTTTTTCTTGTATCCTTAATATTTATGTATGCTTTTTATCTTGATTTTTATTATCTCTAAGTCTTCTACTATTAACTGTTTATTTTTATCTTTGTTTTCTTAATTTTCATTATTCTACTATTAGCTTACCTTCTTCGATGTACTTATTTCTTTATCATATTTCTTCTGCTTTATGTTCTTACTCTGAACGGTGTTTTATGTTGTTTTATTACGTTTTTTTTTAAATTAATTATTAGTTATGTTTGTTTTTACATTGATATCTTTTTAGTACAAAAAAAATCTGCAGTTTTTTAGTTATTTTAGCTGTAAAAAAAATTTATAAGCTCAGTTGCGACTAAGCATGAAGTCCTAAGGATATAAATATATGTCTGTTGCATATAAAAATATTTATTAACTGACTATTTAATGGTATACACTTCATCCTGTAGTCATGAAATAGTTTTAATTGAGAATCAAAAATATGTCTGCACATGTATTGTTTTGTTTGTCCACTATATACCTTGCTTCTCACCTACTGTGCCCTGTTGAGTGTTCGGATGAGATTAAGTTTATATGTTCTTTATATTATATCGCATATTAATTTATGAAGTTATTTGGTATTTGTTGAAGTATGTTAATTTTGAATTGAATATATATTTCAGTGTAGCTAATGAATAAGTTATTATCCAGTTATATGTAGAAAAGAGGAAGTTTATATTACTCTTGTTACTCTAGGCTTAATATATTTCTCTAGTGCTGTTTCTAGACTTTTCATAAGTATTGATTGTATCATTGATGAAGATCAAATATCTTTTACACTGATAACTTTTGTCACTTTTTTTTAAAATTTGGATTCCATTACATAATAAACTGATTCATGAATTTTTTATTCAGTCATAGTAACACATTTTTTCGCAGTTACTTTTGCATTTAATTTTTTAATTGAAAATTATTTCCATACTTATGAATTGCTTATCCTGTGTTTTGGTTTTGCTCACTTTTAAGAAATAAATAAAAGTAGATGCAAAGAAGCTGTACTCTCCCTTTCTCTCTCATTCACACGTGTCCGCACGCACGCACGCACATACACACACACACATACAGGCATGTGCATGCACTTAAACTCTTGTTTTTAATTTACTCTCAGTCTCTAATCTGCATTGTCTAGATGAAAAAGTGTAGCATAAAAAGAACTTTACTTAATATTTGGTGAGTTACTTTTAATAAGAGGTATTTTCTAATGATTTCATTGGGGAAATTATTTAGTATTTTGTATATATATATATATATATATATATATATATATGTTTTGTCAATTTCAAAGTTGTAAGAAATATTTTTTGATTAAAGGTATTTATTTTTCAATTTAATTGGCTTACAGTAATAAAACATTATCTTTAACGTTTGGAATTTATCCAAACAGTCTGATTAGAACATTTATCTAATTTGATTAGAGATTGTTTTATATCACAAATTTCCATCCTCCTATGCATATCCATATATTTATATTTTTATATATATATATATATATATATATACATACACGCGCGCGCACGCAGTGTATCCAAAAAGTAATGAGAATTTTTGTTTTTTGGAAAGAATTTTATTTATTCGTCTACATTAATGTTATCTCCTTCAAAATAGTTCCCATTAGATATTATACACTTATGCCAGCGCTTTTTCCAATCCCCGAAACTTTTGGAGCTCAGTCTTTGGAATAGTGTTTAGCTGTTTCAGCGATTCAGTTTTAATCTCATCTATGCTTGTAAAACGACGGCTCTTTAAGGTTCTCTTTATTTTTGGGAATAGAAAAAAGTCACATGGGACCTGGTCTGGTGATACGCCAGCTGGGGTATCATTACAGTGTTTTTGGCTAAAAACTGATCAACAAGCAATGAAGTGAGCAGGTGCATTATCATGTTGCAAAAGCCATGAATTGTTTCGTAACAAATTCAAGCAATTTTTTCAGATTGCTTCATGCAAACGGCGTTGAACTTGTAGGTAATTCCCGTTATTGATTGTTTGACCTTGTGGCAAGAACTCATGATGCACTATGCTGTTAAAATCGAAGAACATGGTGAGCATAACGTTCACATTCGACCGTACTTGTCAAGCTTTTTTTTGGTCTTGTTGATCCAGAATGCCTCCAATGGGATGATTGAGCCTTAGTTTTGACATCATATCCGTAAACTCGTGTTTCATCATCTGTAATGACATGTTTCAGTAGTTCTGCATTGTTGTTGACTTCATTTAGCAACTCTTGAACAACTTCCATTCACCGCTGTACTTGTTCGAAATTCAAAAATTTTGGAACAAATTTTGTTGTCACATGGTTCATACCCAAAACATCTGAAAAATTTTCATAGCATGAGCCAATTGATATCCCAACATCATCAGCGACTTCTCTGATTGTGATTCAGCGATCATTCATTATCATTTCTTTCACTTTTTCCATGTTTTCATTGGTTGTTGATGTGCTGGGGTGTTTAGGGCCCTCGTCATCTTCAACATCTTCACAACCTTTTTGGAAACACTTATACCACTCATAAATCCTTGCTTTACTCAAAGCAGACTCACCAAAAGCAATATTTAACATTTTTAAAACATTGCTACACTTTATTCCATTCTTATAGCAAAATTTAATGCAAATTCTCTGATCCACTATATATACAAATAAAAAATCGCTGATTGTACCAAAACACGTGTTATCCTTTTGACAGCTGACAACAGATTAAACATTCAATATGGCTAAAAATTTACGGATACTTTTCAGACATGTTTACCAATACAACAGTGAAAAAATCCTGAAATTGTTGTAATACAACCTGCAAAATTTCAAAATTCTCATTACTTTTTGTACACACCTCATGTGTATATATATACATCTTATAATGTAATGAATGTGATAAGTTTATCAGAATTATTTACTTGTAAAAACTGTTACCAAAAAAACACATGAGGTACTCCAAGCAGCAGGCCAAACTTGATGAGACAGTTTTGAGGAAAACAAATATAAAGAATAAAATCTTATAAAAAAAGAGTAGCTAATTCTTTGGCAGGCATAAATTCCTGCTTTTATTTAATCATGCTTATAAAGATCACATTTAAAAATGTGATATGAAAAATATCTTAATATTTATATTACATTTATATATATATGTATATATATATATATATATATATATATATATAAATTCTATTAAATAAACATCTAGTACAGAATATTGAGATGAGATATGTCTTATCTTAATTTTTCGTGAAAGTACTCTCACAGGATCCCATATCCTCAGTCATGATTGAAATAATTCTGTTATTGCATATTAAAACTCAAAAAATAAAAATAGTGAAATAATGAAACCTGCATACTAATTTTAATGATTGCTGCTATCCGTTACAGTTTTTATAAGACCCTCTCCCTCAAAAACTGTCTAAAGGTTTATCAGATTGAAATTTTGTTTGTATTTATATATATGTTGTATTTTCTGATTATTTAATTTCATGTCATATTTATAATTCCTAACGTGACAGTATTATACAATTTTAGAAAATATTACTATTTCTGAAGATGACATGGAATTAATATATATTGACAGCACTAAAGAGGTGTACTTGGCTGAGAGTTTTCTTGAGTAGTTAGCTACTCCTTTTTTTTTTCTTAAAAGAATACAGTACCAAAGCAGTATCAGGTAGAATTTATATCTCTAAGAGTAATGATGTTTGTTTTATAACTATTTGTATTGTAAACAAACAGAGCAAAGTTGTTTCGTGTGGGGTTGAATGTTATCTGCATTTTAGTGGTTTGACTTTTTGATGAGCAGTATTATATTCTGTTCAGTAAAAAAGGCAATTAGAAATAAATTCACTCATAAGTTTCTCTAGTTTGCCTGGCTATTGGATGTTGTTATTCTTGTTAATGGTTGTTCTAGTTTTGGAGATAATTTGTCTTGTATAAAGTTGCCTAAACATTGTTTGGTTACGGCACCTGACAGAAACATTTGTGGAGAATAAAAATTAAAATACAATTTATTAAGTACACATTTGGTGCAATTAACAGTTTTGGTTGTGTAATATGTATCTCACATAATGGTATAGTCATTTACAAGAATATATCCCACATTAGACTTAATAAGAAAGTTTAGAAGCTGGTTTTTGTAGCCTTCCTTGCTTAATTAAATAAATACTATCTATAAAAAAAGAATATCAAGGTTTTAATCTCTTTGTCTTTTGGAAGAGTGTTGATTTAAGGCTAGAATCAAAGAGTAAAAAGGACAGTTTTAGTTTTGATATGTGACTGTAGATTCATTCCCTATCTTTCCGCTGACAGTGCCTCTAGCAACAATGGCAACTCCTGAACAGAAAGCTTTCTTCTGTGTTGTACAGTTTGTTAAATTAAATCTGTAGTTACAATTTAACGTGCATTCAATAGAAAGTTTAATTGTTGTGTGTGATTTGTGAAAGTTAATTGTGATTTACATTTGTTGAACGTATAATCAGTCTGAAACGACTGAATGTCTGTGTACAGTGAAGAGTATGGAAAAAATCTGTTTGGAAGACTGGCAAAAAACTAGTAATGCCAGTGATGACTGTGTGGAATGTTTTAAGGAAATACATATGTGTCCATACTGTTTACAGTTGTTACAGGCTTTGAAGCCTACCGACTTTGCAATCAAAATGTTGGAGTGCGAAATTGATGACTTTGTTGATCATACTGCTGAATTTAGTGATGAGACAACATTTTATGTAAGGGGAAAATTTAACACATATAATGTCCATATTTGCAGGTCAAAAGATCCCCAAAAATGGACAAATGTGAAAGGAACTCCTCAAAATTAAATGTTTTCTGTTCGGTATTTCAGCAAAATGTGTATGGGCCATTAATTTTCGCTGAAGTAAGTGTAACAAGGATTGCTTGATTGGATGTGGTGTGTATATGCTCTTTCCTTAATTGCAAGATAGAGCAGAGAATTTTATTAGTCAACAAGATGGTGTATAATACCTCTACAAGATGGTACCGTATACCTCCTCATTGGCATACGGTATACAGGATCAGTTGAATGACTTTTCCCCCATCGTTGATTGGTTGGCATGGACCTGATTACAGAACTTGTTTGTGGTAGCCTCCAAGGTAACTTTATCTGACCCCATGTTTTGTCCTTTGGAGTTTTATAAAGGATCTTGTGTGTGTACCTCTAATTAAGAATTGATTTACTCGAGGCACAGGATTGAAACAGCTATTGCTTCTATTACTCCAGATGTGCTGGTTAAAGTATAGGATGACTCCTATCAGTTGGATGTGTACCGTGCGATGAAAAGTGCTCACATTGAATAACAGTGGGGAAAAATTGTAAGAGTTTGTCATTCATTTTATTTGTGATTAATTATTGTAAGTTGAAACATTAAATAGCTTTAAATCCCAATATTATTTTTTGTAAACTGTATGATGTATATATTAACACACCAATACTCCTTGGCTGAGCTAAATACCCTTTGTACATCGACGTGCCAAGCTTATTGAAATGTTTGTGAAATCATCATCTACAGGGACTGAAACATCATCAATCTGGATACTGGATGCTTTACATGTATCGTAGCGGTGAAATAGGGCTGAGCAGGTAATGTAAAGCAAAAAAATGATTTTTTTTTTTGTATGGAAAATAATTATTTTACGCGTGGCTTCATCTAATAGAATTAGAAAGATAAATCAGCAATTACTATAACAAATGTTAGTGTTTATTATGAGAAATGAACTACGTGAAAAACACAGATATGTAAACTCATTTTCATATAAAAATAGAAAGATTAAAAATGAATATACAGAAGTAATAAAACTTTCTGTTAATCCTAAATGGTGGATGGAGAAACAACATCAATAGTAGTAGATATTAAGTAGTAGATTCAGCTTGATCAATTCAAATAGTTTTATTACTTCATTCAACGGTTGTTTTTTTTATGTATCACTTTGTTTCAAACTATATACTGTTCAAATTGAATTGTAGTTTCATATTGATTTCCTAAACCCAATTTTTTTGCCAATAATGAAGCTGATTTTTTTCATTTTTATAACCTAGCGTTTTGAGATTATCTATTTGGGTTTTGTAAAATATTTTTCTTATTAATTTTAATTAACATTGATAGAAGGAGGAACAATAATTAATTGAAAACTAATTTTTTATTACTAAAAGGCATGCTTTATTAAAATTTACATCATAATATTATTTCCTGTTACAGTTATTGCATGTATTTTTTTTTATTTTATTATTTTTTTTTTTTAATGCATGAACGTAACAATCTGTGGTGCTTGCTTTTGAATGAAATATGTTATTTCATGTGTTTGTAGAATTTTTTTTTTATTTTTATACAAAATGAATTTTCTTTTATAGATGTATATAACTGAATTTTATTCTTTAAAAATTAAAAAATAATTTTTATTTTAAAACTTAGGAATTTATTTACTTCATTTGTTGAATATGTTGGTGACTAGATTTTTCATCGAGATCCAATTATCCAATTATAGAGATTGCCTATACCCTTTGAGATTTCAAAATATTTTCACTTTGATTTATGATGTTTACTAAATGTCTACAAGAACTAGATGTTTTTAAGGATTATTTATTATTACAATATGTTTTGTTTTAAACCATTTTTCCCAGTTATGTTAGGTTAGGAAGGAGAAATTTGATGGAATTTTTACAGCTGGATGCCCTTCCTGAAACCAACCTGCAAGAGAAAGAACTGTTATATAGAAATTAATAGTCTATATGATTAATGTTACATCTAACTAGTATTCAACCTGGAACCTTTAGATGAAACTTAAAGATGCTTCCGCTTAGCTACAGTGGTTTGCAGAGTGTTCACATTATTTCCTAGTTATCAGATACATTAATGATTATAATGTAGAATACTTTTACATCATAAGGTGTTAGATGTTATTTTCTCATCATCCTTCGTCAGATCTACATATGGATCTTATTCACTTTCTCTTACATTAATGTTCCAGAGATTGATATAATGTGATACTCCATCCATCTGGTTGATAGTTTTCATTGAATTTAATTATGATTATGTCATTCTTTTTAAACTAAGATAAGTAAAAGTTTATAGAGTTTTACAAATAGAGTTGGCAATACAGGTGGTTGTTACTGGAGATTTACTTGATTCTCTGATACACTGAATCATAATGCTACCTTTATAAACTGATTAAGAACTGAACTGAACTGAACTGTTTACAGTTCAGTTTCATCATCTTTAAATTTAGTTAACATTGTGAATGAGGATTCAGACAGTTCAGAAAATAATGTAAACTATCAGTGTAAGCTTTATTTTAACACTACCAAAGGATTATTTGCTGTGAGGAATAAATATAATAATGGGGGAGTAGTGGGACTTAAATGTGCATAAACAGTTGTGTAATTGTTGTAATTAGTGACAAAGGTTGCCGTGTTCCATATTCTAGTAACATGATGACTAAATGATCCTGTGTACTTATATATTTTTAGCAGCCAGTGTATGTTTTAGTATGTATGGAAAATTAAGAGTGTGATATTTATTCAGTTACACTAAGGATTATTACAAAGGGCTGCTGAAGAGTAATGTATGCTAAAACGTAACGGGAGAACAAAATGTCGCACAGAGTGACAGGTGCTCCTATCTTGTTTCATTCCCTTAATACTAACATTCCAAAACTTGTTGACCCATACCATCTCATTTTCTGTCATTCACAATTGTTATGGAGTCGAGTACGAATATGTCAACGCATTTAAAATAATATAGCATGTACCAATTGAACTTTTAACAGCAGGAAATGGAACACTAGTGACATTCATCGTCATCTGAAAACTAAATATGAAACTTTTGATCAAAGTAAGTGGACAATAAAATTCTATCCAAGCCGGTAAAGTGAATATTGTAGTCAAACCTCATAGTGGTTCATCCAAAAAGGAGATGGATCACATCACACAATGTATCACCTCCTAGATTGGCGTACTGAAAGTACAAGTAGGACACATTATTGCATGACTGGACTGTTGTAAAATTTATTTATGGTGGGTGACATGCAGACTCAGATATGTCATACAACAAGAAAAGGAATCTTGTGAATAGCTTCTGATACATTATTATGATGAAGGAAATGATTTCCTTATCAATATTGTGACAGAAGAAGAGACTCAGGTGCATCATTATGTTCCAGAAAAAAACAACAGAGGATGGAATACCAGCAATATGATTAACCACAATAAAAAAACTTCAAAACAATGCCCTACAAAAATTCTCCTAGCAGTGTTTTGGGATTCCAAACACATGTTTGTGAGCTATTACCTGGAAGCTGGTCATCTGTAAATTCTATGCGATAGACATTAAAATACATTAGGAGATGAGTGTGTGTCATATTTGACAATCCACAGAGCCGATGATAATTCTGCAAACAGTAATTTTTGGTTACATACATCTTGTGTAACCTCTGAGGCTCTTTTGAAGTTGAAATTTGAGCCTATTCCACCCTTCATACCCACCAGATTTTTCATCTTGCCATTTTCACTTCTTTCCGCAATTAAAGAGGGATATTAAGGATATTCATTTCACCAAGGATGATGAACTGAAAGACATAGTTGGTTGTGGATCTATGAAAGACAGACAGCATTCTTTAATGAAAGAATGAGAAAAGTATTTCACAATTGGAAGAAATGTGTAACTGTAAATGGAAATTACATGGAAGAATAAATGTAAGTTTTGTAGGAAGTAAAATATGCTTTTATGCCATATTTGTTTAATTTGGCTATATCTTTTCATTTATTGGTTATGAGAAATTGTGCATAACATTTCACCCACCCCTTGTGTGTATTCATTCATGTGGTACATCAGTTTGTTTTTGTAACTTTCTGCATCAATAATCAAATGTTATATCTTACTCGCACAAATGACATTGAGTATGCATAACTATCTGAATAAATAGCATTATTTTTTGGATGGGCCGCATTTTCAAATCTGTATACCAAAATTGTTTAGAAATCAAGTGCTGTATTAGTTAAAATGGTCAAAGTGCATTTCAAAAGTGTGTGGATTTGTATAATATATATTTCTTTAAGTTTTTGTAGAAGTGTGTTAATATATATATATATATATATATATATACGTGTAATTTTATTAGAAATAATCATAAAAATTAATAATATAAATTTTAATTTAATTTTAAAATCATATAATTAATTAATCATTAAATATATACATTAGAAGAAATATGTAATTTGAATTACATTAAAATTGAATCAACTAAAAAACTTTTCAAAATGCAGTTCTAAACTGGCTCTGAAAAAAAAAACAAAAGAAAATGCTGTATGTTATAAATTAAATTAATAAATATAGTTTAAATATTGATATCATAATATGTAAAAAAATATGCAAGTTTTAACTTGAATTAGATATCTAAAAATTAACAGTCTTACTAATAAAGTGTAGAATTGTATTAAATTATTATTTTTATTTAGAAATAAGTGTAAATAATTTTAGCTTTTTTCTTATCTATTACAACGAAGAATTTATTAGGCTAGGTTAGAACTATCTCAAATGTAGTTACAGATCAGCCTTGAGTCGCAAATTGGAACAGGGAAGGGACCATCAAAGCAGTCAACAGTTCAAGAATTTTTTTCAAAAGTCGTTAAAAGCGTAAGTTTTTTTAAATTAAATCCAATACTTTGATTACTCCTTCACTGTTATATGTTTGTGTTGTTATGTGCAATTCAATTTAATTAATTATTTATTTATTGACGTATGTATTATATTCAGTACATGTTAATTATTTCTATTTATTTATTTATTAAATATATTTAGCAGCGTTACCTTAAATTGTTCATTTTTTTAATAACTTTTATAAATTTTATTCATGATTTTGAGTTTTATTTTTAAGCACAGATAATTATTTTGATGGAATTTGCATTTCACCTTTAGTATTTTTGCATGCAGAAATTACTAGTTTGTTATGGATAATTAATACTACTGTATAGGCTTATAAATGTTTTTCTCGAGTGCGAAGTGCGAAGAAAGTTATGTAGTGTAAAATGTACTGGATCTGTTATTTAAAAAAATAATAATTTATGTATCTTTGATATCCCCAAATCAATTGTTAATTTTTGTGGGAATGTTATATCTAAACTTGATTTCTTCAGATTAATACTCATATTAACTTGAAAAAATAATTAACATTTTGGTTGCTTCTTGATTATTCAATTTTTCATTCTGTATAAGGCGTATTCACTTGATTTTAGATTTTACATGTATTCTTTACTGTTAAATAGTTATGAAAGACAGCAGTTAATTTTATTTTAGTTCAATAAAAATTAAAAAAATATTTCTTCCTCAATTTATATTTTTTTTCTTCTTTTTTATCTACCGTTAAATGTGGAGGTTATAAAAGATTTCCAGCTTCACCTATTTTCAGCAAATCTTCTTATACTGCTACTTATCTGGGACCCTCTGGTCTTTCCATGCAATGTTATTATGAAGTATAAATATTCTTAGTAACTTTCTGAGCTCTGTTCTTAATCTGTATTGATGAAATTAAAGCTGACATTTCTTGATTCTACTTTTTATATTCTGAGTATGTATTCTATTTATACTGGTTACAAATCCCAGCATTTTCACCTTGTGAAGATTGTAAATATCCAAGTTGCATCTCAAATTTAAAATTATAGATTAGAGTTTAGAGAAATTTAGATAGTGGTAAACACCTTCTTGGAAATTTTTCATTTCATAATGAAGTACTTTCTTAGATTGTTAAAAAACATTTTCAAATTTTGTCAGTTCTTCCTATCTTATGGCTTTCATTCTAGGTTTCAACCCTCTGTTTTTTCTTAACTTGGAAACTCCATTATTGTTTTAGTTTTCTTATTAATCATTTATTACGGATAATTTGTTCCTCGATTTGAGTATACATTGTTAGTTGCATTTGTTTTTATCAGAACTTTGTGGAGATGTTTTCAGTGCATGATTTAAAAAAAAAATGTTAAGTTTTATTCATTCTTTGTTAAAAAATCAGGCTGTAGTAATGTCAAGCTGACATTTGTAAATAAATTTCAGAAATTCCTAATGTAATGTTTTTAGGCATGAAGAAAATTTTATTGGGGACGATACTTTTATTACATTCATTTTTTTAAGTGGCATGAAAAGTTTTGTGAAACTCATGAAGCGGTCAGTGATTACTCAAAAAAGGGATCAGGATGCCCGATCTTTTCAAAAACAGATTAAAATAACTGGAAAACTAATGATATTCATTATGGCTAATGACTTAGTATTAAAGTAATTACACTAATTGTAAAAATAGACAAGAAAATTGAGTAAGACAAGAATTACTGAATTTAAAAAAAATCTGAATCTTCATTAGGACAGTACTCCTTTTCAAACAGTTTTAGGATAAAAATTGTATAATTACATTTTTTCAGTGTCTCTCTATTCACCAGATCTAACATCCTAAATCTCTTCTTATTCATAAAGATAAAAAATTTACAAAAGGAAACCTGTATTAGTTATATGGAAGATGTAAGAACAAAAACAGCCAAGCATTTTTAGATGCTTTTATACCAAAGATTTCCAGAATGAACAATGGAAAATAATTGTTCAGAAAAATTACATTGGTGGAGATGGAGAACCTATTAAAGTATGGATTTTTTTTTATTGATAATGTATTTTATTGGCAAAGTCCTTATAGCCAGATGTCATATTCTTGTTCTTGTATTAAGTTTCATATTTTGCAATTTGTCGTACAATACTTTCATGTTATGCTATAAACTCTTTTCACTAAGATTCTATTGGGAAAAGGAAGGTAACTAAGAAAACAAATTTACCACTATATAAAACTTAGCCTTTAAGAGACTGTTATTTATGTTTATAAAAGTTGTGATGTATATAGAAAATAACTACAGTGTGATAATTTTATCTTAGAGATCATGATACTGTACACTATAATTCCACTATGGCCTGTAATACAAAGGTACTCATATTTGATTTGATTGGTGGATGGTAATTTAGGCAAGCCATTTCTTTTATGGTAATTTAGGCAAGCCATTTCTGCAGTAATGGCTCGCTCCAGGTCTTTTAGAGTATGTGAGTTTGCTTGATATACGTGATCTTTGAAAAAACCCCAGAGTAAGAAGTCTGGTGGCAATAAGTTATGGGAACGAGGGGGCCACAGACCTTTGAGATCATGTTATCACCAAACATTTCTTCCAGAAATTCCATGGTGTTTATGGATGTGTGGCACATTGACCCGTTTTGGTGCAGATAACAATAGCATTCATCAGGCTGCAGAAGAGCTACAAATTGTATAATTATATGCCAGACTGTCAAGGGTTTCGTAAAAAAAATCAGGCCCACTATTCATCGTCGAGAAATCGCAAATCAAACCTCTACCTTCTGTGAGTGCAGCAGCGATTCACATAAGATGTGTGGATTTTGTGTTGACTAATGTCTGTTGTTCTAACTATTGATGTAACTGCTAAGGTGAAAATACACCTCATCACTAAAAAAAAAAAACACACATATCCTAGTATTCGTTTACTTTCCACCTGTTTGATAAACCACTGGTAGTACCTTATTTTTTAAACAGTGTCTGAAGGTTTCAGTTCCTGTATGCAATGTATTCGGTATGCATGTAGACCAAATTTCTTTATGGTCTTTTGTGCACTCTAGTATGATATTTTGTCTGCGGCAAATGTTTCCATGTAGGCTATTCAAGGAATGCACTTAGTGCACAATAAAATTATTGCACTTTATAATGCAGTCCAAGCAATAAAATGTGAAATTTTTTTATGAAAACAAGATCAGAAAGGATAGGATATGAAAACTATTATAATATTTTGACCGTTAGAAGATAAAGATGATTTAGGTACCTTCTTTAAATTGAATCATGAAGGCTATACAAATTATATCTTATATAACGAGACAGAAATTAAAATAATCTAGTAAAATAGACTAAGGAAGCTAAAGGAAGATGATAAGAAAATCTTAGCCTATATTGGTTTGAAGCTCAAACCCATGATTTACTGTAAGTTGTGATACAGCAAAGTGAAGAAAAGCTTGGACAAACCAATAGGAAAAGAGAATTGCATCAAATAAATAAGTAAACATTACTTTTAATGGTAAGTAAATAGTAAGTTTTCTTCCAAAAATATGTACTACTTTAGGTTGTATCTATTTATTATTTTACTTTATTTTTATTTTTATAATTTTATTTTAAAAGTCAAATTTATTTTCCTTACTTCAAAAATTAATGTATGTTAAGATATAAAAAAAATAATGTTATCATTTATAAATAATACAATTAAAAAAAAAACCTACCTTAATTTTATAATTATTGCAGACAAAGCATATGGTAAGGTATTTTTTGTAGTTGTGGAAACTGTAAATTAGGTCAGAATTACCATTGGTCATCTGTTGGGTTGAGTATCATCCATTGCATATTAGTTACTACAAAAGAGCAAAAATTCTCACCAGTTTTATTTCTATTATCTGTAGTTCAAAAGATAAATTAAAATGCATATGTAATATCTTCGGCAGCATTTTAATGTAGTCTGTAGATGCACATTAAGCCAACTTTATTTTTGGCATAGGTTTAGCATTTTTATCTGTTGTTTCGTTATTGATGTTTTTGTTAAATTCATTTATACTACTATTTTATATTTTGATGTTTTTTTTCTTTGCAATATTAATAAATGTCAGTTTATTTTATGATTAGTATAAGAAATTTTATCAGTGGCAGAATTTAGTATAGTATACATTTGTCCTCTTTGCACATAAGAGAGTTTGTAGAGTGACAAATGATTTCCAGACAATTTAACTTGCCTTACTTTAATTAAGGTTTTGGATATCAGCATTATCTAGCGATTGAGTGCTTGCCTTTTCATGTTCAAAGACACTGAAAAAGTGGTCTCAGTTTACTGACAAAGAGAGATGGACACTCATGAAGAAGAGATGCAGCTATCTACAGGTTTAAATAAATAAATTTATATCTGATAACCTAGAAAATTCCAGATTATCTTATATTACTTACTTTTGAAGGACTTTTACCTATAAGTTTTTCTTTTGTTTTAATACACACTAGAAAAAATACATTACAGTATAAATTTTCTACCTTCTACAGAATTTTGCTCTGGACAAATACTGCAATATTTAGGTATAAAGTTGATTACAGGAAAATTTTCAAACCCTGTGAATGTGTTAAGTCATGTAATAATTTTCTTGTTTTATATTTTATTTTAAAAACTATAGATGATTTAAAAATACTAATTAAATTTTAAGGTAGTTTACAAAGTTCACAGTCAACCGCATGGAAAAGTCTTAAATGCAAATATTAGTTCTGCTGTCTTTAGACGACTTAACCCAAAACTTATCACTTTTTATAGTGTTGAAAAGTACAAAACATAAAAGCGATATTCTGAGACTTATTAATTAATATATTTTAATTATTAATTAATACTGAGACTTATATTTAATATATTTTCTTATTAGAGGTATATTATCAGTTTTGTGATTGCGATTGTTTTAAGATTAAAATAGATCTTTTGTTTCTAAGGAAACTTCCTAATTATAGAACTCTGTAAAAGAATATTTGGCTTCTACAAATAAGGGTGCAGTAGGATGCCTACCGAAATTCAAAGTGACATCAGATCAGTTTGTTAACAGTGTTCTTAATCGTTACCAGGAGGCAAGCTGCATTGTGGTTTCATTTTCATTTGACATCTAGTTTATTATTATTTTATTTAATGTAGTGGGGAAACATGGATTAATTATACTGTTAATGTCTCGTATAGTTTAATCTTAAATAAAAATTATAACATCAGCATGAAAGACATAGTGTTATAGTACTGTGTTGTTAACGATTGTTAAAAATTGGTATAAATTAGAAGAATTATGAACTGAAATTGTTCCATAGCATCTATGTATAAACAGATCTTTCATACTAATTGTTTTTGCGTGACTTCAGTGTATAATTGATTTAAAGGATAAAAAAAAAACTCTTGCAATTAATTTTTAAATATTCTAGTTTACAGGTTTATTGTGGTGAAATTACTTGAAATTTATTTATTGTAGCTTTGCTTTGCTTTTTTTTCTACGTTATTTTAATATTTATCTCTGCTGTTGTGTTTATTTCTTGCACTTCTTGCATTATTACTTAACTCTGTTTGGCTACACTGTTTGTATCATTTCTTTTTTCTGTACATTTCTTTCCTTGTCTGTCTTTTTCATACACTCATAATAATTTTTTTTATTTATTAAAATTTGTTTATGTATGATATTTTATTTTTTACAGCTTAAGTCGGTAATATGTGCACTGTTTGTTTTTTATGAATCTTATATGATTTATTTATTTACTTATTTAGAAGGCTGGTGACACATTGATAAAGAGATGATTAAATATTTTTGTACTCTTAACTATTTTCTTTAAATTTACAAGAGCATGAAAGAAAAATCAGTTCCGTTTTTTTTTTCTTTATGATATCGCCACATAAACTTGAAGCTTGTGCGTGGGATATGATATGGAAATAGAATTTGGTAGTGTATGAAAAATCCCATGCCTGATTGGGATTTGAACCTGGGATCTCCAGATTAAAGGCAGAGATGATACCACTCCACCACAGAGATCGGTGTATGTGGGAAAAACTGAGTTTTATACCATATTAAAGCATGTTATATTTTTTAAATTATTGTTTTGAGTGTTTAATTTACTTGAAAAAAGAAACTGTTGTTATTACTGAAATTAATGATTCGCTTCGTTTTTCCTGGTAATGCAGTTTGGCGTAAAGTCATATTTAAGAGATCGTATAAAAAATTAGTGTAGTACTTTTTTATTTTTGTGTATTTTTTTAAATATTCTAACGATCAGTTTTATTATTTCAACCTTTTTTTCTAATTATTACTTCAGTTTTCTCAAATACTAGGAAATTTTCTTTTAAACTAAGCATTTTTACAATTCTTATAACATGTATGTAGTCTCTTATTTCATTTATGAGTTTGATTTAAAATGGATTATGAAGGGAAAAAGGATTTTAATTAAAATTGCTGGAAATTTTGGTTGTCTGTTTGAAAAAGGTATGGTTACAGGTTCTGCACAGCAAAACAGCTAACTGTATGGACTGCACAGTGTTCTACACTTACTTGAAGCAGCCAAAGTTTTTTGCAGTATTAATAAAAAATCTTTTATAAAATAACTTTTTTCAGTGACATTTTTAATTAAAATTATATAAGTATTGTATTAGTTTCATAAGGATGATTCGGTGTAACAAATTTCCTGTCTTTTCTAAGAATTGGAATGGTAATTAAATAGTGATTGTCATATTAACACTGGTCTACAATTTTTTTTTTTAAATTATGATAACTAAAACTTAATGTTCTTAAGTATGTAAAAACTTATTTTTCTATTTAGTCTTCCAATTGAAGTTATGAAATATTGAAATAGCACTTCTGGAAAAATTTAAAAAGAAAACAGGATTCTTTTTATTTGTAATTTTTCATTTATAATTTCTACAGGTTACCTTCAAATAAATTGTAATTGGTAATGATATTAACACAGAAAAATAACCAAGTTTTAATAATATCTAAAACAAAGTATTTTTTTTTGTGATTCATATTATTTTAATGTAATGTCATATTATACAACATAAGATGATCATGTTTGCATTGTTGAAATTCTTGAATTATGCATATTCTTTAACTATTATTCATATTAATTATATTTAATTAATTTAAATCATAATTTAATTTCAAAAAGTATATCGCATTATGATGTTATCATTCCATAAATTTCAATATAGATTATATAATGTCAAATATCAATTCATTTATCAATATCATTGTACCAAGTATCTGTTAACCAAACACCTTATTTACATTCTGTATAGATACCACATGCGACTCCCTCCATGATGGGAGTGCATTAGACTCTTTAAAAACTGGAACCCCATCAGGCGCAATTCTGCTAGACCAAAAAGCCTTAAGGGCATGAGCTAAAGGAGAATCACATCGGGAGAAGGATGCAAATATCTTCCTAATCTCCCAGGAATAACCCAAGTAAAATATTTCAAGACACAATCTACAAAGAATTTGTACACAATCTCAAACTCTGCCCATCTTATATTAAAAATAAATTTATCACCACCGTTAAAAATGAAATACCCACCAGATAATTGTAAGACCCTGCAACAAGGGAATGATTTCCATGCATTGCCACGAACAGGAAGATTCTTTTCTGTTCCATCCCGCATTTTAGATTGTCTTATCAGTTTCCAGAAATAGGATATGTAATAATACAACTTTTATTATCATACAAAAGATATCATATTTGTATTACAGCTAATAACATTTTTCTTAACAGACTATAAGATTTAAAAAAACGTTTAAATTATTTATAATATAAGATCTGTTAAAGGTAAACTAATTCTAAAAGGGGTGGGGCTTGAGAAAAAGATTCATATTATATGAGTACATAAATTTTTTACACATTTTATTATAGTACTGAGTATGTCCAATTTTTCACTCCCGCCTATTTACAAAGTCACTTATTAGACACATTTACTCTTTTACTTAATATGCAGTGCTCACCACCTAGTCTTTAGTTTATTATAATTTGTATTAAACTGAGAATCGGTGTAAAGTTTTCCCAGAATCTACACTTCATATCGGTAGAAAATAATTTATCGTTAATTTTTAGGGTAATTGGTAATCTTTTCAAGTACAGTCAGATTTCAAATAAATGACAGGGCTTCAAACTACAACATTCATGAGTCCTGGGGTAAAATTTCCTCAATCTATGGCTGTTGTCTCTCTGTGAAGTTATTGTTCTCTTCCTCTCCCCAACCTGTTTATTATCCTTTGTTTCTTCGTAGTTCAAGTGTTGCAGAAGTTGGATTGATATACCCTCATTCCAATTGCCGTGCCATATTGCCATTTTGTGCTATGCGACAGAGCAGCCACTTCTTTTCAGAAGCAAGTCGGTTAGCAACCCTGCCTGTCTGTGATGTTCTCAATGGACTTGGTTTCCTATTTGAAGGAGGTTGCAAAAAAGTTAAATTAGCGACTGAAGTAGTTACCGGTTAAAGTATGAAAATAAAAAAAAGCAAGATCTTAAAGATTATGAAATGGATATAATTGTCCAAGTACCAGGCATGAGATAGTTTATTTGTCCCTCAACTATTGCTATTTTAATCCCGTTGAATCGTTTAAGCTTGAGTAGAAAGAGAAGTCGCTCAGAAAAATAACTTTCAAAATTAAAGATGAGCTTTAATGTAATACATACAGATATAGATCATGGAACCATACTTTCAGGCAAAAATGCATGACTTTCTGAATTATTAATGATGGCTGATTTTATTAAAGAAAGTGGATAAGCATCTAGCGATTTTTAATTAATTTATCCGAAGATAATTGTTGTAAAACAGACAATGACAGAAATTGAGGATCATTTAAACCATTAAAACAATTTGTAAAAAAAACAAAATCTAAACCCTATATTTGATTATTTCAATGTATTGTAAAAGTTGTGTACAAACGGTATAAATAAATTGTAATACAACTCTGTTGTATGTAATAAGCAGTTGAATTGGGAACATAGATGCATGTACTGATGAAAGAGAAAATAAGTAACATGTATTTGGCTACATTTAGATTTGCAAATATTTTTATTCCTGTGACCAGTTCTACAGGCACTACGGTATCGCATATATTTTGTACGAGTACGTCTCATTTCGTTCTTAAATATTTTCTGAACTTTGATTTTTACACTTGATTATATTCAGAACAGGTTTAAAACACTTGAGTTATACTACTTCTTGTTCCATGTTCTATGTATTTCCTCCTATGTAACTTGTGTAGATTCCTTGCTTACTCTTCAAAATCTGAACGTCCCATAGAAGTCATCATAAAAGGAATGCCTATCTCGGTTGCAAATTATAAACTACTTGATGGAGAATACTGAGTTTTATACCGCATTAAATCTTTTCTTTACTAAATTATTTTTTGTCGGTTTTTTAAAAGATAATATGAGAAATTAGGCATTACAGCAAATTTTTTTAATGAAATCTTGTCTTTTTCTGTTTTTGTGGTAGTGTGTGCAATTCATGACTTTCTTAATAGTAAATATAAAAAAAAATTGTATTTTAAATGATTTAGGTACAGAGTTTAATTTGTAATTTAGGAACTAAAAGATTTCTTGTAGGCTGTTTCAGTTTGGTGGCATTGTAAAAAATTCTGTTCTCTGTAAAAATACGAGTTTTTCCCCTCTAACTATATATTTTTAACACTATGTGTATAATAATGCACAAGGGAAACGGTTATTAAAAAAAAAATTGAATTGTTTTGAAAGAGTACAATCCATTTACATAAACTGGCATTGTAATTGTGAAAATAGCTTTTTCCTTGTAAAGCAATATGAAATGATTGCATTCTTCTAAAAAAGTAAACTGACATTGCCCACAGTATTAAAGAACATGTTTTCCTTTACACCATCTTTCTCCCTTTTTGTGTTAATTATAATTATTTACGTACAGTAATGAGCTGTTAACATAATTCAACACAAAAAAAGTTTCTTCTTTAGGAATATGAAATTGCAATTTCTTTTATATTATAGATAAAATTCTTTTCTCAAACATATTAAATACTAATCTTATATATAATTTTATTTAATGAAGTTATAGCATGTTGAAATTGCGATATCACAAAATAGAGTATTTTTTTATATATAAATTATAATAATTTTTTCTTTAAATACTAGTAAAAAAACAAATAATACAGGAAAGGGCAAGGTTCATTTTGCTATAAAATTTTATTTTTCCCGTCAAGATATTTGTAAGTTGTAGCTATTAAAAGAAAGCTTTTCATTTGTGATAATTACTGTCTGTGGTTCCTATCATTCTATACTGAGTAATACATCGAAATAAAAAAAAATTGCAATATGTTCCCTTTTTAACTAATATGTAATACAATGTTGGTTAATCATTAAACCACCCATTGTCGCATACATGTTGATAAAGTTTGTATTTACCCATCAATATCCTTTAGAGCTTGTAATTTTTATTTACTTATTTTTCTCTCTGTCTCACTATATATATATATATCCTGAGCTTGTTTATTTATTTATTTACTAAAACAACAACAGGGCTGATGCCCATAACAATTGCTGATGGATAATAATGAGTGTTGTAGTGTAAGAAAAATTCTGGGTCTCTGCAATTCAAATTCCTCCCCATAACCTCAGGATGAAAGGTAGAAATCTACAACTCTTTTTCATTCGGCTGACAGGTGCATTTTTTTTATATAAAAACGTTTTCTTGTTTTGTGAGCAGAATTCATATTAGATTATAAAAAAACTTTTCTTCCTGTATTTCTTCATTCTTTTTTATTTTAAAGCGCAAGTTTCATTTGTAAATTTTAATTTAATATAGAGTATAAATATTAATCAGGATCATGATTAAACCTGCATGTTACATCAAAATCGATTGCATTATTTTTATTATTATTATTTGATGCATGTATAAATAAACTAATAAAAAACAAATACAAATTAACATTAAACAGAAAATTTCACAATGAATATTTTCTCAAATCTTTCTTCCTGATTTTTTTTAAAATTTGGTTTATGTGCAAATGTTACAGAGTTAAAGATAATTTATGTAATAAATTATCTTTCAAATAGCATCGGTTGTTAAAATAAATAATAATTACATATATACCCTTAGTTTAACTGCTAATATTTAATAATGGAAAATTGTTATTGATGTGACACTATTCTTTTATATGTATAAGTTAACTACGTTTACAAAAAAATTATCACTTTATCTTATGTAAATTATAACATTAATTTATGTTTTACATATTGTCATCATCATTTTGTTAAAATCATTAGAAATATTTAATATATTTTAATAACTCTTTTTATTCTTTTAGTTGAATATAAAGAATATTTTATGTGATCCTGATGTTTAGCTGTGTTCAGCATAGTAGTCAATATTGTTGAAAAAATGTTTCATATATGATAATTATTGAGTTGTTTCCTTTATAGCTTTAGTAACATATAAAAAAGTAATTGAGCGTTAAAAATTGGTGGAAATGTTAATTTTTAATTTATGCATATATGAATCAAAGAAGGATGGGAAAAGTGAAAATGGTTGTGAGATATCTCCAAAGTAAGTTTTTATAAAGAAAAAATAAATAAAAGATATCTACAAGATCTTTTTTTTCTTTTTTTATTACTCCAAAAAATTAAGATATAATTTGTTTTTTTTAAAATTAATCCTTTTAAGAAATCTCATTATTATAACCTATTTTTTCAATTTGCCTGGAAATAAAATTGCATGGGCTAAATTTGCTTATAGTAAAGTTTATTGATTTAATTTGGTTCCTCATTAATCTGTGATAAAAAATTTGCCAAATTATTTCTAAAAATTTTAAGTAAAAAAGAATTTTTTTAGAAAATTTTCAGTGTTCAACTACTTTTTTTTATTGTAAAATTGAGGCTATTTTTTATACTCACATTTGATGTGGTTTTGCAAAAACCATATAAGATGATATGATAAAGATTTAAATTCTACATTATGTGAAAATAAATTGTCTGAAAAAATAAAGCTGGATGAGTATTTAATAAAGATAAGAAAATTTATCAACAATTTTGAATGTATTTTTAGTTGCTGAATCATACAAGTTGTTCAAAAATATTCACACATTCACACCACATGAATAAAGAGATAGGTGTGTGTGTGAAAATATTTATCTTCTTGCCCTTACCATTTAGTCAACAGGAATGTTATCAGAATATTTTAACCTTATCATATTTTCACCTTATCAGATCATTTAGGAAAGACCTTAAAAGGCAACAGTAATCAGTGATGTATATTTTTTACTTTTCATTTTGGGAATTAAATAGTCATACCTTGTATAAAAATATTTTATTATTTACCGTTACTTGTTTAACAATTGAATTAATCATCTATCTTTACATTTTAAATAATTTATTTGTAAATACTTTTTGAGCATTTTCTAGGTTTTTAAAATAAATATTTAAAATTTATGAAAAAGTACTTAAAATATTGCATTGTAAAATCTCATTTAAATATATACATATTTGAAACTGTGAGAAAATTTTCTTTTTTCAAAAAATTCTTTATCAAAAATATGAATAAACAAAATATTTTTGATTTTACCCCTAAATTGTGAAAAAAAATTCTTTGTAATGTGATCTTCAATCATTGTGCTCATGGATAGTTATTAATTTAATAACTTTGCCAAACATTTAGCATTTTGTGTGTTTTATTTACAAAAGGTAAAGCTTGTCATTGTACAGTTAATATCTTATGAACCATTGAATGAAAAAAAAAACAAAGTTTTAAAACTGCTTTAATATTTATTTTTTCTGTTTAGTCTTGAGGATTCTGATCTTTTTTTAATATAACCTGTAGGAATTATTGGAAATTACACATAAAAAGTATATACTGTTTTTAAGACAGTAAGATTTCCACCTATTTAATTATGTGATTATATAAAAGACTATTTTTTAAGTATAATCTTGAACAATGTTTTTTTCTATTTTTAACAGTCATCTGATTCAATATTGTGGCTTTTTTAATTCTATTTTAACTTTCAATAAAGATATTTTTTTTTTTGTTGGAACTGCTTGTTATAATGGTACTGTTGCAGTGCATATATAGTTATGTAATTTTCATTTAATACTGGTATGGAAAAAAGTTGTAATGAAAAGAAAAATTACCATTAAAACTGCTGGCAAATATGACTTATTGCTTTGAAAAAAGTACATTTTCTTTACATATTCTAGGACACAGCTTAATGTTTTAGCCCAAAAATTAATAATAATAATTAATGACAATTTTATTATCGTTTTTTATTCATCTGTACTATTTATTTGAAAATACGTGCATTCTATAAATTTAAATTATAAAAATATGTCATATAAATTTGTTAAAATATTTATTTAATCCAATACAAGAACATACCCCCTACCTTTCTTTATTGAGAACTTATATATATATATATATATATATATTTTTTTTTTTTTTTTTAATGACTTCCATATTGAATTGAATCATTGGGAAAAAACTTAAACAGAAGTAGATTTATTTGTGTAAAGGGAAGAGAAATTATAACAATTGGTCAAAATTTGGGTTATCAGGGGTTTTGGAAATTTTGACATTTCAAAATCCTCCATCATCCAAAACACACAAAAAAAGTTACAGAAATTTCTAGAAAATGCATGTATTTTATACATGTGTTGGTTTATATTTTAATTAATATCGCTGGACCGACTCAAAAAATTTCCATATTTGGGGCATTGATGACATTAAATTTTGGACAAAATTAAAAGAGGAAAATGGTTTTCACCATTTTTTTTTAATTATTTTTTAATTTTTGTTAGTGGTTATAGAAAATTGAGCTTTAGCAACATTAAAGTATTATTAATCTATTTAAAATTAAAAACTAATCAATTTTTCATTTCTACAGTTTTTGTCTCGTATCTTGAAAATCCAATGACAAAAAAAATTTAATTTGACTACATTTCAATCTTGGTATGATTTTTGAACTTATCGGAGAAGAAGCTCAGTATACCCTTTTTATTTAATTACAATTCTTTTCATTGAATAACATTGCACCAAATTGAACCGACTTATTAAACTTACTTAAGTAAATACATTTTTAAACCTGGATATAAAATTTCAATTCTTTAAACTAATTCTCAAGATTGAAAATCTAACCGCATCTAGTTTTAATGTAGACATAATGGAAAATTTTCTTAAAAAAGAGGGTTCCATTTGATCCGACTTCAGAATTTTTGAATGTTTTATTATTTATGATCTTTACGTCTTTCTAGTTGTGGCTGTTATTAAAAATGTTATATGGAGGTTTCTGCCAATCAAGAGTCAATTAGTACTCTAATGTTTTTCTAAAATTTTTATTTTTTAACAATTATACTCTAAATAAGAATGATTTTGGTGTTAAAATGATCATTTGGTCAAGAGGGACTCTTGAGTCAGTCACTGGGACTCAAAATTCTTTACTAAGACATTTGATTTTTTTTCTTAATTTTATTTTTAATACTGCATAATTTTTATGGTTAAAAGTTATTTGATCAAAAGTATATCAGACCCAAACGTTTTACTAAGAATTTTGATCTTTTTGCAATTGAGCTGTAAGTATTGCATAATTAGTTATTAACATTAAAAAATTCTATGGAATATTTGAAATAAAAAATCTGCTGAGGGCAAAGCTGGTTAAGAAAAGGTAACGGAATCTTAAAATTCTATTACTGTAAAAACAGGTGTAAAACAGTACTTTTTTATGTGTAATTTTGCATACCAAATTCTTACAGTTTTTCTTCAAATAAGTTGAAATCCTAAAAAAGAACACAAAATAAAAAGTTGTAATAAAGCTATTTTTCATTTGATCGGTTTATTTTTTAAAACTTTTCAAAGGATCTTTTTTATGATTTATACAGTAGATTAATTTTAGGAATTTAGGGTTGAAAATGAAATGATACTTAAAAATGACAAATATTTTTAAGTATTATTATCTTGTTTATATTTAGGGGAGGAATTGGTTTTGATATAAATTATATAAAATAATACAGTGGAATAACTTATTTGAAAACGTTTATTCACCTTAGTGAATTATAAGTTTTTTAATACGTGTAAATTGTTACAGGATGATTCACCATTAGCCAGTCTACCATTGCTCGGTTATTCAATATCTACCCCGACTGAAAAAGATGGGATACATAAGGATTATGTATTCAAATTACAATTTAAAAATCATGTATATTTCTTCAGGGCAGAAAGTGAATACACGTTTAGTCGGTAGGTATAAAGGATGTATATTTTCTTTTTATACAATCTACGTATAAAATCTAAAATTGTATTTTCCTGTTTATAAGTTCATTATTAAAATTTCTTTAAATAAGTTTTCTTCTCTAATTTTACATTACCCAGTGATAATAGCTCCAGCTTTGTACCCACCCGTCCAATTTTTCCTATCCTAATGGCTTGTTAGTGCTAAATCTCTTAGTTCAATACGAGATGCACACCTGAAATGTTTTGCAATAAGAGAAGTAGAATCGGAGGAATGGATCTAGTAGGAGCATTAATAGGATTTCTGTTTGGTACATGCCACAATAAAATTTAAAAAAGAGCAATACTTACTTCCTGACAAAAATATTACGTCCAGTGTTTTTTTTCTAATTAATACTATTTAACCAATTCAAGACTTGATTTATGAAATATTATATTTAATCTTTTATGTTAACAAACATAATCTCAATTCAAAACTTCCAGTCTAGACCTAAAGTTCAGCTTACTGCTTTGATGACTTTAAATCATTAAGTTCATGTTGTTGTATTAAATGAGAGGATTTCTCATCAGGTACAGGAAGAAATTCTTCAACATCCTCTGTTTCATTTTCAGATTGTTCGTCTTGCCATATCGGATTAGATGGTGGATACAGGTATAGGTAACTCCTCTCCATTTGGTACTAGCTTTAGAGCCGAGGATATATCTGCATATTTCATTAACTTAATATTTTTCAATGAAAATCTAAATGTATTTGTCGTACAGAAGTAGCAGTCGGCGAAGTGGTCCTTAGGTTCATACCAAACCATTGGTACAGCAAACTGCATAGCTCATTGTTTCCCCTTCAGCCATTCAGTTAGAGTTACTGAGCACGATATGCAAATAACATGAGTTGCCAAGATTTTATCTTGGATCCCTGAGTGCACAATCAAAATAAAATTTATGAGCTGTTTTTATCAATTCAGAAATAGTCTTTCTTTGAGATTTTTTATAAATTTACCATGGACATAACAAAAATTGGATGATTTGAACATCCACACACTTTTGCAAAAGTCATGTTGTAGCAAATAAAAATGAAAAAACATTTTGTATTATAAAAAATTGTTTAAAATATAGCAAGACACTAGTTACTCTATGAAACACAACATACAGTATAGACAAGTGAAGTTTTTTTCTTTTTCTATTTAGCCTCCAGTGTAAATTAAGTGTAGTCTTGTACAGTCTCAAGTTGACCAAGACTACACTTCATTTACAAGTGAAGGTAATATTTGGCTAGACTGAACAAGATTTTAAGCTCTGTAATAGGTAACAACAGATGTCTGTATGATGCCATCATACAGACATGTTTGTCTGTATGTAAGTCTTCTCTTGATACAGTGCATATATTTATTTATTTTTTCTTTATTAAGCATGTATGCATATTGTTTAAAAGTAAAAAAATATTGTTAATTATTAACAAAATGAGTTGATTAAAAAAGATTTTTACAGATTTATGATTTACGTAAACCCTTTACGTGGTAACACAGTTTCAGTAGCATCTTTGAAATCAGCACCAAAATTAAGTGAGAAAAGTTGTGTAACATGTTAAATACAAATTTTGTGTTGACTAATATAATGAATATATAGTATTATCAACGATATTCATCTTCAGATAATTTGTGATACATCCTGGTAACACACATACTCCTTAGTGCCAGACTTTGTACTGTAGAATCTACAAATCAACATAATTATAGCCACTGATGTGCAGCCAAATAAAATTCTATTATAACTTATAATATTTAGCCATTGGCATACATTTATTTACCATATAGTATCAGTTCATAAAAGCCACTGTACAGTTTCTATAGACTAAAGAGATTTAATACCGATTACTTATATACAACCCTAATAAATTTTCCAAATGAATTCAGCTTTCTGGTGGAAACCACTTACAAAAGAGATTAAAATGTTAATATTTTTTATCTAAATTTATCCCTAAATGCTGCTGTGTATGAACATTTGTAATGTTTTGATTTTATGATTTATTAATAGATGACTTGGATTGACTTAAACAGCTCATAACAGCATCGTTATAGTTTTTATGATATTAAATCCCAGTTTATACCGTAAAGAACCATTCATTTGCAGTCTTGTAGGCCTCTTTTCTCTGACATTAATTCCATCATAGAATCACACTGAGTCAGATTATTATGGGCAGATTGTTCCCTTAGCGTATATCCTGCTTTTTTATTCTTCATCTCTTCTTCCTTAGGGAGATAATATTAGATTTCAGGATGAATTGAAGGCTTGTGAGATACTTTTAATTAGCTGTTTGCAACCCCTGTCTAGAAAATGGAGAAGTCCAATCATCTTTCAGGTTGAGTTATCAATATATCATTCCCAATTAGCCCCAGTAAGAAATTAGCTGCTCATATGGCTGGGAAAAGGTACTGATAGGATGTTTCAGATAAAACCAGAATAGTGGTTGGCCTAATTTCCATCATATCTATTCAAGGAGAAAAGGATGAAGAATTTGGAACGGGAAGTGAGTGTGAGGATAATGATCAACACTGAATTTTTTCTGATCCAGCTAGGTGAAATGGCATGTAGAGTATTTCTTGGTTAAATGTCAGCTGAAACTGTGGCTTCATTTGTGGGAAATTTTAATAGTTAATTGGACTGCTTTTCATTGGACAGCATAGTTAATAGTAAACTGCTTTTTCATTGGGATTTGATAGATCGGTGACTCTTGCTTGCTACACTGTTTCAGGATTCTGTTAAAGCATAAAACATTTTGATTAATGACTAAGATTCCTGGTAGTTAAAAGCTGGCCTGTAGTTTGTTATTAAAATTTATATCTAATATCATCTTGTTAAAAATAATTTATCGTATAATCTTCTCATTGAGCCAATCATGTTTACGCATAGACAAATGAGTTTTCTTATACTGAGTGACTGTGTTTGTTTCTATAGATATATTTCTGTTAGGGGTGTGGAAGGAGATTACTGTATAGTAGAAGTATATTTAATTATAAAATGTTTGTTTTTATATTATGCGATTTAAAGTCGTTTTAATATTTTTCACAATTTTTTTTTTTTTTTAGATGGATGGAAGTGATAAGTAGTGCTACACAGCATTCAAATAATAACCGAAGCAGATTATTATGCAATTTGGACAGCTCTTATATGAATGATGAAAGCCATGCATGACAGTGTATATTGATATGTCATTGTGAGTAGTTACAAGCAATTAAGAATAAAGATTGCAGTATGAGAAAGTGTAATATATATCCATAGGTGATTCCAAGGTTATTGGTGAATAATTCACTATTGACATAAGCCAATAACAGACACTTGTACCTTATAATTCCTATTTTTTATCCATAAATCTTTTTGATATCATCTATAATCATGGAAGAGTTACAGTTATAAAATTTATTGTTAGCTTTTAATAAAATATAATAATAATTATGTAATTTTAATCGCTGATCAGTATGGTGGTTTCCAATTTAACTGGTATTGTTCAGTTTCTATTGGAACCCAGTAAAATGGTAAGAACTGCTAGCTATAAATAGAGAAGGTTTTATCTCTGACAGTTGTTACTTAAAGAAATATTTTTTTTAAATTATGATTTGTTTTTAATAGTTTTTTGATGACATTAATGTAATACATAAAAGAAAATTACTGTAATATTTGGTATTAATTAAACCATTTATATTTTCTGTCTTGATTGTTTATTATTCATAATAGTAAATTATGAATATTTACTCTTAGGGAAAGGGAAAAATTTCCCTTTTTCTCAGCAAATTGATAATTACATAAAAACTATTGATACAAGAGTTATTGTGTTTCACAGCATCAGATTAAAATTACATATACATAAATTCATTGTATGTTATGTTGAAAATATTTTTTTGCATAATGTCGGTCGACACCAAAGATTTGAGTTAACATAAAAATTAATGATTGTACAACAAAAAAAAAAAAACAAATAAAACTAATAAATTATTTTTTTTTTGTTTCAGGTGAAGATTTGAAAATTGTTCTATTGACTGAACATGTACCTGTGAATCAGATTATTATATATATATTTTTTTATTATTTGCATATAGTATTTTACTACCACTTTTAACTATTAATAATTTTAATAAAATATTTTTAGTATAATACAATTTTAAAAAATATATATATATATATATATTTGTAAATTTTAAATTATTATTGTTTCTCCTTTTTATATCAGAACATCTAATATTGATGCTTTCTTTATAAATTCATTTTAGTGTTAGTTTTATCTTTAAAAATATACTATTTTACATTTTGTATAATATATTATTATTGCCAAAGGTGGTAATTCTGGCATATTTGGATGACTATAGTACCAGGTTTTGTAGGTAGCATTTATGAACTTTATAAAAAAGTGCAGATTAAAATTACTATTAATATGCATTGCATCTGAGTCTTGTTCCATTTTGTTGTTAAAATTAGTATACAGAATTTTACTTATATGAACAAAATTAATAGTTATTTGCTTTTAAAAAGTAATATTCCTTTGAAAATTTGGATTCACATTAAAAAATATAATGTAATCCAGTTATATTTATTGAAAAATGTCAGATTTGTTTTTCTTTATTACTAAAAAAGATTTTGTACAATTATACATATTAAATAAAAAATAAAGTTATTCCTTAATTGTGACATTTTCAATGTTTAATATCATTTCAATTTAAGATACAATATTTTTTTACTAATTTTTTTGAAAGAGATTGTTCATTCCATTAATGTGTTGTTTCATTTTTGTAGTTAATTTTAAAGAATTCAGACATCAAAAATACTAGATGAGTAGCTTTAATCTTAACTTGTAATAAATATTACTTGTTATTTTAAGAATTATTAAAAATTCGGCTTGATCTCTTAGCCAATTAATCATTAGGTGGGCATTTTGTACAATGTCTTTGTAATGACTAAGAGTTTCTAAACAAATTCATAGGTAGATTCGCTACCTTAACAAGCTTCTCCAAGAAATAATGATAATAATAAATTTTACTCATTGATAATTGAATTATTGAATAAAAAGTAATGTCAAAAAAGAGGTTTTGTATTTTATTATGATTTTTTATAACTTAATTAGTGAGTTACATTATTTTTTTTTTTATTTTAATTTATGGATTATTCTTTTTTTAAGTGTGTGCAAACATTAAATTTTTATTTATTTTTACATCATTAATATTCTTTATACCTGTATTATTCTCTTTTGTAATTTTTTTATAGTATTATTTTTCATCAACTGTTTAATACTGGTGGATCAGTTAGGAAAATATATGTGTTTATTTGTTATAATATTATTTATTTGTAAAAGAAACCATTTGTTTACATTATAATTTATAAGTTCTTTGTTTTTATTTCTTTTTACCTTTTTGTATTTATATATATATTTTTTTTAACAGTTCAAAATGCTTTGTCTTATCTATTTCAATTATTGTAATACTAAGTACATAATTATTGACAAGTCAATATTTAAGACTTCACATAATTATATCAACACTGTTTGACACGATAGAATAGAATATTTATATCAAGAGTATCCATTTTACTACTGACTGTACAGTGGGAATGCTCTGATTTTTTACCTCATTTCTCTATATTTCTTAGTAAAAGGTAAGATATTAAAAATTATTAGTACACCTTGAATTGGAAAATTAATACTCATGATTTCCTGCTGTCATTTTAATGATAAAATTAATTCATATTTGGATAACTACAGAAATAAACTCATTTGAAATCAGACAAATCATTTTGAATAACCATTTTTATTAATTCAAAATTTTAATCTGTAGCATTGAACTTTTTTCTAAGCGGCATAGAATATGGTGGCAAGTAGCCACCAATAAGATGCAGTGAATTCCTACTAGATTTAACTTCAGTGATCTATGGAAAACCTTGTTGAACATGATTTTTATTATTGGGATTTTCCATACTCAATTTTCAAAATTCTACTACCTGAGACAGTTCATTTGTAACAAAACCATCAATCAGATTATTATGGGATTGAATAATATTGCACTTAAAATATATAGATTTTTATCCTGCTGTGTGTCGATAAGTATATATAAATTCATATTAGGAATGGTAGTGTGATATTTCATGAGTCACAAAAAAGAGGTGCTTCTGTAAAGATAAACTCTCAAAAATTAAGGCTTAACATTTAATACGAAAGAGAAATGTTATAATCTCATCCAGTCATTTTGACAAGTGAACCTTTATTGAAAATTTGTGCAAAAAATGGAACACCCATCCACTTAGATTTAAAACTAGCACTAGTTTTTAGCATTAACTGTTGTGTAAAGAAACAAAATTTATCATATTTTTGACATTCTTTTTGATAATGCTTTATTTTCTTTAAAATACATTGTATTGTGACAATGCACTATGATTTATATAACTGTGATTAAAATTATCTCTCTTTATCAATCATCAACTTTTTAATAAAAATTAACAAATTTTGTATTACTTATACTTTGAGTAGTTAAATTTATTTATTTAGCTTAGGAGTTATGTGTGTAGTGTCTTATTAAGAAAGTTCCAGAAGGTAAAAGTATTTTCTGAAATTAATTAAATATATTTTTAAATAAAACAACCTACAGTAGAAGTTTACAGTGTGGAAATTTTTTGATTGATTAAGAAATTATAACGAGCTCAATAATTTTTGGAAAAGATTCATGAGCAAATGAGTTTTAACATGTAAAAATTATAAATGTATCATACTAGTAATGATGAACGGTACAAAGACAACAAATAAATAAAATGTGCACACAATAAAATTTTAAAAGTTTTAATTTGACTGATTTGGTAAGAATAGAAAAGGTATATATTTAAGAAAATATGTTGTTATTTAATGCAATGCTTTGTTTTAAGGTTTGAAATTAGTTTAACATAGTGAAAAGTACAGGGTGTTCAACTTAAAGTAGTCCCATAACTTAATTTAGTCCTGTAAATTATTATTTGTTTGCTAGTACTATTATTTGGTACTATTATTAAGGTGTTGAAAATGATGTACATCCATTTCTATGCACTTACCAACACATCTGTCCATGTTTCTGGCTACTCTTATTAGCTGTACCCTGTTTATTTCCTGGGTGGCATTCGTAATGTTTGTCTTCAATTCCTGCAGGGTGTGTAGATTGCACCTACAAACAATTTTAAGTAACCCCACAGAAAGAAGTCTGAATAGTCAGTTCAGAGCATTTTGGTAGTCCCAATTCTTTTACTGAAAAAATCCTGTAGCATCTCCATAGTAGAGCATGCTGTGGTAAGTGGTGCTATCCTCTTGCAACGAGCAGTCATTTTCACCCTCTTGCAACGAGCAGTCATTTTCACCCTCTTGCAACGAGCAGTCATTTTCACCCTCTTGCAGTAAAGCTATGTACTGTTGGATAATTACTTGGTAACTGGCAGCTTCTGTAATTTTTTCAAAAAACAATGGTCCTATTATTCGTCGCCTTTAAACCACACACTGTAGATCTATTGGCTATAGGGAAGATTCAAAGAAAGTGCGTGGGTTTTCAGTATCCTAGGTCCAGTAGTTCTGATTATTAACATAGCCACCAAGGCTATGTTAAAACAACAATACACAATTAAGCAACCTTGTCCAAAAACCAGTACTTGACCCAGACTGGCAATACTCAATTGGGCAGACATAAACAGTCCTCCCCACTCTAGTACCAGTATCTTCCACATTATTTTACCCATCTCACATCATAAATGCATTTCAGAAAAATTATGAATTTATTATAAACTACTGAGTGATGGGGGCCTCTTTTAAGTTGAAGACTGTATTTATAGTTTTTTTTTTTATTTGGTGAATTATAATTGATTATTTTATTACCAAATAACTGTAGGTGGTTTTTTAAATAATTGTCTGGGATTAAATTCTTCACCACTTGCACCAAATTGTTAGCGCTGGTGATTAGTATAGTTGATTTTTACAGAGAGATAATTTTTTTTTTTGTAAACCTTAATTTTAGCTTAAAAACCATAATTTAATGGACTACCTTCTTATCTATAAAATAAAACGAGTAGAATAAATTATTTTTATTAAGATAAATATATTATATTAGTCTGCATAAAAATTATATTGCACTGTTCAGAGTTAACAATGCACGAAGATATACTACTTCCATGCTTTAATGTTGTATTCTTATTTCTGCTTTAGTATATCCTCTTTTATCACAGATTTTTCATATGGAATTTTAATGTTTAGATGCTCTCTTTTTTCTTTTTTTATGTGAATTAATTTATTACAGAAGTATCACAAGTCGGGTATCAATAGATAAATGAATATATGGTTATTGGAATGACCAATAATAGGTAATTTATTGAGGATTTGTTGGAAGACATTTGGGCACCAGAAGATTAACACTTTTATAATACTGGTGCCATATGAACTCTACTAAGAGTTCAACAAAGTGCTATTGGTACCATATTTCATCTTATACTACTCCGCTAAAAATCACTTTATCCTATTATTATTCATTTGCCTAGTAACTGGAAGCGCTGTTTTAATATTCTTATTTTCAATAAGCGTTAAAAGTTTTAGTTTTATCACAAAAAGGACTGCTATAGTAGGACTGACGAATCTTTATTTTCTCAGAGGAAGTAGACCTGTTTGGTTTCAATAGTTAATTAAACATTAAATGCATGTATTTTTTCCAATTAACTCGTGTATTATAGTTGATTTTGAGATCATTTTCGCAGAATTTCATTGGAATTGGATTCTTCATCCGATAATAAATGAACAGGACAGTCTTCAAAATAATCTTGATATAATCAAAAAGATTATCCCGTTATAATGTTTTAAACTTATTCTCAGAGCAAGTTCGCTTGTTTATTCTCAAAACAATATATTGGAAAAAGGACATTTTCATGGATAATAATAAATCCATGTTCTTATATGATGTGATGACATCATAGACATCTTTTGCATTAACAGCTAAACTATTGAGATTAAAATTGAATATAAGGGTGAACTACTACAATTTTCCAAAATGAGTACAACTGTAACTGCTAACAGTTGAATTGTAAATAAGAAAATTTATTAGAATTATAAATAAATTATTTCTTATTGCTTATTTATAAATTATTGGTTCCCATAATTTAATTTAGTGAGAGAAGATAAGAATTAAATAATAAAGCTGTATTTCATTTGTTTTAACAAATAAAAATGATGATTTTAATGTTGAAATAACATTAATAATTTTAGGATCCATGCTCAAGTTAAACTAAAGACACCTACATTTAATGTTGTCGTCGTAGCTGAAACATCATGTTTTATTTAAATAAAAAATGTTACTAGAATCTTATCTGATCACTATTTATTAACAAGAAATAACACCTTGAACCTTATTTAATTGTAGATTAGTTCTTTGGTTGTACAAAAATAGCAAAACTACTTTTTTTAAATAAAATGTATGCAGTGAAATTTTTATCCCATTTATTAGAAATGAAATCAATTTTTGAATGTTCAAAAAAAAGAAAAGTTTTTAACATTTTACTAATTTAATTAATTTTCAAGGATACTAAAATAAGTTTTTATCATTATGTTTGTTTTAAATCCATTATTTACTCTATTTTCAATGAAAATTTAAAAAAATTATACTTAACATGTAAGATCCAAATTTTTCTTATCTTATGCGAATTGTTTTTTCTTACATTCTTCTATAAATTTTATCTATTTTAATTTTCTGTTATTGACATTTACACTCAATTATGAGACACTTAATTTGTTAGCCATTTTTACTAAAAAAGATCTTGTTTGTATTTGAAAGAGACTATACTTTACAGTATTATAAATCTTTTTAATAGCTTTTCTCTATTGTTAAATGTGAATAAATATTTTTTAATATTTTCTAAGTATCGTTCTTTGGTTTGTCAAGTTAATACCTTTTTTCACAAATTATTCTTTTGTTTTTAGATATGTACTAAATTTTATATGGGTATACCTGGGTCATTCTATAATTATATAGACAAATAGCTGTACAACGATTTGTATAATGGTTTATTAAATAAATATAATTTTTTGTCTACTTTTACACGTAATCTCCACCAATTACTCTGCACTTGTCCCATATTTTTGTGAGTCTTCTTATCCCCTCACTAACGAATTCTTTAGTGCGATCTTGAAGCCAGTTTGTACTTTTTTCTTTACCTCTTCATTGTTGTTGAACTTGATGTCATACAAAGCTTCTTTCATCGGACCAAGTAGATAAAAATCCAAATGGGCAAGGTCAGGGCTATAAGAAGGATTAGGTAGGAGCTCCCAACCCACTTTGTCAATAGTTTCCAGCGTCAGTTGTGCCGTATGAGGTTGAGCGTTGTCTTGAAGAGGAATCGCGCCTTTCCTCTGCCATCTCAAACGTTTCCTCTTTGATACAGGCTTGACTTTGTTTTCAATCATGGCTGAGTAGTATAGGCCTGTTGATTGTGGGTTGCTCCTCCAAATAATAAGAAAATTAGACCATGGGCACTCCAAAAGATGGTTAACATGACGTTATTAGCTGATGGTTGTGTTTTGAATTTCTTAAGGACAGGCAATTCAGGGTGTTTCTACTGCATGCTTTGATGCTTGGACTCGGCTCAAAATGATGTATCCAAATTTTATCACAGGTTAAAATCCTGTCCAAAAATGTGTCACCTTCGTTAATGAAACAATTTTTCAATTCAGTACAAATGTGAAATCTCTCAACTTTGTGATGAATGGTAAGCTCCCTGGGAACCCACATTGCACAAATCTTACGGTAGTTCAGTTTGTTTTGAATGATGGAATGAGTTGTGCTAACACTTACTCCACATTTTTCAACTGGCAATTTTTTCAACTGTAAGTCGTTAGTGTCTTCTTGGATAAGTGAATCAGTACGAGAATCTAACACCGATGTCGACGCTGTTTCTGGATGCCCGGAGCAGTGTTTGTCGGTCACGCTTTTGCGCCACTGTTAAACTTTTCCACCCATGTGTAAAAACTTGCATGGTTTATGCAACTATTTCTGTATTGTTTGTTCATCTGAGAGATTATTTCTGACGGTTGTGCACTTTCCGAAGGTAAAAATCAGATCACAGAATGCTGTTCTTCAAAGGTATTTTCTTAAAGCAGACACACCATTGTAACTAAGACTTTAGAGGTTATGTTTATGTTAATATTAATTGAACAGCTGATTAACACTCGTCACAAGGTTGCTAACTAATTAGAAAAGTTTCAGTTGCCTGCATTAAGCGTTTCCTTCACTAAAAATGTTTGTCAGTTTAATTATTGAATGACCCTCATATAAGTTATGATGAATATTTTAAATTTATTATACTATAAAAAATAAATAAAATTAACATTTCTATTTTTCTATTGTAATTCTACTCTTAAAAATAAAAGTGAGTTTTTCATATGTCCATTTTTATAACATATATTTTATAGATTGGTATTATATTTATTATAATGAAATTTTTATCATATATTTTAATAACCAGTTTTTATATAAATAAAAAAAATAAAAATGTATATATATATATGTATATATGTAGCTTAAATTTTAGTGACATTTTTATTAAAATTATTGCAATTAAAGTGTGCCTAAATATAAAACTATAAAAACAAATAATTATTGCAAGTAATTTAACGTTATTTAAGTATATACATAAATGTTATGCGATATTTTGAGCACATCATGGAATTTTGTTCCAATATATATTAATAACCCTTTGAGTATCAGTAAATATACTTCACTAATTAGAAATTTTTTTCAAAATAAGTTTTATAGTGTAGTGAAAAATCCAGGAGGAAAGCCAGTTATATATACAAATTTCATAGATAAATTACTTACTATTGTAATAGAGAAAACTATTCTTTATTACTTAATTATTTTTAAAAAAACATTAATTTTAATGAGTTTTTGCTCGTAATACCGAATAAGTCTATTTTAAGTTTTACCCAATGATTTAAGATGAAGAATGAAAGTATTTCAATCAGTTAACTGTATATTTTCTTAAAACATAAATTGAACATAAATTTATTGATCAGGAAAAGTCATTATCTGCTAATTCTATTTTACCTAACTAATAATATTGTACAATAACTAGCAAAGAATGTATTAACCTTTTCTTGCACGTATTTAGAAATTTCAATATTTTTTTCATACCTTTTGTAATTTTGTGTTCTTAAGATGTAAAATAAACTAATTAAATGGTTTTTAATTAGTTATTGTTTTTATAGTATTTTTTTTTAGGTGGGTTCAAGGTAATCCCACATGCAATAAGGTCATATGAGAATACATGTTCAAGTTACATTAAAAATATTTTTGTTACTAAAATTACAAAAGAAAAATATTAGACAAAGTGAGTAACAAAATTTCAGTTAAATCTTAGGAACAAATTTTGTGAATATTAACACTTCACTTTTTGTGGAAAGATTCAAAACAGTGCTTTTTGTCATTCAAAGTGCTACATCGCATGTTATACATTTCCACCATGAGCGGCACTCTTCTTATTTCGTGAAGCACTGGGCATATCTTCTAGAAGAACATCTCGTTGGTAAATGTGCACATTCAGAGTACCTTATTTCCTGAGACACATTAGGTTTGAATTTGTTTGCTGATTGCAGTAAGGCTTTTCTTTGTCTTCTATCTCCTCTTGGAACTCAGATTAGTGACCTTATAATACTCAGTTGAAATACTTTTAGGAGTAAAGACTTCTTCAAACCAATGCTGTTAGATGTAAAGATAATATAAAAGTTTACAACTGATGTGTCCAAGAAATGGAAAAATAATTCTATGCCATCACTTTTTTTGATTTTTGGTCTATAGCGAATAGGTATTTTTCATCATATCAGCGTGATCTACATAACCCATTTGAGTATTGTATTCCTTCACCAATTAAGGGCGAGGGACACTTTTTATCAATCCATTGTACTGTTTTCATTTGACGTTAGTCAGTTCACTTGGATCATGATAATTCAAAACAAAGTTTATTCCTCCATCTGAAAGTGATAATTCCTATGCGTGTGGACATATATACACACCATGCTCCATGTTCCATTCTTCATGTTCTATATCTTTCCTATATGGAAAATATTTGTGTGGTAAAGGTTTCTCTTATATCCTGTTGTACCACAAGCTTGAATTCAGTTTTGCTGCAAGTAAATCACCAGAGGAATTGAATTAAAAACAAATTATCAAAGTACACTATCTTTTCCTACGAGGTCAACAGTCAAATCTGTGATCACACTGACCCAAGTTCTTTTCAACTTTATTATTCTTCTTGCCTTGGTATATTAAAAAGTCATACATACCACCTTCCATCTGTCCTTACCAAAACTCTGTACCCACGCTTTGTGGGTTTGTCAGTTTCATCCTCAGACTCCAGCACAGAAGGGATGTTTACTGTTTTTTCTAACCATTTTTTTGGTATTTGACGGTCCATGTTGTAGGAACTTGACATGGATCTGAAAAACACAATTATATGGAAATAATTGTATAATTAATTAAAATTATAAATTATGCATATTTCATACGTTATGATATTAAATATGAAACATACTATTACAACTGAAAAGGTCAAATGAAGCAGTTTAGAACTATACAAGAAAAAACTTCATAGTATTGACTAGGTAATGACTAACACATACACATTTTTACATTGTAGAAAAGATGCAGAGTGAGATCAAATATAGCTTTACTCACCTACTATTTGTACGAATTCATCTACTGATGTAAACAGTGGAACTTGATGCAGCAATGTCTCCTGTGACAGGTCTCAAAAAACTATCACAGTTCTGTAAAGTGTGTTTCTCCGCTTCTTAAAGTGTGATCAAAATCCGCTAGAGAGAACCTGTAGTTACTCTTTTACATGGGAACAATGCACTCCCACTATACAGCAAATAAATATAATTCAAAAACAAGATGTCACATCCACTGTGCAACGAAGTTTAAAGAACGTGTAGTTTGTGTGTGTGTAGTTTTTTGAACACGACACCATTGGTAAAATAACTATTATAATTTTAAGAACAATTTACCAAAATTCCATTTAACTTCAAGTGCTCTCAGCTATTCTGCCATAACAATAGTGATACTCTTATTTTGGACCAAAATAAGAGTATCACTATTGTTATCTAACTTATGACTTTAACATTACAAAATTACGATCAATTGTTATTTATTTAACTTTATATGTGAATTTTACATTTTTATATATTTTAATTATAAATTCCTCCTGAAGATGGCAGAATAGCCAAAAGCACTTGAGGAAGTCAAATGAGATTTTGGTAAGCTCTTCTTAAAATTATGTATAATATATATGCTTTAATAATGAGTATAGCAAGTAAAAAGAACAAGCACAGAAAGTCAAAGAAAGAACAATAAAAATCATATGTATATATATATATATATATATATTATATAATGTTGTTTCTGCCTCTGCAAAGTACAGAATTAGAGAACATTCTTACCTTTTTAATGTTGTAAATGTTTTCAGGCCTAAGCTCATCTTCAGTGATATTTTTTTAATAAATTCTTCATTTCTTTACATTTACACATTAAGTTTTATCTTAATACTTTTTTATTCTCTTGACTGAACAAATATTTGTTACGAATTTTTAAAATGTATTTAAATTTTATTAACAAACATTTTTTACAAAATAAAATGTAAAAACCTAAAATGTAATATATAAATGTAAACAAATGAATTTATTAAAAAATATCATGGAATTTGGGCTTAGACCCGAAAACGTTTTGAATATGAAAAAGTAAAGGTAAGAGTGTCCTCTTATTCTGTACTTTTCGGAGACTGAAACTATTATATTATATATTTAATGTACAGAGGAAAAAGAAAAAATGGACTATAAAAATTTTAATCTAAATAAATTTTTATATATATATATATAGTAAAAAATAATTACAAATGAGAAAAATTGCAAATATATATATAGTAAAAAATAATTACAAATGAGAAAAATTGGATTTGCATTTTTATGCTGTTACGCAATGTTATATCTGATATTTGTATATAATATCAATTTTGGCTTTGAGTGCTGGTCAGGTTTGGCATTTTTCACATTATACAAAATTCATTATCGTCCATCAACATTGGGCATCAGCCTATTGTTGCTGTGTAAATCTTTTCTTTTATTTCTAATCTTTACGTTGGAATCTGTTCAGCATGATAAGTAATCCCATAGCCCAGTGAAATGAGGATGATACGTACAGAGTGGCCCAAGATAAACTGAACCCAAAGCATGTGAACAGTAAAGCGATGTTATACAAATTGGTGAAAGATAAAAACCTACTTACATGGGTTCCTCCATTTATGCACTGCTGGAGATGTTGATCACCATGCGCTAGACACAGTTTGGTCTTATGATCACATTCAGTACAATTTGCTGTAACTCGTCTCATTGGATGTTGGTGATGGAGTTGCATGCATTTTGTTGCAGTGCATCAAGAATTTGTGGATTGTTCTGGTAAACCTTACCCTTCAGGTTGCTCGACAAATAAAAATTACAACTGGATAGATCAAGCAAATGTGAAGGTCATAAATCCTTCAAGACAGTCCTGTCAGGTATGAAAACTGAGTGCCTGGCTTTCAAGGAACATGTGCTGTTGTGTCGTCCTGCTGCTAATATGTGAATTGTGTTTATGTGGTATCAGTTGCCCTACGAAGGGCTGGAAGATGTTGGCAATGTAATGCGCTAAGTTCACTTTGTCTCTAAAGAAAATGGGTTCAATGATTCTCATGCTTGACATAGCACACCACACACAATGGTAGCTTGAATATTTTTCGTGGGTTTTAAACATACCAACAACACAAAATTTGCGAATTAACATAGCCATTGAGGTGGAATCATGCCTCGTCCATGATGAAGTAGAGGTTTGGACTGAGTAAACCACTTTTGATTTCCTGCAGTAACCATTTTTATCATGGTCTGCTAGGCTTTAACTCTTGTAAAACCATCATCTTGTATGGCTTCAGGTTCAGGTCCTTTAGGATGTGCTGGCACATTATTCGCTGGAAAATATCTTACCTCTGTGCTTCAGCCTTTTCACAGGTGAGTATTGATGTTTCTTATAAAGCACAGATCCAGTTCACTCAAACTTCTTTATCAATTTTTCTGTGGATGACTTGGCAGGTGGATCAGCATTGAACTCTGCATAGAATTTTTCTTGCACTCCTTTGATTAATCTACGCTGTGTAATTTTCCTTGATATGATATTCTGGCATCCTTTTTCAGGGGCATATTTATGTGTGTGTATGGGTTGCTAGCTTTATCTCCAACTGTGTTTTCTTCACAGTTACAGGTTATGTTCCCCCGCCAGCACTTTTCCCTCGTTTAAGGTCAATGTGCATCACAGCCCCTTGCATGACATTCAAATGGCATTATTGTTGCTACATTGAGTATACTAACACTTTTAAATTTCTTCTCTCCCATGTCCGGTTTGGTTTATCTGGGACCATCCAGTGTTACATGTAAATAAATTTAAAAAAAAAAAATATATATATATATATAGTAAAAAATTAAGTAAAGAATCTATCAGAAAGCAGTTGAGTATTTTATAGGATAATTTTTTAATTCAAATTTAAAAAATAATTACATAAGAGAAATTTTTACTTAAGTGTGTAAAGACATTTACGTGTCTACTAATAGTAATAAATTGACCATGTTTTACTACATAAACAAGAACATTTGTTTCTCAAAGGGTTAAAAATAAAACTGAAATCTAATTAAATGTTAATTTATATAATAAATATGAATTTTTAATTTCTTTTAAATTCAGTAGATTTAATAATATATACTTGTATATATATTAAAATTTTATATTAATATACACATTGATAGGTTAAGTTAGAACTTACTTTAGATTATTGATAAAATTAGCATAAGTAGATTCAGTAAAGATGAGATTTTAAACAAAAAACTAACAACAGAGAATATATTTGTGAAAACACTTCTTTCAATTTTGTTGGACAATTTGAAAAATTTAACTGAAAAATCTTTTAATTAAAAAAAATTGAATGTAGTTTTATTAATTCTTCAACATTCAATCATATCAAAATTAAAATTTTTGGAAAGAGAAGATACCTTTTATTCTACGAAAGAAATTTTTGTTAGACAATACTGCCATTCATTTGGAGGTCCCAGATTTGAATCCTGGTCAGGCATGGCATTTTCACACGCTACAAAAAATTGTCATTCATCTTATACTCTGAAGTATTACTTAACAGTGGTCCTGGAGGTTAAAAAAATAAATAAATAAAAGTAATATTTTCATAAATAAATTTCAATAACTTTCATAAACAGTTTAGAGTGTAGATAAAACTACATTACTCTGCAGGTCTTTGTGATGAAATGGTAGTGTCTCTGCATTTTACCCAGAGTTCTAGGTTGAAGACATTTTCTGGCTACAAAAAATTAATTTCATTATCATTCGTTAGGAGCTGTTACAAGATTTCAGCTAAAATAAAGCAGAATATAGAGTTGAATGCTGTTTAGCTTTCTCTCCTTCAAGTCATCTATTCACTGTTCTGAGGGAATAAGTTATAGATATTTAATTGTGTCAACAAAAAAATTGACAAACATTCCAGTAGTTAAACTAACAAATTTTGATCTTTTTATTGCTGGTAATCCTGTTATTCCTAAAAAAAAAATTAATTTCTAGCCAAACCTACCAGATATTTTATTCAACATCTCGTAATTTAGAAAGCAATATTTTAATACCTAATTTAAAGTAAGATTCGGGATTTGAAATGCGAGGTAAGAAATAAAATTGATTGAAATTAAGATTATAAAAATTAATATGTATGAAATTATTTTAAAAAAGATTATATTTTGTGTGTGTGTGTGCCAGTGATTAAGATAACGTTTTCCATATACTTATATTTGAAAGAAATATCAAATCCTTCATCTTTTCTCAGATTTGAAAAAAAATGAAAATCATTACAGAAAGTTTTGTCAATACATGTTAAATGTGATAAATTGTAGAACTAATATATGGATATTTTGATGAAGTATGTAGACAGATAAAAAAAAATTTTATCATTTTTGTTGATCGTGTTATTTTCATAAATAATAGCTTCAGTTTTTTGATGCACTCATATTATTACAATTATAATTTCAGTGGTAGTGAAGTATTATTATATTTATTAATTGAAAAAAGTAAATGTATCTATGAGTATTATGTTGTATTTATTTATAATTAAAATAGTTACTTTTATTAACAAGTTTTATATATATTTATAATTATTATGTTACTGTAATTATTATTATTATATTATAAGTTCCTTTATATACATATTATATATTATTAGTTAAATTTTCTTGTAATTAATAAATTGGTCATGGAATTCTTTCATACTGTTGTTTAATAAAAAAAAATATAAACGAAAAAAACAAGAGTTGTATCTTTTCCTTCTTCTTAACTCTTTTATTTATTATCATATTGTAAACATCTACCAAGATAAAACAGTTTGTGTAACACAAATAGAGTAAATGTTACATTAAACTGTTTTCCTACACTATTTGTACCAAACTTTCTTATGGCTGTAACATCTATAGAGCACTCTAGTACTGGAGCGTAGCTAGGGTTGCTGTTCACACAGATAGAATTAAGAAATAAATGAAAACAATCACGTTAGTAAAATTTAATTTAATTGTTATACATAACAAAAGTTTATTTAGTTTTCAAGGTAATAAGCATTTTCTTGAACATCTACGAGTGAACTTACAGACTCTCCACTTGCATAAATAAAAAAATACACAACTTCATTTCCTGAAAATACAAAGAATAAGTTATCAATAGATCAATACAGTTTCTTATTTCTATAAATTTAATTTAAAAGGTATGAAACTGTTCAATAAAAATATTCATGAAATACACTTTCTTGTTGTCAGTAATGAACTGCCAAAACCAGGAGATTAAGGTTTTTAGTTAATATGTAAATCTTATCACATTATGATAAAAAATAAAAGGCTGTTTTTATACACCATTTGTTTTTGTATGGTACAAAATTTTTATGAGTTGAAATTTCTGTGGTAATAAATTCCCAACTGATTGCTTTTGTGCATGATAAAAAAATGACTCCAATCAAGGTAGTTTTTTGTTATAATTTTGAGTAATCTATAAAATTGTAGACAAAGAAGTGTTCGGTATTAAGTAGCAGTTGACTCTGACTTACCACCAACATTTGATAATGTTGAACCGTGTGACATTTTAAATTAGTGTAAAATACAGCATATTCAGAATAGTTGAGATGTCTAACAATTAGGACTTTTGTTAAAAGCTGTATGTTCAAACTGATTAAGGGAAAAGTGGTTGTGATTAAGGCAAAAATTCAATATTTTAAATTATTTTGAAAAAGAAGGAAATATGCCCTCAATTACACATAACAGCTGTTCTCTGTACTCTCAAATTGAGAGTAACGGACAAGGGAATATTACTTGAAAAATTGATTAGAGTGTAGATCAGAAGAAAGAATGGTCAGATAAACTTTAGTTAGTTATATGGAGCTTCAAAACTCATTAATCCTAACATTTTTTTACAAGATGATGATAAATAAATACTTTCATAAATTTTTAATGTTCCACAACAGTAAAAAATAGACTATAAAGAAAATGGAAGGTAAAAGTGGTACTTTTAGAGAGTTTATATTTTCAGATGATTGTTGATGACTAAATTTTATTTTATGAAAATAAAATGATTGTTGAGAGACAATATAAGATGGATGTATGAAGAATTGGAAAAGCTGTTTTTACTTTTTATGGGAGCCGAAATAAACATATAAACCAACAAAATACCTGGAAAATTGCAGTAAATCATTCAATCAAGAAAAATGTAAAAACATGAATATAATTTTTTTAAAAATAAAAATACATTTTTTATTACTTTGGGTATATAATATAAATTATAACAAGCAACAATGCTGCTGCTAAAGTAAAATGCATGTTGAAATTTGCTGTGGCAGCTTCTCCATCTACCTTTTTCTTCTCTTCATTCTTGAGATATGAACATAAAATAACAAAATTAATTTAAAAATATCCCAGAACAAGAAAGATTAGAATATATTAAGTTATACTTATAAAACAATTATAGTATTTTAATAAATTAAGTTGCCTTTTTTTTTGTTCAATCTTTGAGTTGTTTCTCTAGTGAACATTTTGCAAGGTTTTCCATTAAACTTTCTTGATTTGTGATTTTTAATTTATTTTGTCATCATATCAAAATGTGTTTTAGAGCAGTGTAAATTATTTGCATTTTCATGCAGTAGGTCGACAGTTTAAAGCCTGCCAAACCAGTTATTTTAAGGATAATTGCTACAACATTATCTCTCAACTATCATTTTGTTGCCAGGTTCTAATTATCAACATAATCTGGCTTGGTGGTCCAGAAATGTGACAAGCTACAGGTACTTGCTCAAAAGAAGGGTTTCAGCTCTCCAAAAAAATAGTCAATATATATCTAGAGTTCAAGAACGTTACACAAATCAAAAAATGAATGTAAAAAATTATTTGCAGGGTTTTATAACATCCTGAATGTTGCTTAATCTTGATACTGATAAAGCTAAACTTGGGATAGAAATAAATATTCTTTAGCAAATATATTATGGTTTTGTAGAGATGAAAAATATATAATAATAATAATAATTATTACATATATTTATAATTTTGGTAGCAATTCAGGGAACATTAAGTATCTTGGATGTTTGCTTTTAACATCAAAGATTGGTTGAAAAATTGGTTGATTGCAAATACAAGGCCGAGTCAAAAATTATCTACAGTTTTGCCATAAAACTCCTTAAAGGTTGTCATAGTGCCTTCTGCACATGTGTGCTTGGTAGTTGGTATGTTGAGAATATATCGTAGACTTTTATCCCAATATAAGGACAGTGTTTTATCACATAAAAGTTTTTTCTCTTGGATTAAGAGTTTAAAGTGGATGAGTGTAATGCACAAAGACAGAGCAGCAACTTCAACCTTAGATGATAATATTCAGCAAGTTCAAGAGATGGTTCTGACAAATAGGGAGTTATCTTTGATGAGGTAGTGACATCAGTCATGGTTCTGCCTATCAAATCATGCACGGCATACTAAGCTTCCATAAAGTCTGTGCACTTTGGGTACCTAGACAGCTTACTGCAGTACACAAGCTGAAATAATCAACTAGTTGAATTTTGAGGTACTGGAACACCTTCCCTGGAGCCAAGATCTTGCTCCCTTTAAGTTTCAACTGTTTGGATTTGCTCGAGGATACTGTGGGAGGGTGTTAATTTTCCACGACTTCAATGCGGAAGCAGTGCAAAAGTGGCTTGCGACCAACTGAGATTTTGAGTTTTTGGAAAGAATATGCAAGCTGGTGGACCACTGGACCAAATGTATTAACAAGGGTGGGGACTATGTAGAAAAAGAATGTACATGTTGAACCAACTACTACCATTGTGTAAATAAATTGTAGAATGTAAAGTGGAGATAATTTTTGACTTGCCCTCATATTACGAATAAGCATGAAAAAAGTGTTGAATTTATCTTTTTCCAAATAAAAAAAAAGTATTTCTACTAATATTTAATAATAATTTTTTTTTGCTTCTTAAAAATATTATACGATACTTCTAATTGAGTATACAGTATGCAATACAACAGCTAAAGCTTTAGTATATTGCACTTGTAGTTGGTGGAAATATTGAGACCATCTAGTCACAAGCATGAGATCCCATACTTGAAAAGTTCTTCCAGTGAGAGGATTGAAAAGCCATTGTCAATCCTCTTCGTTTATTATTAGAGGATTGAAGTTGTGCTTCATTTTCAACAAAGCAACCATTCAATAATGGTAGCTATTTTTGAATTAATAAATAATAACTCCCTTTAACTCTAAATGTGTTTTATAAATATGTACTTATATGTTTGCATGCATAATTTTTTTTTAGAATCATACATACTCTCATAAACCTATGGGAGTCTTAAGGGGTTTAGTTCCAATAAATCCCAACAGGGAATCTTATTCTTTAAGACACCTTATGAAATGCACGGCTCTAGCCTCTGCAGCTTTTTCTTCTCACTAAACACAGAGCTGCAGAACACTTACACTATACACACACACTACATCAGGAATGCTACACAAATTAAACATTTACCCTTACATAGCAACATCTTACACTATTTCTTCTTACTTTCAGTGGTATTGCAACATATGAAATGCAACCATAACCCAGATGGAAACTATAGTGCCAATGGATGGATGGCTCTATGTAGTAAGCCATCAAACAATGCCCTCTGGCCACCTGGGTGAACAGAGTTGTATTTAGCTCTAGCTCCAGTACACGTGGGCTCGCTAGAGTGGTCCATTATATTGCTGTTACTCATGGGAACCTTATGTCAATAAGGTTCCCATGAGTAAGCAGTGGCCAACAACCACTGCTTATCCTGCAGTGGTTGTTGGCCAACTTGAAAAACCAACAAATCCAGGAATAAAAAGGCTTCGACTGACCTTATCAGCCGAAGATGTAACGAATGACGAAGAAATTAGAAATGTAACAGAGAAAGGTAAAATATCTAGTGTGCGTTTCCTTGAAGTTAGACATAAAGAGGAATGGTAAAGTTTCTTTGTTTCTTATAAATAAGTGGGTTGTAGAAGCTTGTGGCTTGTGGCTGGAAGTGTTATCATTTTCACTTATCAACAGTTTCTCTTACATTATCATACTGTCCTGAGTTTGAAAGATATAAGTTGCAGGTAGAAAATATCCCATTGGGTGATTGGAGATACATAAAATGAATTAAACATACCCTTTTCTTATAATAGGGGGCCATCTCTGTAGAATAGACAAAAGCAAATGATATATTCCTATGTGGCTTGGATTAAAGCACAACCAAATCATCCAACTTTGATGTGTTATTCTCCAACCATCATGTTTATCAATACCAAGAACAGCCAAGATCTACTGTTCCGCTGGGCATCAGAGCTCAGTACCTTTTCTCAGTTCTAAATATACAATTACCTGCAGTACTTACTGTTGCTCCATGTAATAACATATAAATACTTGCCCTCCTTAGCAGCCTTCTCTTGTTAATTATAGCTTTGGTCTTTTTTTCAGTATCATAAAAAGAACACAAATCTGATTATCTTATAAAATAAATTTTACAATATTATAAATAAAGTGAATTCTGATGCTATAGTTTATACGGATAGCTCTAAAAACATTAATTCTGTTGGTTGTGGTTTTGTAGTTGGCAACAGAACACACATGTTTGACCTTCCCAGCATCATCAGTATTTTTGTTTTGGAGCTGTATTCTATTAATAAGGCCTTAAATATAATTAGCCATCATTTTGACATGAACTTGTCTGCTCAGACTCCATACGTTATAGGGGATTAGCGACGTGTACTCCATACACCCTATTGTCTGTGAGATTCAATGTGTTGTTTCGCAAATGATCCAACATAATACAACTGTCAGCTGCTGGATCCCCAGCATACTGGAATTTCAGGCAATGAGCCTGTTAATTGTGCGACAAAAGAGGCTTGTTTCCAGCTTCCTTTCACGTCACATTGTTTCAAACGATCTTGATTGTTTCCTGAAGAGGGTGGTTCATGATGAGTGGCAAGGTGAATGGAATGTTACCATCAACAATAAATTTCACCCAATTAAGAACACTGTGTCACCAGGAGCTTCTCATGCAGAAATAATCATCAAGAGAATTTATTATTTGCCATTTGCGAATAGGGCACACTAGGCTCACATTATCTGATGATTCTAACAGATGCACCTGTTTGTGCTTGCTGCGACTGCCAACTAAAATTTCACCACATCCGTGTGGATTGTGTCCATATGTCGCAAGTTTAAACTAGGAGCTAACATGTGAACTCTTCTAGGAGATAATGAAATGTTCTTATGTTTTACGATTTCTTAGGGCCATCCATTTATATGCAAATGTTTGAATTACTGTAATGTCTATGCTATTTTTCATAGAGCCAGATGGTAATTTTATTACTTCAATTGAGATAAATAATGTGATATATCTTTGTGTTTTTATTTTGCTTTAGCATATGTTATAGGAATTTTTCCTTTTAAGATGTATTTTTATGTTGCTGGGTTTTAATTTTTAATATTCATTTATTTACAATAAATATATAGTGTCTGGGTGATAATAATACAAAAATTAGATATCCATGTTTTAATTGCATGTGCTGATGGAACACGGTCGTGCCGTCCCAAATTAAAATGACGGCGAAATTCTCTACGCGCTCCCTGCACACTGTCATTGTTTTTGTAAAACGCTTTGATAGCAAATGCACGTTACCCACCACTCCAAGGATCCATGACAACTAAATGGCAGGTTAGGTTAGAGAGGCTAGCGCCACTTATCAAGTGGTAACAATCCCCCACGGCTACCAACACAACTTTCAAAATTTCCCGTTTCTTTGAATCATTCTGTATATGTCAATAATACTGAAGTGCTAACTTGTACAAGTGTTATTTTTGGATGATTTGTAATTTAACTTATATCAAAACATATAACTTCAATATATTTTTAAACCTAAAAAAAGTATCTAGAATTTTCTTTGTTTCTGATACGTCTATTATTGGTATTGATGTTATAGTAGAATTATTAGTGATTCTATAAAATGTAGAACCCTTATTTTGTGTTTATTTAAAAAAAAAAAATTGACCTGAGTGATGAAATTAAAACAATTAAGTGGAAATTAATATAATTTAAAAACCGGAATTTTCAATCGAAGCTGATTATAAAGAATAATCCTGTGACAAAAATAGTCTTACTCTTTCAGCAATATCGTAAACACTGTATCATTTTGTTTTTCTTATTATAATAAGTTCGAGAAGAATATAGTAAAAATAAACATAATAAGCCGTGTAAGATTAAATATTTAATAATGAAGGAGTAAAATGTAAAAAAATATTTATCTTACACGTATCCACTTGGAGATACAAGAGTGGATAACACGTGTTGGCAGCTTGGTGGAGGAAATTTCCTCTCTACCAGATTTCTCATTTACGGTTGTCTGAAAAAATAATAGTCGCTATCTGAAATAGAAAATTTTATGAAAAATCTTTTCTCCTACTTCAGTCCGCTTAATAACAAAATAGGTAACTTAAAATTTCATAATGATCCGTAAAAGGTGTTAGGCGTAGTTGATTTACCAACTCAAAAACAGAGGAAATGTTAAACGGTCAAGGTAAAAAAGGACTTTGCTACGCTCGGGCAAGAATGGATAATAAAGTAATTTTTTCTTTATGATGAAATAGTAATTATGCTACAGTAATAGCTTATAGAGAAACACTACAAATTATTCTATAAGCTAAGAAAACTCATTCTCCGTGATAGTTTATGTACAGTTTTTAAACACAAAATTCAGCAATTTACGAGGAAACAAAAAGTAAATCAAATATTAAAGTTTTATTCCTGTTTCAGTCCAGTTCGCTAGAAACCATCAAAAGTCACCGTGGCGTATTTTTAACTCGGTTATCATCTACAGAGTTGTAAAAATTCCAATTGCTAAAAAAGAAATTGCGCAGATTTCTCAGAAAATAAATTAGTTAAAATAAAAATATATTACGAAGCGTTAAACCTGACGACTTGCATAGAGTATGTCACCGGCATCCTACAGATTACTTCAAAAGAAACTAAACTTCGATTTAACACTACGTTTATTTATTGTTAAATTTATCTATCTGAATATATATAAATAACAAGACTTGTTTTATTTATTCATCTCTTGGGTTCAATCAACTATATAAACTTAACTAAATTCATCAGGTTTCTCTTAGAATTCTCTAAGCTTTCTCAGTTATGATATTTTTTTAATTTATATTAAATTACCATATATGTTGCTTAATCCGACTATGTCCGTTCTGTTGTCGACAGAGTTTGTATTTTTCTTGATGTATATAATTTCTAGAGTGGTCCTTTTATGTGTATTTTGTTCTTTGTCTAATATTTTGGTGCTGTTGAATTCAAACGAGTGTTTATGTTCTATTGTATGTTTTCTTAGCGCTGTCATTTCCTTTTTTCCATATTTACGGGCTTCTATTCTTTTTTTAATGTATTGAGATGTTTGTTCAATGCACTCAGCGTTACACAATCTTTACACGGAATGCTGTATATTACGTTGACTAGTTGATTTTTTTTACCGGCGATTTTAAGTTAGAAAACATGCTATGCAGCTTGTTGTAATTTTAATATTCTATTTCGAAATCCTTTTGTAGCAACATTTTAATCTTTTCAGATAGATCTGCAACATGTAGTAATGCAACACAATTCTCACTCTTATTATTTTTATTAGGATGGTTGGCTGATATATTATTATAGTGTTCACGAATGAATAATTTTAATTTCTTAATAGATATTTTCTTTTTTATATATTCTGGTCTATCTTCGGGGTTTGTAAATTTTATTGCTCTGCAAGATTCTTGACTACCGATTTTTTATGTGATATTGGTTGTGTTGATAGGAAATTTAGGTATCTGCGTGAAGATGTTGGTTTTATGAATAATCTTTTTGATATTTTCTTTTCGGTACGAGTTACTGTTAAATCCAAAAAGCTTATACTGTTGTTAATCTCAGCTTCATTTGTAAGTTGTATGTATTCATTAGATAGGTTAAATTCTTTTAATGTTAAATCAATATCCTGTTCGTGTGCACATACTACAGGGTGTCCCATATAAAACGCAACCCATCAAACACCCATCCATGAAATTTCAAAAGTCAAGCTTACTCCCCTACTCGTTACTGAAATGGACTCGTCCAACATCTGAACATCGCGGCGACGGAGTAGAACACTACCGATAGTAACAACAATGCAATCATAACGTTCAGTGTATTAATAGAGACAAGATGGTGTTTATGCAAGATGAGCGTGTTTTCATTGTTGAGTCGTACTTCAGTACGAAATCAGCGATTGCAGTGCAAGATTTGTTTCGCCATAAGTACCCAGATAAACCGGCTCCTAACAAAACATCAGTATTAAGGTTAGTCGCAAAATTTAGAGAGACCGGTTCTGTTAATAACAAGGAACACAAAAGATCTGCGTCAGTGTTGAATACAGATACAGTCACTGAAATCAAAGACTGATTACTCGTCTCGCCAAATAAATCGATCAGACGTTTGTCTGCTGAAATTAATTTGTCTAAATCAACTGTTCATCGGGCGACCAAACAATTACAATTACGACCTTATCGCATTCAAACGGTTCATCGACTTCTTGAGCCCGAGAAAGAAAAACGGCTACAACGCTTCCGTCGATTTCTACGTGAGGGAATTAACGTTATGGATTCGTTATTTTTCACAGATCAAGCACGGTTTCATTTGGATGGCTACGTAAACAGCCAAAACAGTAGAATTTGGAGTGCTGAAAATCCCCACGTTTATCACGAAAAGCAATTACACCCGCAGAAGTTGGGCGTGTGGTGCGCGATATCGTGGAAGAAAATAATCGGTCCTATTTTTTTCGAGTACACCATTAATGCAGAACGATATCAGGATATTTTATTTCAGTTCATCGCACTCTTGGAAGAGGAAGACAGACACTGCTGGGTACAGCATGATGGTGCGACATCGCACTACGCAGGCCCAACTTCTGATTTCGTCGAGGAATTCTTTGGTAATCGTGTTATCGGTCGAGGCTTGTGGCCACCATGATCTTCAGATTTGACTGCGGCGGATTTTTTTCTATGGGGTTACCTCAAAGAAAAAGCCTACAGCAACAAACCACGGACACTTGAACGATTGAAAGTAAATATTGAACAAGCTGTATTAAATATCCAGCCACAAACTTTGAAAAAAAGTTGCAAGAAACGCTGTAAAAAGAATTGAAGCTTGTATTCAAGAAGATGGCGGCCACTTCCAACATTTACGCTAAATGTAAGGCAATGGATGATAATAATAATAAAAATTACATTTAGATTTACACATGTCTTTTTATTATTTCAATACCCACCAATATAAGGTTGGGTTGCGTTTTATATGGGACAGTCTGTAGAATGTCATCTACGTATCTTTATAGAATGAGACCTTAGTGTTTAATTTTTCTAATACTTTATTTTCTAAATATCCCACAGTTAGGTTTGCTAAGCAGGCTGAGATAGGTGACCCCATCGCTTAACCACGGCATTGTTCGTATAATTTATTTTTAAACTTAAAATACATATTATCTATGAAAATATTTATACGTTCTAAAAAATTTGTTTTTTTTTTTAATTATAGTTATATCGCGTTGTCGATACTTATTAATTTTAATTATTTTCTTATATACCTATGCGCATACAACTTTTTGGCTATTTCATTATTTTCTAGCTGTATTTTATTGGTTGGATTACTTTTATTTCTCTGTTTCTGGTTTTATTATTTAACATAATTTCTATTTTTATTCAATAATCATTATTGGCAATTATAACTGTTTTATTACTTTTATCAGCATTAAGGATTACGATTTTATCTCTGTTTACGCTGTATGAATTTTTTTTGTGTTTTTGATGCGTTTATGACGACTACATTTTATATTAATCTTTCCGCTTTCGCATTTACTATGTTGTTATTGTATACTCTCATTTTGATTTTATTATTATACGCCTTAGTAGGCTATTACTTTTATATATTTGTATTGCCTTGCATGTACTATTCCGTGTTTTATTTTTTTCTTCCTCACTGTCAACATTTCTAATGGCGTTTTCAATATTTATAATAATTTTTTTTGTTGGCGACGGTTTGTGTGTAACTGTGTCTCCTCGTGATTATTTAATGTTAGCGGTAACGCAAATTTAGGTCCTAACGATAAACTTTTAATTACATGTTCAGGAATCGGTAATGTTGATAAATTTTGTATCAATTTTTCGATGTATTCAACGAAGTAAGGTTTGCCGTACCTATTTCTTAAGCGGTTGAAATTATAATATTTTTTTCTTTGAATTTTAAAACTATTTTCGAATTTGTGTTCTTCCCAAATTATAAAACTCTTAAATAATTGTGTAGGTACCCTTAAGTTATTTATTTCTGTAGAAATATCATCGTTAATATTCTTTTCAATCTGTATTGTATCTTTTATTAGCAAATTTAGAGCTTTTTTCTTAAAATTATTAGTATATTATTGATTTTGTCTCCGTTATCTTTGCTTTGGAATTCAACATGCTTGAAATTGAACTCCATAAATTTTGGAAATATATTATTTGATCTAAATTTAAGCTTTTTGTATTTTTTCTGTTTGTTTTTTATTTTATTATACTTCTTCATAACTTTTGTCGTACTATTGTATTAATAACACGTAATATATTCATAAAACCCCATTTTAACCGATAATTTCTTTCATATATTTATATATAATTTCAGTGCCTCACAAGAAAATACATTTTATTCCTAGACTATTATATTTAAAATTTTATAATATATTTTAATTATATAAATATTTGTTTTAAAAAGAAAAAAAAATTATATAAAATCCCATTTAGAAATAGAATATATTAAATATCAATTATTATCAGTATTCCGATTAGAATTTATTATTTTAAAACAGTTTTTTTATTCCGAAAAGGCTTTTATAGATTTTTCTATACAATGTATTGTCGTTTTCTCGTTTCTCTAGCGAAGAGAAATAGAACTAAATTGTAGTTGAATCAATAAATTATTTTAACATATATTCATAAATTTTATAATGATAAACGTAATTTTAGTAGTTTAAACGTTAAATTTCAATTACCAATATATTTTAGAATATCAATTTTATATCCTTTTTACTGAGTCTTTATTAATATTATATTTTTTGAATCTTAACTTAAAACTTCTCGAATTTCAAGTGATGTTATTTTCTGGAGGGTGGATTGGATTTCTCCACCACGTTGGATGGGTGGGCCGGCACATCCACAATTAGCAGACTGGGTGCGTTGTTATCAACGTGCTTTTAAACGCGTCAAATTATTTTAACGCGGGACTGTTCACGCGGTCCCGTAATAATCGTAAAATTAACATAAGTTATATTCCTTGTAAAGTGATTGTACTTGAGCCGACCTTCAACTTAAAAAGGACCTTCTCCGGCAGAATATCCGACGTAGAATTTCCGCTCCACCGGTGGATCTTTTTTATTGCCTGCTTCTAATCTCCGAGAAGAGTTGGTGGGCCGACCCATTTCGTTCTATACTACTGCCACCTGAGCAGGGATTCCGGGCTTGACCAAGTCACCGGTTTTGGGTCTTTTATTTTTGCACGCTTTTTTGTTTTGTTTTTTTTTTCTTTATTTATTCATTCGAATCGTATACAGGGGTGCGGGAGTCTCGATATATATAAACATTTTTACAAGCAAAAAAAAAAAATTAACCTTATAAATGTATATGTAGATTATTTTAGAGTAAATCCACAGTTAGTGATAATAATTTACTAACATATGTTTTTAATGAAAATGAATAGAACATGTAAACATTTAACGTAGAAATATCATCAGATACAGGGAAGATGTCCATTTTTTAAATTTGAATAAATAAAATTTCTGAACATAAAGATATTTTGATCGGAACCGACAAATAACATTTAAATAAAAGCAATTTGTTGTTAAAGAACAAATAAAAGCAATGATGTTAAAGAACAATTTAGATTCGGAGTAACAGTACAAGGTGAAAATATAAAGATGCTACGATTTACTGATGATATAGTAATTCTAGCCGAGAGTAAAAAGGATTTAGAAGAAACATTGAACGGCATAGATGAAGTCCTACGCAAGAACTATCGCATGAAAATAAACAAGAACAAAACAAAAGTAATGAAATGTAGTAGAAATAACAAAGATGGTCCATCTTTGTTATTCAGTGGTCCACTGAATGTGAAAATAGGAGGAGAAAAGATTATGGAGGTAGAAGAATTTTGTTATTTGGGAAGTAAAATTACTAAAGATGGACGAAGCAGGAGCGATATAAAATGCCGAATAGCACAAGCTAAACGAGCCTTCAGTAAGAAATATAATTTGTTTACATCAAAAATTAATTTAAATGTCAGGAAAAGATTTTTGAAAGTGTATGTTTGGAGTGTCGCTTTATATGGAAGTGAAACTTGGACGATCGAAGTATCTGAGAAGAAAAGATTAGAAGCTTTTGAAATGCGGTGCTATAGGAGAATGTTAAAAATCAGATGGGTGGATAAAGTGACAAACGAAGAGGTATTGCGGCAAATAGATGAAGAAAGAAGCATTTGGAAAAATATAGTTAAAAGAAGAGACAGACTTATAGGCCACATACTAAGGCATCCTGGAATAGTCGCTTTAATATTGGAAGGACAGGTAGAAGGGAAAAATTGTGTAGGGAGGCCACGTTTGGAGTATGTAAAACAAATTGTTGGGGATGTAGGATGTAGAGGGTATACTGAAATGAAACGACTAGCACTAGATAGGGAATCTTGGAGAGCTGCATCAAACCAGTCAAATGACTGAAGACAAAAAAAAAAAGAAGCAATTTAGCATTTATTTACAGAAGTAACTTTATTACCTACCCGTACTTATAGACTATGTTATTAACGTTAGCTAAATAAAAATTCGTCACTTTTTTGTTTAACCTCCGGGACCACCGTTAGGAGGTATTGCTTCAGATTATGAGATAATGATTTTTAGCATGAGTGAAAATGCCACGCCTAGCCGGGATTTGAACTCGGGACCTCCGGTGGAAGGCTCGAGATGTTACCACTCGCGCCACGGAGGCCGGACAAAATTTGTTACGTGCCTACTTATATATGTAGTGGCAGAAAAAAGCCTCTTTGAGTAGCTTTTACTTCGAATATAGTGAACCGATTTAAATAAATCAAACATTAAATTAAATTCAATATTTTTTTTTAAATTTCAATAGCGAATTTTTAAAAAAATTTAAACAGAAAAAACTTACCATTGAGTCATTAGAAGTACTTGATATATAAAATAAAAGAATAACTGAGTAAGTTATATTTATTAAAGAATAAGTTTTGAATTTTATATATATATATATATATATATAATACATTCTGGTCGAATTGAGAAACTTCTTTTTTTATTGACATTTTAAGAAATTTAGAAAAATTTAAACTTCATATCAATTATAATTAAAAATTTCAATTTCAATAAGAAATTTTAATTAAAAAAAATTATTAATATAGTTCAAAAATATTTGCATAAATATATGTACATAAAGTTTTTCATATCTGCAGTTGAAGAATAATTACTCTCAATTTTAATTATTTTTAAATCTGTTTAATAGATTGTAATAAGAATACACAACATTTATTGACTGAAACAGAAAAAAGCTAATTCTAAAAAATAAGAAAAAGGTAGGCATCATAAATATTACTACAGTTTGTTAGTGTATAAAAAGACCGGGAAACCGGCATACCGGCCAAGTCATAATACCTTTTACAGCTTTTTCATAGCAAAACTTTCCGGCTTCGCCAGAAAGTCTTTGCGATTCGATCATTAAAAGTATTATTTTTAGTTTCATAATAAACCTTAAAATAAAAGTAACAAAAAATATTTTCCGAATCTTTTAAAATTTTGGAGCCTCCGTCTCGATGGAGCTTTTTGATTGATTATAATTAATCATTACCAAAATAAGATATACGCATCAATATTTTCAAATTTCAAATAAAAAAGTTCTGGATTTTAGAGCTTTCTTACTGTGTAGGGACATTTAGTAAAAGTTTTTTTTATAAAGTGATCCTTAACAAAAACATCTGATGTGGACAACACGTGACTTGCTTGTACGCCTATTAAATTACATTTACACATTTTTTAAAATGAAAAGTACATAAAAGTTTATTTCATTAAAAACTTCTGATATTTTTTCAATGAGAGGTTAATCTCATTGATTAATAAATCAATAAACGTAATTAATAAAGATCTCACTGAATAATAAATAAATATATTTAAATTTAAAAAAAAGTTAAAAAAAAAGGAGATGAAGTCTGATTCGAACCGATGTGCCTTCGCCTAAGATCCAAATATTTCATTAATTTAAATTTCACTTGGATATAACTCTGGAACCAGTGAAAATAAGTACCCCACTTATGATATATTGTTGAAAAGCTCTCAATGAAGGCTTATTACTGTAGTAAAGAAAAAGCCAAAATTGTTGGCTCCACACGCACACACACACACAAATTAGTTATCATCATTACTATTATTATTATTAGAGTAAGGAAAGTATATTATCACTGCAAAATTTCTCAAATTTAATGAAATTAATCCAAATTGTTTAATTTCCATAGATTTGTTATTACGCGTCATAACAATTAATAACATTTTTTTAAACCAGTGTGGTTTATTAATCCAGTCGAATTTGTATAACTCATTCCTTAAATTTTCCCACTGCAACAAAAAAAATGTATGGTTTATAAATTAATTTACTCAAATTAAAAAAGTAAAATATTTAGTCATTCATGAAGTTTAAATTTAATTATTTACTTACAAGCCGGTCATGTTTTCTTCCCTTCATCTAGCCAAAGGGCTCCGCCCGCTCTGTTACCCTCATGATTGTGAGAGTAATACGATAAATAAAGACTGAAAAGCTGTCTTTCCTCCAACGTTTCCCTTGTTCTTGATGTAAATACAAAGTGATTTTTTGAAAAGGGAAATTTTGAAACTTATTTACAACAATTTTGGTACTTATTTACAACAGAGTAGTACGCTGATATGATATTTATTTTGGGGTGTGTAATAGTAATGCTATAGTTGGTGCTGAAAAATACAAAATATTGTAACAAGACCAGTATAACGGACCTGAGTAACAGATTCCTGCCAATTAAGAAGAAAGTAGTATAAAATAATAATGGAAGGAATTCAGGAAGGGACTAAAAGAATTCTTTTACTAATGCTAACAGGTCCGTTTAACAGTCGGTTTTTGTAATATTGCTCCTGTCACACCTCAACGGATGTTGTTCCACGAGAAGAATTATTGAACCAGAGTATGAATCAAAGGAAAAATGTAAGGACTCGGACGACCATTCTCACTCTTCAACTTGGGTCTGGTTCTACAGATCAAGAGGATACGAGTATAAATACTCCATGAAAAGTGAGTTAAGATTAATATTACGCGAAGAGTTTAAGCGTGAGTATTCTGCGAGGAGTTTCAGCGAATAGTGTATGAAGCGAGTATTAACATGTCTTCGACGACGTTATCAGTCAACGTAATTGGGGTGAGGTCGGTGTGGAAATGCAGGAAGTTATTTGTTGAGTTACCATAAACAGTTAGTGAAAGGAGTAAAGTATTAAATTCGTTCATAAACTATAGGGTAGTTTTATTTGTTAATTGCAAAGGGATGTACTGAGAATAGATTTGAATGAACTTTAGACTAATCTTATCTTCCAAGTAATACAATACCAGATGCTAAAGGTGTAAATATTAGCAGTCATTATAATTTCTTTTGTTAACTGAACTGAATTATAGTTTTTATGATTTACAACCTGTAAATAAATCCCGACCTTGCTTCAAATCCCATTTTGTATGTAATCATTTTTTATTACTATTATTGTTGTGATTGTGATTACTATTATCATTATTGTTATTGTCGGTTGTTATTATTATTATTATTATTATTATTATTATTATTATTATTGATTTGTTTTAAATTCTTATGTTCGTAAACGAATCAATTATAATTACGCAAACATCTTAAATTGTTAATCTCTCAATATAATATGAAAAATGGACAAGTATGTTTTGTTTACGACGAGAAAAATGTCATTTTAGATTGTGTCAAGCACTTAAGCAATGAGATACACGGGCAGAAATAAATCCTCATGAAGCGGTGGAAGCAATTTTAAATACCAACTTAGTGGCAATGTATGGTGCGGTCTTCCTCACAATCAGCTGTTTGGACCTTTCATATTATCTGGTCGTTTAAATGCAGATATCTACTTTCGCTTTTTTCAAGAAGAATTGCTGCAGGTTTTTGAAGATGTTCCTCTAGCGCTGAAAGTAAAGTATGCTTCCAGCACGATGGCGTGCTTCCCCACATCTCTTGAACCGTTTCGTCATCATTTCCCTGAGAAACGGATCGGTCGAGAAAGTTCACATTTCTGGCTACCAAAGATCGCCTAATCTAACACTTTTAGACTTTTGCGTCCGGGTATGGATGACAAATATTGTATATAGAAACAAAAACATTCTCTAGAGGAATTGACTGTCTGCATTCTGGATGCGGCTGAGAAACTTAAGGACAGCCCCGAAGAACTAAAAAGAGCAACAAATGCAGTACGGAAGCGTATCAAGGAATGTGTTGAAATGGCCGACTCATCTTTGAACATGTATTATAAAGTGGTACATATACACTTTTGTCTATTGTACTGTTTTTAAATAGATTTCAATTTTTCTAACTTTCCTCGTTTTATTCAACTTATCTTAAACCATTTTGTTCAGAATTAAATTCTCTAAAGTCTTATCGAGAATTCTTATGAGTTTATTACCCATTTAAGGAAGTTATTGTACGTCAAATATAAAAGACAGGGACCCCAATGTTTAATTTTAACCCTAGATTTCACAAAACCTATTTCACACACTGTTCTGGGACCTATTTATTCGATATTTCAGGTAAAAAACCATGAAAAGTCAGTAATTTTTATTCTTAATTAATTTCCTAGAAATTTCAGTACGACTTCATTTTACCTGGATTGGTGAAATCTGAGCGAAATATTTCACTAGCCGTAACTTACAAACGAAGCATTTCAGGACATATATGAACTTTTTTATTATTTTAACGAGTAGAATATGTTATGAAAGTATAATGTTTTTTTTTTCATGTTTGTTCTCAAACTTGAGGATATTGATTAAATATTATTGATTATTTGACTTTTTTTTAACTAAATTAATGTTAAACGTAATGTAATTGTTTATATAAATTCATATATAGTGTGTATCACGAAGTTCTTGCGGTACTTTCATAACATATTCTACTCGTTAAAATAATAAAAAAGTTCATATATGTCCTGAAATGCTTCGTTTGCGAGTTACGGCTAGTGAAATATTTCGCTCAGATTTCACCAATCCCGGTAAAATGAAGTCGTACTGAAATTTCTAGGAAGTTAATTAAGAAGAATTGATCTACGATTCCACAATTACAGCTGAAACTTTGATTGACCATTCCTCCATGTTAATTATAAAATCAATTTATTTTGAAACGTTCTGCCACTTTTAACTTTAAATATTTATTATTAAAATTTCAGACACTTTTGAACTGTTAAAATCGCTTGTAAAACTTTCCATGATAAATAATTGTATTACTTACTTAATAAGTTGGTAATACATTTTATGTGGTTTTTACACCCTTTAAAACATTAATCTTATCACCAATCGCCAAATTTTTTATTCAAAAATGTATTTTTCAAGAACATATTGAATAATTATGATAGTTATATATACAAGAGTATTTATTATTCACAGTTTTAACTGTTTACACAGATGTTCCCATCTAATGATTTTATGACTTTGAAAGCAACACATCTATTTTTTTTTTTGCAATTGTACTGACTAAGGACCGGACCTACTTTTGAAGCGTTACTCATTCCCCACCCAGTGAGAGGTCGCTACCTCTGAAAAATGCCATGCTGACATTATCAGCCACATAATTGCAATTAGTTGCTCAGTGCAATTTCATACACTGAAGCAATTTTATGCTCCACTTTGTTTTAAGAGAGCGTATATATATTCATATACTTCCATGACAAATGCATAATATGCAACAATAAGACAATAACATTCATAACAATAAAATATAAACCCTGACCCGAATACTCCCTACATAACACATGAAGACGTGATTAATAAAGTACACAAAATACATACATAAATACTGACGATGCAGCATCACCTATAAACATAAAAATCACCATGAGACTCAAAGGTGGCACTCTAGCAATGACAAACATCACCTCACTGGATACAGTCCTGTATGCACAAGCAATCTGCAAGGCAAGCATTCTCTGGAGCCCATCTAGAAGCTCCCTGGCCCACTTGGTGCTAAGGGATCTATTCCATACTGGGGCTCCATACAAACAGACTGACCATGCCACAGAGGCGAGGAGTCTCCTCTTGCTGGTAGATGGGCAGCCATGATTCCTCGTTAGCTTGGCTAACGCAGTAACTGTCCTCGTAGCCTTGCCAACCAGCTCTTGAATGTGCTCAAAAAAAGTCCTCCACCTGTCCAACTAACCCGATAGATTTTCCAAGTCAATGTGGGATAAGACAGTTAAAGTAAATTTCTTTAATGGATATTGAATGCACAGTTGATACTGAAGTAAGTCTGTTTCCATTGGGAGATTATCCTTTAGACTATTTTGAGTCAATAAACAAACACAGTGTGCTGATCATGTTATTTCTAGATGACCAACCGATCAAGACAAGGATCTGCTGAACAATTAAAATTTTTCCTGTTATCTCTGTATCAGAAAAATTTCACCCTGAAACTAGAATAATATTCCTTTCAATATTGATCCTAAAATTTTATTAATTTCAAAGAACCAATTTGTGAACAATATGCATCATCTTTGGTTGGTTACAGATTCTAATCTTCAAAGGACGGTGAAGAAATTGTATCAACTTTTTCTATATGCAACATGGATGAAATTTTATTGTCTGGTAACACAAATTGAATTCTTAAAATAGGAGTATCCTGTCCATGAAGCAATGGTCTTAATGTCAATGGCAGATTAATGAACTGAATATCATTTTTTTTTTAAGTACAGATATTTTGCAAACAAAAAAATTGAAATGATTCTGTTTTTCACACTATACCATTCGAATACCAAACAGCATAGATGAATGAATCCCTTTGTATTACTGTATTAAATTTCCTGCATAAGACATACAGAAGACATGCAAAGCCCATGTTTTGTTTTATTTCCTAAGTTCATTCTAAAATACGCCAATCAAAAATTCATAACAAGAGGGACAATGTTATTTTTCTTTTTGCTTTACCTCATTAACAACCACTTATACTCTCTGGTATAAGTTTGTTACACTGTCGAAAGTATTTGCTCAGACTTCTGTTCAGATTAGCAATTTTTAATGTCATACAAAAAAAAAACTCATGTAACAGAATGCAAACCAAGGCCAATTACGTATAAGAGGGGGGTCCAGTGAGTTAACTTAACAGGTTAGCAGTGCTGTTGGTGGAAAGCAGTCTTTAATGGCCCACCGGGCTGGTCTAGTGGTTAACTCATCATCACAAATCAGCTGATTTGAAGTCAGGAGGTCTAAGGTTCAAGTCATAGTAAAGGGAGTTACTTTTATACGGATTTAAATATTGGTGGACACTGGTGTTCTTTGGTGGTTGGGTCTCAATTAACCACACATCTCAGGAATGGTCAACCTGAGATTGTACAAGACTACACTTATTATTTCTACCGTTTCTTTGGAGAGGGTCCATAAAAAAACCTCGTCCTGCAGAGCCTTAGTCTTCACAAGCGAAGCGAAGAAGATTGGGGTTATGATTATTGAGGTTTCACCGTACGGTACTCTAAATACCTCAAACGGAATAGTCTTATGCACAGACTTGTTGAATTGCACATAATATGAAATGGTTGAAGACCTTAACGAACTAGAAGTTGTAGCATGTCGACATTTGAAAATATGACGGAACGGAGAATTTGTATCATCCCCGTCGCATATACACACTTTTAACAAAACCGAAGTGTCTGTAAAAGATAAAGGCTGGTTTTCAAAGATTGGAAGTACATCTGTTCATCCCGACTCCATTGCATTGCTTTGGACGTTAGAAATTAGGACATGCAAAGCAACAGATCTGTGGTTGTGGTAACTCACTGCATCCGGATAATCCGTGCAGGGATCCACCTATCTATGTCAACTATCACGGGCATCATCTACCAGGTCTCGAAATAGGAATAAATAGCATCTCGGGAAATAAAGACCATATAAATGTTTAATTTCTTCGACGCAAAGAAAACTGTAAAAAGCTGATAGTCAAAGGTAACTTCTTATGTACAGGTTGTTACGGCTCCCGCGACTTCTTTCAATATTAAATACGTAATCCTTCAGCTAGCACCAACCTTAACTAATACGGTTGAACGCATCATCAATTATAAACTGAAAAGTCGACCTACTTGACAAAACAGTCCAAAACCGGTATAGAAAAAAAATGTCGCTAAGGAAAAACCTCTTTTCAAACCAGGAATGAGTCTCAGACTAATCATACGGTGAAGGATAAAGTAGCGAAAATATTTAAGTATTAACTTACCGTAATGAAATTACAAATAGAGAAAATTCAGGTAACTCAGAAAGATGATGATGAGATAATGATCGTAGATTAAGAGATTGTTGACAAGTAACTATGAAGCCTCCAAAAGCACAGGAGACTCCAAAAGAGAGGGCGAGCGTTTTACCAGCCCCAAAAATTTCAGCAGGGAGTGCAACAAATCTAGATTTGGGTAAAGTACTCCTCGCTCCAACTCAAACGGTATCCAATACCGGCCGCAAAGAATTCTTTCAACCGCCGTCGCTAGTATCAAGATGGATGAAGATTCCATCTATGAGGCTACAGACACCCTATCTTCAGAGGTGGAGACCGTCAGCAGGGTACAGAAAGAAATAAAAACAGTTGTCCAACGATCCCATATAACTCTTTTAAAAAAGTTTCAATGTCGTTGGCATTATTAGATTCAGTTGGATTTTCAGTCTAGAAAATAAAAAAAAAAATATATTTTAGTACGGTTCCTATTCAGCCCCTTTTTTATTAAATATTTGAAAATTTATTTGTTGGAGTAATTATTTACTTCAATATTTGGCTCGATTTAGTGTACTGTTATTCAAGACTGAAAAAATTACAGGCTACTAAAAAAAAAAGGAAAATAATGGTATAGTGATGCCTTCCTTGTCCTATAAATTAAGCCCACCCGGTATATATATAAATATGTCTGTCAATACTACACCTAATTTACATGTCATACATAACATCCTCATTAGGCCGTGGATGAGTTGCTTATTGTTCACTAGTTGAACAGATTGCAACGTAGACATTAGGAAAAAAATGGATTTTCAAGATTTGAAGTGAAAATTGTTATTCCTTCATCCCTAAATAAAATTGATTTAAAACTTTGGAATTTTAAATAACTGAATATAGAAAAATTAAAATATTTAGAAACCTAGTTTAGTTTACTTTCATTAAACTAAATTCAAACTCAATTTTCTTCGAACATTACACAAAAAGTAAAAACGTTCAATAGGAAAAAATACCCCTACCCATTTTTTTTAATTTTGTCCGAAATTTAATGGAATCATTGCTGAACATATAGACATTTTTTGATTTTTGTTTTTTTTTTAATTTATATAGAGCCAGTCCGGAGACATTAATCAAAATACAGACCAATACACGTATGTACGTACGTACTCGTACATATATCTAAAGGAAAGGTTTATTATTTTTTTTTTTTTACAGAAAGGGGATCTTTCTGAAGGGCATTCAACATAGAACAAAGGGAATATGAAACCATTCAATTTCCCGAGATAAAAATACATATTCGTTTCTAAATATTTGTAGTGTGGCATATAACTATGAAAAAATTAATAAAATATGATTCAAAAAATATTTTTATTGTTGCGATATATACAAAATAGTAAATAAAATAGGTGTACGGGAAATAAATAAATAAAAAGTAAGTGTTCCTGGATTGAATATTTTATTAACTTCGCTACTCGGACGTTATTTTTAGATGTAAACAAACAACACGCGAGTGTGTACACTCGGATACATTTTTATATCACATATTTTCTTATTTTTCTGTCAAGTTAAGGTAAACTATAATCCAGGAACATCGTTATTACTACACTGTGTTGTAAACTGAATCATTGCTTTTATAACATTATGTTTATATATTTATTTAAAAAGAAAAAGAAACGCTTATTATAGTTCGGGGTAAGTTTTATTTTTATAAAATTAATTTAACAGTTATTATTTTTTTGTGTTAAAATAATTAATTAATTTAGAATTTGTTAATAGTAAGGTTTTATTTAATATGTATCTGTATGTGCACCACTAAAAATTATGTATTTAAAAAAATGCCTCTGAAAAATAAACATATTCTATCGTATCTTCACAATTAATTTCTTGTAAAATTACTCTTTACTACCATTCCATTTTATTTATATCAGGAGTTATATTATTCCATCACTAAATTAGATCGTACATTTTTTAGCGGATTTTAGTTATTGATAATTTAAGATTTTAAAATAAAATAGTGATTTCAAAAACTTTTCCAAAACCTTTTTGTTTGTAGAGATACAAACAAAGATTGTAGAGAATACGATTAAAATCTAGCGCTCAGAAATACTTTTACCTAATTTAGGGTTTAATAGTTAAGCTAGTTTAAAAATATTAAATAAAATCTATAATTAATTTGTGGGCAGTTTTAATCCCCCATGTTTGATCGTAAGGACACATACATATATATATGAAAATTTTTTCAAGTTTTATTTGTTTTTTAGTAAACTATTATGGAAATGTACAAAAAGTCTAAACAATTAGAGTTAATTATATCTGTACCCCCTAAATCCGATCAACTTAAATTTTCAGTTTTGTAAACTCATACAATCCTAAAACTGTATCCAATTTCAAGTTCTGAAGTTCCTCCTAGAAAAAGTTAAAAATTTTAAAAGAATCAATTCTCCGTTAATAAAAATATTTGGGCTAAATTTTAAGTTTTAATGCTACAACAGTACGGGGTTATCAAAATGCTGGTCACATAAGATAGATCCTTTGAAGTTTATCGTGTATTTTTTTCGGTTAAGGGGGTTATGAAATGTCGAGATTTAAAAAAAAAACCATACGAAACATTTTGACTTATCACTAAAGCTGCTGCAGTATCTACACAATTGTTGCCAGGAAATTAAAAATTTAAATATTTCATGAATCATTATCTACATATTCTTTATTATCTGGCAAACTTTCAAATCGATGAATTGGTTAAAAACGCTTTCAGCTTTTTTTATAAAAAAGATGCACGAATCTATATCTGTTTGGTTTAATGACTTGTAATTTGTCAAAATCCTCATGTTTGGAATGATTTTTATGTCAGAAAGCTTGGTTCCTGTTACATTTTGGAGAGGGTGGGATGATAGGAGATGGTCAGAGGTTATATTTCGGCTTTGGCTGCACTTAATGATAATTTTACTCAAAACTAGTCTGAACTCTTGCAAAAAAAATATATAGATTTTATCTAATATTTCCCAAAATTATTCACAAATTGAAAGATAAGTTTTTATGAAAAATTTATTTTTTTCCGATTTCACTCAAATTCAATACATATGTATTGTTGGCATTAAATTTTTAATTTTCCTTCTTAAAATAGTAATTAGTTGTAACGGATTAAATCTTCACTTAAGAGTATTTATATATTTCAAGGCATGAATTATTTCTGGGAAAGTTTAGCGATATCATTACTGATTATTAAAAATATATTTTCTAGTTCATGCTTAATCTTTAATAAATGGACCAATTATGTTTTTTTTTTTTTGAAAGTATGTTATTTTGGTCCCTTTTTGTATGGTTTTTCTGTTATGTTAAATGAAATTCAGTTATTATTGAAAAAATATATTGTAATTAAATGTTTGAAAAATTTGGTTAATATTTGTGTTAATATTAGTTGATGTCATTTTGAATTCAAATCAAATATATTTGATGTCATTTTGAATTCAAATTGTAAACTTAAATTTTTTTTTATTTAAAAATTTAAGAAAATCAATTGTAAAACTTGGTGAAAAAATATATCCTTCATTCTTGGAGCCTTAGTTCATGTCCATTAGCAGTTTTTTATCATGTACTCTTAAACTAATTGGTATTAAACAAAAAATTCTGTAAAAAAAGGAATAACATCATTTAAAAATGTAAACTTTTTTAATGAGTATTCAAATCAGATTTCATAAATAAAATGCTCTTAATAACTTAGTCACTTTTTTTTTAATTAGGATTTAGAATACGGTCAAAAAGTATATTTGAATTAAATTGTGTTGTTCATTTAGTCACCGTTTTAATGTTTGAGTGTGTTAAGATACGATTCTGTTTTTTACAGAAATAAAATATCAAGGTAATTATTTTTAAAGCTAGTGAATTTGCAATTTATAACTCTCAGAAAATTACCTTCTCTACGAATAATAATATTTACTTCATACCTAACATAGGTATTAAATAGAGTAAAGCGAACATTAATAATGCTAAACATCTGCATTTTGATGTGTTTGGCATGTTAATATATGATAGTATATTTGGATCTGTGAAGAAAGTAATGGGAGATGGAACTACTTCACTCCTTATGTTTATATAGTAAGTCTGGTACAGATCTTGAAAATAGCTTTTGCTGGTTTCTGGGAGTTTGAGAATGACTTGCATCCGATAGATCACCTCTGTTTTCATCATGGCACCTAATATAACATATATATTATATACATTAAAAATAATAACATTTAATTTTATAATTTTTCTGTTTGTATTTAAAATGTGTTCTGCAGCATTTTTTTTATTTAGGAAAATTTAAAAACATTTTTAAATTGAATTTAAAAAAATATTTATCAAGTGATCACTAATAAAAAATAATAATTTAAAAGATAATTGTTTAACAATACTAAAAAATAAAATATAACTTTTATGAAAGTGAATTAAAAAAAAGTTTCTCATTTTATATCTGGAATATAACACAGGTGCTAAAACTACTTTAATTTTAATAGTCCTTAAGTAACAAAAAAAAAAATAGTTTATTTTTTTTAATAATTGATATTAAAAGAGCTAGAGCCAAATTATTGGTGAATTTTAAGAAATCAAAATTTATCGGGAAATAAATTTTGTTAAAACCTTTTTAAAGAATATTCATTCATAGGTTAAGCTTAACAGATTTATTTAAATAAAGTTTTCTCTACAGCTAACAACCTCTTCAGCAGAAGCTAAAATAAAAAGAAAACTTTTTTAAAAAAATTTTGCATTTTAGGTCCAGGGTTTATAATTTTAAAAAGATAGCTCTATATTCGAGGTATAAACTTCAAAAATATTTAAAATGCAGGCAGTAGAGCAAAAGAACAAAAAATATATATTCTAATTTTAAGTGGTGGGGATTGATTTTTTGAAAATAATTTTTTTGGATTATTTATATATATACTATAGTAACAAATTTGCTTTAATAAAGTTCACTCTAAAATGCCTTTGAAGAGAATCAAAATTGGTTTTTTGTGATATCCCCCACTCCTTTGAATGAATTAAAAAAAAAATTAATATGATACCCCATATATAGAAAAGATATGCCTCATATATAGAAATATTTGAACCAAATTTGAAAAAAATAATCGGGTCATATTGAGATGCAAGGCCAACAGCAGTGTGACAAACATATGTACATGTTCTTTTGGTCTAGATGAACTAGTTGAACCTTAAAACACAAAAAGTTTTGAAAATCAATACCCGTTTTTGACTTGATCACTATACTTTCCCCTTTAATACATTCTAAGGATAATTACTGGAAAGTAAAAAAAAAAAAAAAATGTTGCAGGACAATTAATAAACATTTAGAATTAAAGTTTATTATGGTTAATAAAACATTAACTAATGTAATTACAGACTGCAGTTTTTTCTTTTCTTTTAGGTATCATGCATATTTCAGATAAAATTACTATGACTGAAAATATTAAAAAACCAGTTTATGAAATATTAATAAAACTATTATATTTAATGGGTAGTCCAATATATGCTTCAAAAAATAATAATTTAAAAATTCCATTAAGAGCAAGATTCTTAGTGATTTTGTCATTTATTGCATTATCTTTAAGTATTATAAATATATATTTATATTGGAATGACACTCACTTTAGGTTATTAATTTTTGGTGATATTAATACTTTATCAATGTACGCACTATTTATAAACGATTTTATATATTCCTCTAAAAATTACAAAGTATTGATTGACATAATGAGATGTTCAACGTTTGAAAATGATAAAGTTATTGATAAAAAATGGATTAATAATATGACTGATAAAGCTAATAATATTTCATGGATTTTAATTCGGTAAGTTTAACACTTAACAATAAACTGGGAAATAACAATTATTTATTTATTAACTGCTAATAGTTGAAATGGCATTGTATGTAATGCTTTGTCCTTGGTAGAAAAAGGTACATTAATTTGTTTTGTCTCAATCTTTCTTACGGATGTGACATATGTAAAGAATCTGTTGTACGTGACATTAATCAAGATTGCTTTTTCTGAAAGTAATGATATTAACTTTCTACCAGTAGTGGAGAACAAAAAGAAAATTTCACTTGAAAAGCTGAACTTACCTGCATTTTAGTGAGCTTGGTCTGGTGATATGCGATAGTATATTCAGATCAATGAAGAAGCTAATGAAAAATCATTTCATTTCTCACTTTCCTAATCGTCTTAGACATGGAAAATTTTTATTTCTTTTTTAATATCTTTTTTCAGGACTGTCTTGCAATTTGTCAGGTAATCTGTTACTATAAGACTATGATACTTGAAGAATATAAAACCTCAAGTATCATACACAAATGTAACCGTGCAAGTGTTGTAGTTAATTATGTAGTTTAGTGTATTATGTAGTTTAATTATGATTGGTCCATATTTTTAGCTGTTAACTCTGATTATGGATGGCTGTTTCTGGTAAATTTACTTGGAATTCATATAATAAGAGCTGTTGCCGTTAGTGTACATTTTCATTTATCTATTTGAAAATATGTACAACAATTGGTGGTACAGATGATATCTACAGAGAATGAATTATTAAATATATTTTTTTTAAATTTATTCATTACTGCATGTTTGAAAGAATCAAGAAAGATTATTTAAAATGAGCTGAAGCAATTTTTTCATTGGTTCTCATGATTACAATAATTTTATCACAGTTTTTGCCTACATCATTATATTTTTATAATTGTTAATATCCGATAATAAAATCTTAATATCTGAGTGAAACAATATCAACAGTACTGCATTTCCTGATCAGTATGATGTTATTTTGGAGAAAATTCATTAAATATCATTGATAAATTTTAATTCCTTTCACAAATTGGTTTTATTACTTATTACACTGGTGAATACTGTAAAATTTTTATTAAGATTTAATTTATTTAGTAAATGATATGCGTGCCTCATATTCATACACAAATTAAAAAAAAATTGTAAGTCAAGTGTTTTATTAAATTGGTAAAATTTGGAATGACCGTTTCACATGTTATCGGTTATTCTATTCAGGCCATGACATCCAAATGGAATCATCATTATCTGGTGTTCTACCTGTATGAGGTTCCTTATGCCACCATTGTCTTTATTCATTTCCGTTGCAAGTTTTCTCCTTCAAATGAAACATCATTAACAAATTATACTAATGAGAATCTATTTATAATTTTACATTATCAGCATAATTGAAATAATAAAAAGGTTAAGATATTTTATATCTTACTTTATTCTATATTATTATGTGAAGCTTATCTATACATTAAAAATGTATATTTAATTCGTTCTGAACTGCTACTTTACTTCTTTCGTATCATGTTTTCTTTCATTAAATATATGCACACATTATTATAATAGTTTAATGTTTCTGTACTACCTCACTCCCATTTAATTATTTGGTATTGAATTTACTTCTCTATTATTATTAGATAAACATTGATAATTGTCACTTAAGCTTTAAATAGGGAAAAAACTGTTATATGCCAAATTTCCTGCCAAGTTTGAAATAGCATATAAAATGTATTGTTTTACAAATAAAAGCCACATTAACTTGGTGTTTTACATTAACTGTCCCAATGTTTATTATCATTGTGATACATGTGAAGCACCTGAAGTAGAAACAGGTACCACTGACAGTAATGTTTTTCATTTTACAGGCATTATTAGCAAAGGTTCCACTTATTATTCTTCTTTAGTACTGCCATTTTATAAAGTGTTTGATTACCTACAACCATTATTGTTAACGGTACAGCATATGCATATACAAACTGAGAAAAAGTTAATGTTTAATAAATTAAATATTTTTTTCTGTAGTACTTTATAAAAACAGTTAAATTTAATGAAAAATTTAAATGTAATATAAAATTAAAATCTAAATGCAACGACTTATGCATGTTTGCCTTATCAAAATGTTCTACTCTTTCAAATTAATGGTACAATTAAATTACTCTAAAATTGATCTAAATTGAATATCATTCTAAACTGGAATTTTTGTATTGAAAGTAAAAATTTTACCCATATTGATTTTCTTTCAAAATAAGGATTTCTTATTAAATCCGTAATGAGTTTGCATATTTTTGGATTCAGAAAATATGAATATTAAAATTAATTGTTTTTATAATTCCATTTTTTGATTTTGTTAAATTATCCTACAATATATAAATTATGCAACAAAATATTTATGATTCTTTTACATTTTTTCACGGTTCAATAGATAATCTTACAAGTTACAGTATATCAGGAAGAGGGAGATTTGTTGCAAAAGTATCTTATTCTTGAGTAACTCATTAAATTCTGAAAAAAATTTGTTTAATTATACATATAAATTTGTCAGTGCAAAATTGTTGATCTCTAATGTGTTCCTTACACTCTGGATAAAAATGTCATGATCTCCTGAGAGATTGTGGGTAAAAATGAGTGCCCAGGAGAGAGCCTAAAACTTTCTCCTGACAGGGTTGTTGCTTCATACTATACAGTTCCTCCAAGAGTAAATTGAACTTTCTTATCATCCACTTCTTTTCCCTATCCTTGATCATTTTTTTCTACTTTCAGTTCTACAGGCATTAGTTTGATCCTGTTTTTTTGAGAATGTTGTACAGCTAAGCATCAGTAGTAAATCCGATAGTAGAAGCTGGAGCTACCAGAATAAATTGGTTCCCTATTCAGTAGCTGTACCTTGTATGCAAACTTAGGCCTTCTAATTCCTCCAAAAATGTAGTCCAGATAAATATTTTTCATAATAAGTAATCTTAGAATTAAAAATTTAATAGAAGTATTGTTTTTCTCTTTATAGGTATATGATTACAGGGATGATAACATATTGGGGATTTATTTGTGTCATACCATTAGTTAATTTTATCATTTATCATCTAAATAATGATAATAAAATTGATATAAAGAAAGTAGTAATGCCATTTCCATCATTTATGTTAATTACAATTGATAATAATCAAATATCTTATACAATTAATTTTATAATTCAAGTAATAATATATGCTGTTTCATTAACAACAATCGCTACATGGTTTTTAGTACTATCATGTACATCGGTTTATATTTCTTCCGAGTTAAAATTATTAAGTCATATTATTGAAAATATGGATTTTAATGTTGAAAAATTAAACTTATCTGCTGAATATAAAACATTATTTATAAAAGAGAAGAATACATACGACATAAAATTAAATTTATTCTTAAAAAATATACATCAGTATCATTTAAAAATAATTCAGTGAGTAATTATTTATTTTTATCTATTTTATTTTTTTTCTTATGATTATTTTTTATTCCTAGAATCATAATTGACTGCTCTGCCAGACTGCACCTCTATAAAATACCAGATTTTTTCGAGAAGAGATGGTGAACTCTATCTCCTACTCTCGCATATCCTTGACAGTGACCCGATAACTATGGCCAAATTTTGTATTCTTAGCTTTCATAGTCTCAGTTGCCAAACATTTTGAATAGTGTTAGTTTTTTCTTATAGAACTCTCAAGATTGACATGCGAAAGCAATAGTAATACATTGTATAATTGGTTTACATTGATCCTGCTGCTAGCCACTATACTGCTCGACTGTTTAAAATAACTATTGTTGGAATGTTAAAATAAACCAAACCTGGAATCACAGCCGAAATGAAAATACATAAGAAACTGAAATCCTGAATGTTCTGCTACGATGGTATGAAAACAATGGTTTCATAATAAACAAAGCCCATAAAAATGTTCTTTTTTTAGTGATTACATATGAAAAAGGATCTATTAGTGGCACTGGTAAACTAAATTCAATAAAATTTTATAATGACAAAAACAATGCCATTGATATAATTGATGAAATGTCTACCTCTACGTCTTGAGAGCCTTTCTTTCTTGTATATTTTATGGCATTATAAATAGTATTATAATTAATTATATTAATATTTATTCATCAATTAGTTAAAAATAAGATGAAACCAATGCAAAGAACAGATTTTGCAAAGACAGCAATCCCCTGCTGACAAAAACACTTCAAGAGAGGCAAAACTGTCAACAACTATATGAGGTCAAAAACATCACATTGAAGAAATTCTTGGTATGACCAGTAAAAATAAAAAGAATATTCCTCAATCAATAGTAAAAAAATATTTGCACTTTTTGTCCAGCCAAAATAAGAAAGAAGACTTGTTTTGTCTGCACTAATATGCGGTGTGTTGAATGCTGCAAAAAAACCTAAATACTTTGAAAAACACTGTGTACTGTAACATTATTATGAATAAATGAAATTTTTTTAAAAATTATAGTAACTTTTTTTTGTCAGATCACTCATTATGAATAACATATAGGTGTTAACATATAGAATCATAGTTATGATTCTAGGCAAGCAAACTGCTCATTTATCCTTTTAACTTCAAAAAGAAAAAGCAGCCTACAGAGAAAATCTTAAGTACAGAATGAAAATCTTATAGTTAATTTGACTTGAAAGGATAGAAACAAGGTAGAGATTTAAATATTCCAAAATGACCATGAGCATTAAAATACTTGTAAATGTGGTAGATACATGAAAAAATAGAAAAGAAAAGTTAAAAGAAGGTACAGAATACAGTTTGATATCCTTTTCTGAAGTGTAAGGAAGACTGGTTGAATATTTCAAGTTTTATGGGAATAACGATAACGGGTAGGATTAGAATAAGAATTTGAAGATAGAAACTAGGTTTATAAAATTTATTACAATTTAGAATAGAAAGTTTGAAGTTTAGAATGATTTGGATGCAAAAAAAATGATGAAAGAGGAGTGTAAAAAAATACTGTAAAAATGAAAAAAAAAACGAGATATACAGATCAGCCCAAAAAACAATAGATAAGGAATTAAGATTTGAATGAACACATTGAAAACATACAAATTATGATGCAGAAAAAATATAATCAAATCCATCTAAATTAATCACCTAAAACTCAAAGTTTGATAGTAGACGTAAGAAGAAAAATAACCTGATAACAGAAATAGTCTAATTCCCAATGACAATTCTTTCTCAACTCAAACTGACCATTCCTACAGATGTGTTAATCATTTAACCACAGCTCTTCTAATATGATAATTAAAAAAAATCTTTTAACATGAAAGCTGAATGATTAAATTGTTTGAAACAATACGATGGCCAAGAAGAGATTTTTTTTTTTAAATTTATCCATGTTATCATTTATTAATAGCTAATGACCAACCCGTGTTTTCCACTTAACATTTAAAAAAAAGAATTAATAATATTTTAACATAATAATAAAAAATAGCAACATGTACTATTCCAGTTTAATAAGTTAATTTTTCATTTTGAATATCATTTTATTTCTATATTTTTCTATTGCTATAAAACCATTTGAGAAAAAATGTAATTATGTATATTAAATTTCACAGGAAATTAAATCTTATCCTTATGGGATAAAATAGACACAAATTAATAATGTATAAATAAAGAGTGCTTTGCTGTGATTTTTAATAACAAATGTCAAAAAATGTAACATTATTTTCTTTCTTTGAATTGTAATTTATAAATTTATTTAATTGTACTTTTTGTATCACGTGTAAAAATCTTTTAAAAAAATTTGTTGCAGAAAAACAAAAGAGATGAATAAGGCTTTGAACTTTTCAGAATTAGTTTTCAATCAGTTAATGTGCTTTCATTTTAGTTTGATCCTATACTGCATGTTTCAGGTAAAAATCAACATTATATTGTTAATTTAAGAATTTATAACAAAAAAAACCATGAATTGGTATTGGTATAATCATATCAAATTGCTAATATATCTGGTCAAACCTGTACTAGCTAGTTTATAGTTATTATTTTGTATTAGTCTAACTCTTGTATCAGTACTTTGTTCAAATACTTTCAGTTAGTATTACATTGCTTAGAATATCTATGATGAAGCAGAAAAGGTCTGCTGGTAACAAATAATTACCAATATGAATCCAACAGGACATTTGCAAAGTTGTGCTGATCCTCATGTTAAAATGGTGGTAGCATTGTCACATTCACATTTAACCTGTAAGTTTCAGGGTTTGAATTCTGTCAGACTTGATATTTATTCACGTATTATAAAATCACTTTCTCATCTTCACGATAAAAAACCCAGCAAAGGGTTACAAAAAACTTTCTGGTTTTGCTCTTAAAAGCATTTTATCTCAAATTCTCTTAGGGTTTTTAAATATTAATGACTTAATTGTACAATATTTAGAGTACAGTTGTGAAAAAGGCAAGATGTTTAGTAAAAAGATTTGGGTCCCAGTTGACTCCCTTGACTGAATGACATATTTATCACCAAAATTATACTGTATTAGAGTATATTTGCTATAAAAAAATCAAATATTTAATGTAATTCTGAATCCCATTTAACTTCTTGCTCGACAGTTACCTCATGTAACATTTTTAATAACAGCCAACAACTTGAAATACAGATAAAGTATCAGAGATTATAGAAAATCCAAAAAAAATTTAAAATGTCTAAATTGGGACAATGGGATTCTTTTTTTTTAAATAAAATTTCCTATGTTATCTACATTAATATTAAATATATTTGAATTTTTAGTCTTCAAAATTAAATTAAACAAAAAATTATATATTAAATACAATCCATTCAATTGAGTTCTTTTTAGAGTTTAAAAGCTTATCGGAGTTATTATTTACTTTAATAATTTGGTCCAACATGGTGCAATGTTACATAAAAGATTATAGTTATGAAAAAAATATGGGTGCCATGATGCCCCCACTTTTCTGATGGGATTGAAAAATAAGCCAAAGCAGGGATATATATATATATGTATACATATGTATTATTTTACATTTATAAGACTATACATAAGAACGGTGTTCATAATCAACACCCAGTAAAAACTAATCAAGATAAATTGATGAAAATTTGTATACATGTTCTTCTTACAGTGTAAGAGCACATTAAGAAAGGATTTTTTGGTTTACAAGTTTAAAGCATTAAAGTGGAACAACAATGAATTTACTACTTTTTTTATTTCTTAGTAACAAATAAAGATGACAACTTTAGTTTTGGTGTGTGTAAAATTCATGTGAATATCTAAAAGCCAATTTCTAGATTTTTTGAAATTCAACCTTGAAAAGCATGAGAAAAATAAAAAAATTTGAATGATTGAAAATTTCTCCCACTTCCAATTATACCAAACGCAGATTTAGTAGATTTAGGCTTGAAAATATTTTTTGGATAAATATTAAAATACCATTTTCGGTATTGTTTGATTGAATTCAAATTTTTTAGGGGTGCAATGGTGTATGACATGGTGGCTCAACCAACACAGTCATTGTCACTATTACTGCATGTGCAACAAGACTGACTGCAACTCCTTCCAGTTATTTGATTAAAATAAAAAAAAAATTGACCACGACATGAAACACAAGTAACCATATAGCATGGGGTGACCAAGAAGTAATAGTTACTTGGTCAATGGCATCCTTATCCTGAATGGTACAGAACAAGGATGCTAGTTCAGAACAAGTACTAGCACTATAGTACTATATATATCCTTTTAAAGTTATTTTTAAAGCATTTATTTTGAGCCAGTTCAGAGAGATTAATCAAAATACTGGCTAACACACATGCACATACATTTTTATGAAAATTTCTATAACTTTTTTTTTTTTAAATAAATTGTTTTAATGAGTAAAATATTTTTTTCCTCAAATTAATCATGTTATTTTGAACATTAGTTTTTAAGTGTAACATTTGATTAATGATTAATAAATAAAAATGTTCCAAAGATAGCTTACTAAGTATTTGTATGAGTTTTCACAGCAATGAAAATTCCTATATCTAATATACTAGCACAATCCACTATACAAAGTCTAATAATAAACTATATTATACATTACAGATTTTATTTGATTCTCTACCTTTTCAGAACACTTCAGCAATTAACCAAAAATAAAAACATATGAACAAAATAATGTAAGTATTGAAAATACAAATACAGGGTAAACAGGATTCGCTTTCAGTCATGTGAAAAAAAAAATCTAAACATTGTCAGAACTTTGTTTTTGACAAAGAATCCTTATTTTCCTGTTTCTTCTTAATCCTTTTTTTGTAGTTATACAAAATAAAAGGCAAATTTTTTGTATAAACTGAAAATATAAATTAACTACCTGTACTTGTTATTCAGTAATAAAAATTGTTATTACTTAATTATTACAATAGTAATAATTTTGAAATTATCATGTTACATATTATCATTTTTTTTTCTTTCAGAATAATGAATTTTCTGGAAAAGGGAAGTACATTGTAGCATACTGTGCTAGTTTAAATTGTTATGGCATGACTTGTGTTATGGGACAATTTTTATTCAACAAGGTAAGAATAAATTTTACAGATATAACAGCTGTAAATATAAAATTTAGTTATTTTCGCAATTCCGGGCTATACATTTCTAAAGAAAAATCTTTGATCTATAAATTTTCAATAAATTATGTTACAGGTAGTACTGTTGATTAATAATGGAACTTATTTTGAATTATAATTTGATTATTTGAGTTACAAGTGAAAGACAGGTAAGGTAATGTTTAGTTTATTGTTGTTATAAGCTGTACATTAAACTATGTTACCAAAAGAAAAAGTGGCTCTGATTTTTAGGAAATTACAAGCTTAATTCCTCCAAAATCTCTCTAAAATATGTTGGGTTAATACTAAATATATTTAAGTAAGGGAAAGTCTTTAAGGTTGATCTCTTTTACTGATACATACAGGATGAACTATGAACTTACCTTGTGAATGAAATAATAGGGCTGACTTAAAAAAATTTATTGATCTTGTCCACAGTTTAAAAAATAATAAATTACTTTTATAAAAAGAATTATTTTGAATTTAAAAGGTGGGCACTACCATGCTGTTCGTTCAAGTACTTTCTTTTGATTAACAAGAAAGAAACAAAAAACTTGAGATAATAATTAAAGCAATATTAATAATTTTATATTTCAAAGAATGGCAACAGGATTTTGTGATAAACTTCTTAAGGATGCATTTTAAAAAAAGCTTTTCAGAATCACAATCAAAACAATTAGAACTTGAAACCACTAACAGAGAGGAAGTATTTTTCAGAAGTTTTCTTTTGAAATAATAAAAAAAAAACGTAAGAATATTGCAGAACATTCAGCTATAGAAAAAAAAAGTGTGCCTTCTGATTAGTTATACTAATTGACGATTTAGTTTGATTGACAAGTAGTTTGATTTTTCCATCAAACTACTTGATGGAAAAACTTTGATTTATATATCACACTAAACTTTCTTCTTTTCTGTTTTACTCTTCTAACTTATTTTTTGTAAGTGAAATTTGTAGTAAGTGCTAAGAATCTTGGGTGTTGGTTAAGAAACTGTATTGTCACTTCACAGTGCTACTCAGCAGACAAGTATTTATTGTACTCAATCATGATGAAGAATTTCAGGTACAGCAAACTGCTAGATATTTGTACTTAAGCTTAAGTACAAAATGTGTACTCCATTTTACATTTAAGTGAAGCAACTATACTCAGTTTAACTATTTACCAAGATTATCAGCAGCTTAATGAACATTCTTATTCATTCACTGTTCTTTTTTCATCTGTTAGTTGTAATTATGAAAATATTAATTTATCATAATATTCTTACAAAAACACAAGGTTCTAATAAATCTATTCATTTGCTGATCTCCATGAGTGGTAATGTCTCGACTTTTCATTTGGGTATTCTGGGTTTGAATCATGGTAAGGCATAGCATTTTTCATACGCTAAAAAATTCTATTTTCATATTCCCATGTAGAAAGTGTCAGTGGTGAATTAATTTATCAAGTAAAATAAAAGAAATTAGTACATAGTAATACATTTTATAATTAATGATGGGAAGGGATATGGTATTCCCCAGATAAAAAAAGGAACTTCCCCAGCATTTGTCTGGATGGATAAAGAGAAACCGTGATAAAACTTTGACCATAGTAGCATAAAAGAATATACAATTAGCATAAGATAAAAACAGATATGATTAAAATACATATTAAGTATGTAAAATACGGTCACATAAAATAATCTGGTAAATACATGAAGATACAAAATATAAAATATAACCACTAAGTAATTCACAATTAAGTAGGCATTAATTAGATTTGTGTACATAATTTATGTAAAAGTTGAATTGGATACAGGAGTTTCAGAGCTTTTTAAAAATGATATAAGTAGTTTAATTTTTAAAAATAATCATAGAACTGGTTTTGTAGAATAAAATCTTTTAACTGTATTTTAAATAAATTTGGAAGAAAAGTTTTTAAATAGTTTCATAATTTCTTAAAAATAGCAACAGAAGCATAATAAAGCTCTTTCTTGTAGGGAAATGTATTCTGTAGAGTTACATTAAACATTTCTGTTGACTGTTTGGCGGGTAAATCCGGATGTTACCACACAAGTGTTTGCCGTTTGGATTTGGGCTCGAAATGGTGTATCCACATTTCATCAAAGGTTATTTTATGATCTAGAAAGTGATTACCTTCTGCTTCAAACTATTCTTTGAGCTCAACACAAATGCAAATCAAGATGTCTTTATGGGCTTGAGTCAGCCGTCTTGGAACCCATCTCAAACACGTTTTGCAATAATTCAGCACATCATGAATGAGTGAATGTGTGGATCCAACACTAACATTACACAAACTAGCAATTTGTGCAATTTTGCATTGCAATAGTAGATACTTCAACTGGTCTTCCAGAGTGATGGAAATCAGTCATACTTGTTTTGCCCGAATTAAATTGTTCCACCCACTTATACACATTATTGCGGTTTAAATACTCTCAACCATACTGTTTCAACATTCATGAGTAAATTTTCGCCGGTTTCACACCTTCTGATAGCAAAAATCTTATCACTGAGTGTTGCTCTTCCAGCATACATGTTTCAAGCAGAGCTGACATTCTGAAATCAACAAAAAAAGATATGTTAAGATTAATTATGATCGCACAGTTGATTAAATATGTTCCCAAGGTTGCCAACTTGACCCTCAAAAAGTTTCATTGTCATTGAATGAACTGTTTTTTCTCTACATAAATTTGTCTCTTTAATTATTGAATGTCCCTTGTAATTCTTTCAGTCAACTGATTCAATAAACCTATCAAGATATCTCAAAGCAAGTTCTGTGGAGAGTTGATTACTCTTAAAATACATTTTCCCATATATTTCTAGATGTATTATATTGAAGTACCATTTCGGATATCAGCTGGCGATTTTGGGAATATTTTCACCATGTAAATATTCTCACTTAGACCATCCTCTCTGTCATGTATTTTGAAGTAGAATGAATCTGAAACTAATTCCACTGGAAAATGGCATAACAGAGGGTAAAAGGATAATAAAGAACATTTCACTTCAACGGGTCATTAAATATATTTTAATGGAGTCTATCAAAATATGATTCTTTCTGCTTATAAAACTAAGATTACATTTCATTAAAATTCACAAATTCTTCTACCACCATCTGAATGATGAAATGTAAATCTTTATTACTGTTGTGAAAAGATTTAGCATAGTCATGGTTTATATTTTGTGAATTCTCCTCCAGATTTTACAAATTTTGCAGGCTTTCTTACTCTCAAACCTACATAATGTGATCCTCTACCTATAATTTATGATTATCCATTTTGGTTGCATCATTAATAAGTTGGCAATACATGAATGTTGGATGATTATTGCAAATACTTCTTAATACCAGATCAATCAATTATAGAAAAACAGGTTATCTATTCTCATTATTACATCTACGTAATCTAAAAATGCCTGATTATTGACTTAAATTATATTTTGCTACCTTTATCTTATGCTGTAAATAGCATAAGTTCCTGATGATTCAGTTTATATCATGTTATCGATTATAAATAAATTATTAACTATAAAATCTGATTTTTATAAAGAAAATATATTTGATATTTATATTGCAATTAAGATAATAAATTACAATAAGGAGATATGTTGAAAAATTTTTTTTTTGAAATAATGCAACCTGATGTGAATGAGATATAAATTAAACTGTAAATTTATACAATTAAACTCAGATTTGAATTTTATTGTATTAATGTTAAGATCATCTGTTTTTAACTTCAATTAATTACATATCATTAGAAAAGAATTAAAATTATTTTAATTATGACTTTTTGAACCTGAAATTGTATGGTAGAGTGAAGATTTATGGAAAGCAGTTTGTTCATGTTCATGGGAGAATAAACCATTATGGTTCAAACACGGTATAAGAATGCTATTAATTGGCACACGAAAGCCATTGAAATTAGAACCAGCTGGCTTATATATAATGGATTTAGGATTTTTATTAAAGGTAATTTTTTTTTAATATAATTTAGTTTATTTTATTAAATCATTTTCATTAAAATTTTAGTAAGAAATATTAAAATATATATTAATGCAAAGTTCAATACTAGGTTCAGGGTTTGTCAAATGACTTACGTGTTGTAATCAGTGGTTACAAACAGCCAAATAGTACTTAGTCAGAATGATGCAACTCTGATATAATCCAGTACTAATGTAAATTTAAAATGGTAGGTAATTTTATTCCGATATATGCGCAGGCAGTGTATTATTTAATGTCATGATAAGTGTCATCATTATTGTAGTTCTTAATTTTTTTTATGTTATGGTTTAATATAACATATCTTTAAATGAACTCTTATATTTATTTCATTATTTGCAAAATAAAAGTTCAGATAGTACATCATGGATCGATAATTGGTCATATAATAACCAATTCTGATTTAGAAAGTTCTGAGTTCTAATCTTGCTCAGGCTTAGCATTATTCATATGCTACAAATATTTCATATATTTCCATACTTGCATACTAACATATATTTCATATATTTCCATACTAACAGAAAATAGATCTTTTATTCTAATCAGTACATACATTATATACATCAAGTCAGAAATGGGTAGATATGATATACTTCATGAATTAAAAAAAAAAAAACTGCTCTAGCATTTACATGGTTGGATAAAAGAAAATCATGGTAAAATCTTGATCAGAATAGCATCGCAGAATACAATATTATTCTTTATCTTATAATGAAATTCTTTTTTCTTCATGTTATTTTCATGAAGATAGTAATTACAAAATTAACTATAAAATAATTCATAGTTCATTAGACATCACTGAAAATTATTCAATCACATGTTTATATAAACGAGGGCTATCTAGAAAATAAATTAAGTTTTGAAATAAAAAATCAACCAAATAAAAAAAACAAATTTTATGATATACATTTGAATGGGACAATCTTAAACTACTTTTCTACATAGTCACCATTTAAATTGAGACACTTATCATAACGATGCACAAACTTTTCAATTCTGTCTGCAGAAATCTGCTGCCTTAGATTTTTTCCACCCATCTTGCACAAAACTTGTGACAACCACGCTTTCCGATAAAATTTCATGCAGTAAACTTTGTGAAATTTGGGGGAAATGAAGCGAGAGTTCAACCACTGCAGTCCTCATCATGAACACTGGTGTGGCCATTTTTAAACTGAATGCACTGCCTCACTCAACCTTCACTCGCTATTCCATCTCCATACAACTCACAAATTTGTCAATGAATTTTAATTTGTTTGAGGTTTTTTGCCAGTAAAAACCTAATCACTGCACCTCACAACTCCTGGGATTTCCTATTGAAGCACACATTTCAATAATTAACAATAAACAAAGTAGAAAAATCACAATCCACACACGACAGCTTGATGCGTACTGAGTGTAGAAACATTCTGACACCAAGATGGTGGCTCTATCCCAACCCACCTCTCCATGCTAGCCACAAACAAGTTACTTTCTGGACCGCCCTCATACATTGAATGGGATACAGAAAATTCAAGAGTTTAAAAAAAATGTTTGATTAGTTTATTTTAAAATTCATTGACAGATTAATATTTTCTGTAAAATAAAATCTTTTAATTAGATTTGTGATAAGATTTTTTAAAATTGTATGGTATTTTATTAAAAAATAAATAACGTATACACATTAATAAGAACATTAAAGCATTGTATTAATTTACAAAAAAAATGGTTCTTTTATCTCGTTTGGCAGAGATGGTGTATTGATCTTTTTTAAAAATAATAAACTTTTCTGTTTATAAAAGATTGCTCTTTCATTACCACAAAAAGCAGGATAAAATTTTTAATTTTCTAAATATTAGTCTACATAATTTATATTTATGGTGCCAAACATTGATCAGACAGCCTTTTTTTTAATCTTAAAGGATTTCTTCTAACTTTGAGGGAGCGTCAAGTGATGACATTATACTTTAGATAGGACTGTAAATAAGCCTAATAAATATTTTAATAATGCTGTTAATATTAGAATAAAACAAAGTAGTATTTGATTTTGTCACAAATGAAATCAATTTCATCATTCCAAGAGAATTTGTCACCTAATAAAACAACCACATATATTGATTAATAGGAAATAGAAATATTATTCTTATCAATAATGAAAATTCTCTTCATGCAATCTGCAATGTAACATCTGACTGAGAATCAAAATGCAACTGTTTTATCCAAATTTAAAGTTAATTAATTACAATCTATCCAAAGAATAATTTTAACTCCTAGAATTTTCAATTCTTTTTGAATAACTGTCTTCAAATATAAATAAAATTGTATCATTTATGATGACTGTAATAATGATTAGTTCAAGATTTTGAGGAAGATCATTAATATATAATACAAAGAGCGACCGAGGATGCTTCCCTTTACGCTAAGACATCTTGAAGTGACAATGCACTTGTGTTTTCTTATCAAAAGATATATCAAAATTTCACTACCTGTTTACAATTACTAAGGTATAATTTTAACCAAATTTCTCTAATAAGATAACTACTAAATTTTCAGCAATAAAAAATACAGAATTAAATTGAATACTGTACTGAGATGGCAAAAAATTGAAAAATTATAATCTTTTTGCTAACTACAGAATTTAAAATATTTTCTAACAACTGGGAAATGGTAGTTTTTTCCTAATCATGTTGAAAGTTTGTTTGACAATATGTGATGAATTAATCAGCTAAACAATACCTTCTTATGTAATTATAAGTTGTAAGCAAATAGAATTTTTAAAAACTTTAAGAGGTGTTATGTCAAAAAAAAATTGTGAAGGTCTGTAAAATATATTACATGAATATAAGCTCAATGAATTTCATTTATACATTAATTACAATCAAGGTAGGGTTTTTAATTAATTTATTTAATAATTTTAACTTTATTTCAGGTATTACAGGTGTCATATTCATATTGTAACTTGATGTTACAAGTTCGGAATAATAAAATTTAAAGAAGAAACTTAAATATTAGCGAATAAAGATTTTAATAATCACAATAGTTAAATGGATAACTCATTTTTAAGGTTGTAAAAGCATTTGACAAACCAGAAATGAAAAATTTAAATAAAGTCTGAAATTCTCTAATAAGAAATTATTTGTTTATGGGCTTTCTCTAAAATGTGTATATTTATATTCTATTCATTAATATGTATAAAAACTTAAAATTATGTAAAATAGAAATTAGAAATAGTAAATAAATAAATTAGAAAAGATTTATTTTGTTAGTGTAAATTCCAAGTTCAGTTAAGTATTGAGAGCATGTAATTCCCATCCTACCAATAGCATTTAAAAGTTACTCTTGTCTGAATTTAAAACTGCGATGATTTATATCAAGCAAGACGTGATGCACTCATTAAAAAAATATGGTATAGTGATTTTAAAAACAACAAGCTTCTCTTCATAGGTATATCTGGATAAATGAGAAGTGAAGTGGTAATTTCTTCATGCAAATCAGAAAGCCAGTTTCCTGAAATTCCGGCTATATTCCGATCTGATGAGGAAACAGTATTTCATTGATCCCTTGAATCTCTCTCGAATCCTTGAAAATGTAAAATCCTTTCTGGAATACATTGTTATCAATTTAAATATCCTTGGATAGGTGCCCTTATCATCTTTTCACAGTAAATCAAGACAGACATTTCTATGAAACTAATATTAATAATATGTATTTGGAATTACAACATTTTTGAATTTTGAAAAATGTATCTTAATAAAATCTATAGATGTGAAGAACTAATATTATAAATCAAATTAAAAATGAAGAGATTTTTAATTTCTCAAATTTATATTTTTCATATTTGTTAAAGGATTGCTCTTTACTGAATACTGATGTTGACAATTATTTAAAAGTTTTTTTTTATATGAAGTTCTACTGGTAGTCCTATTTTAAGTTTATTTTGCGTAACTCAGTTGGTGCGAAGATATTAAAATTTTTTTTAATCAGAAAATAAGAGTAAGAAGTTATACATATTCCTTCACTTCAGAGAATATAAGCTCACCTTAAAGTAGTATTTTGTTTGATTGTCTCCAATCCCTACCACATCACTGGACATATTCTGAGATCTTGCCCAATAACTTTACGTATTTCATTTTTATCTATGCATTTGCACATCTAATTTTACCCTTATAATCAGCAAAACAGATTGTTCTCTTTTGAACTCATTTTATATTAAATTGCAATGTAGACAAATCAGAAAAAATGTAGAATTTAAATTCTCTGATACATAAGTACAGTATATTAAAAAAACTGAACGTTCACCATACAATATACAGTATAACACTGTTATGGTATAGAATAATTGTGTTGCTGATCATTTGCCATAATAACAAAACTTATTGGAAATTCCACTGGTTCAGTGTCTACAAAAGATTTCAGTTGATTTATTTCCTGTAATGTATAGACAGACGCAGAAGGGACAATACATTTGAAGTGACCCAACGGTGGTTGCTTGACCAATTCAAAAAAAATTTAAACTTGCCCACTTGTTTTCTACACGTCTCAGCACCTTAAAGCTATTTTTTTTAATTTTTAATTTACGCAGTTTACTTGTGGTGGCCATTTTTGTTATGGGGCACACACCTATTTTTGCGACTGTAAGAGTTTATGGAAAAAATCATAACTAAAAAACTATTGTTCCAGAAAGGATGAAACGAAAAGCAATTTAATCATATTTTATCAAGGTAAAAGATTGGCCCAGTGGTTTATTTACCTATCTGTCTTCTTTCCACGAGAAAATTACCAATAAAGTTGAACATGAATAATGATGAAATTTCACTTTGGTAATTTTTTAAAGAGGCAGGGATAGCATACATAGTTTGAATTATTTTTTAATATGCAAGAATATATTAGCAGTTTTACCAAAAATAATATTAATGGTGAAATACTTCAGCCTAAAATTTTAATGAATTTTTGAAAACTTTTTGAATTTTATTTTAAAAATTCAAATTTTGGATTCAAATATCTCTCATGGGACTGGTGATAAAAATCCCAAATTTGCAAAACTTGCAGTGTTTTTGTAGATGTTTATGGAAAATAAAAAGGCTTCTTGTGTACTGTACTAATAAACAAGTTACAACCTCTCAAAAATCATGATAAACCTATTAAAAGCGATACCATTTTGACTTGCCGAATAAGTGCTCCAAGGGAGTTTCTTGTCTTCTTGGCATTTTAATATTTTTAAACTTCTTACTATAGTCAAAATAGACTTGTTTGAACCATTCACCTGCAGTGTCCATGTTATAAAAGGCGCTTGAAGTCATTTCCAATAGTCAGGAAAATTCATGTTGCAGCATGTTCATTTATGCTTGTTACATCATTTAGCTTTGCGCTTACAGACTGGTCAGTTTGACATTAGTCACTGACCTGTTCACATCTTTACGGAGTGTCTCAAATTTCATCCTGTGTTTGGAATTGTTTATTAAATAAATAAGTTTTACTTAATAATATTATACTTGCAAATCTTAAAATCAGTTAAATCTTTACATTATTTTCAAGTAATTTCACACAAAACAATAAAAGAATAATGTTCCATAGGAATTTATGTGAGTGAAGTGTCATCAAACATTGTATGGAACAGTGCCAAAAGACCTCAATAAAATTTGTGAATTTAGTGATGAAAAACAACTAATATTTTTATGTGTTAATTCAGATGTCACTAATGTTTATAAATATCATGAAAAAAGGTTTTTGTCAAAATTCAGTCACCTGTATGGACAGTTCTGTTGTGATCCTTAGAGAACTCATAAAAAAAAAACAGTTAAGAAAAACTTAAAGACATATAGAGCAAATTCTTTAGAACACATTTTTCCAAATTTAAATTTAGTTCCTGGAAAGTATCTTTGTGTTAACTGTTTAAAAAGTATTTTTTCTAAGCAGAACAAAGAACTATATGAATGTGAATCCCAGCTTCCTTTTAGCCAGGAAGCAAGAATTTCAGACAGTTTTTTGGATAACTTTAAATTTCATATGAAATCGTTAAGATTTTCTTGAGTAGTAAATGAGGATCCGATGAACTGTTATGTTCAAAAATTGTGTCACCAGAATTTGTTTCTCTTTCTTCCTTACTTCGATCAGACTCTGAGCTTTCTTCATCTAATGTCACATATTCAGGAGGCTTTGCTACAGGCAATTGTTCGCAGTGTGGAACTGGTCTCATTGCAGATTGCAAGTTAAGGTACACCACTGTATGTTTTGATTTTGATGTAATCCCTTTAATGTTTTTTTAAACAGAAATAATAGTCAGAACAGTGATCTTTGGTTTTCCCCCAAATCATAGTCCCCAACTTTACACCCAAAATAAAGTTCATAATACTTTATTACTAATGGGGTAAGGTTTTGCCTTTGGGACTTGAGCATCACTTCACCAGATACATAACAAAATTGTTATGATGATTTAAACAAACTCTACGCATTTTGTAACTAACGACTAATTAAAAGAAATAAAGTTGTAAACATGTAATACACAATAATTCAGACATACAAAGAATTCACAATGACATGTTTACTGGTTCACTACTACTCACAACTTGCATCGTTCTGATGAATATAAGTCCATGTCTATACATGTCTGAACCTGCACAACAGTAGCAATGCTACCTTTTGAGTTAGCTCATATTTATAATAATCTAGGAGCTTTTTTACTGGACAATGGACAAATAGATGAAGAAATGTTTTAAAATATTTAAAAAAAAAAAAAAAAATCTGTGGATAATTGAGAAATTCGAAATACATATTGAAAATAGGATAAAAAACTGCATAAAGTATACCTATTGGTATTCGTGAGACAAAAATCGTTGACCAGTGATATCCGTTTACTTTCCCAATCTTGGATCAGATCTAAAATAATATTAGAGTTCAATATATCTGAGTGTTTGGTTAGACTTACTAGAAAATTAGTTAATGAACACAGCATTCTACTGGAGTTAGGTAAAAGACATAAAACAGGAATTAGTATCAACACAATTAAAAAAATTGTTATTTATGAAGATGACAAAATAGAAGGCTGTGTCCTAATAAAAATGACTGTGTTAGCACGTGTGATGGTGTCAAAAGTGCATAAGTAAAAGTGCCTTGTTCTGATAAACTTAAATGAATTGTATGTCTCCTTTACAAGTGAAAACCACGAGGAAAAAATTGGAAGATCAATGTGCTGCAAACTCTGTCCAAAATGATATATTTTGGCTGGTTCATCTGGGACTCATACAGTTTGTGTCTGTCACCAGAACATCAAAATCATGATTGGTGGTCCCAAACTTAATTTTGATTACAAGGACTTCATAGACATCTTTGTTTGTGAAAAGGATAACTACAGCTGTATGATGAATGTGTGCACCAAATGTCCAGATAAGCAGGCAGTGTTTGACATGCTCAACTTTTCCAAAGAGTATGATGTGTTGCCAGATAAAATAATGTACAAACAGCTGATAGGGCAGAGATGATTACTGTTCTTCAGACCAAAGATGAGTTTTTCGAATCATTAGTGGAACAATTGGAAAAGCTGAAAACTCACCGTTTCATGTCAAAATCTCAAGCTCAATTTTTCAACAAAAAAAAATCATAACTAGGTGAAGAAAAATGTTGGCAGACTTCACAGAAAACCTTTCATTTCTTGTTCAAGATGAGATACAAAGCTTCCACTAGGTCAACAGCCAAGCCAAAGTTCACCCTTTTTGTTCTATTTCAAGGATAATAATGTATTAAAACATAAAAGTGTTAGTATGTTGTTATCACTTGAAGCATGATGCACTAACATTTTATTGCTTTCAAAAACTTTTAACAGACCATATCAAGGAAGTACATCAGAACATTAAAAAACTCATCTATTTTATTGATGGTGCTTCAAGTCAGTACAAAAGTAAAAAGAATTTTGCTTATTTGTAGTCACAAAAAAAGACTTTGACCTTGAAATCGAATGGCACTTCTTTGGATCATCCCATAGGAAAAATACCTGGAATGGTATGGAAGAAACAACAAAATGAGGTGGCAAAGGCCACGTTGATGAAATGTGATCATTTTGTAATCACGAGCTGAAAAACAAAGTATTTTTTGATTAAATCAGATGAGATAACTAAGATTCAGAAACTCTAAAAAACTGTTTTGACTGCTGTGAAAGAGTTGTTGGTACTAGATGTTACCAAAAGTACTTCCTGTGTCAGAAGGCATTGTAAGATGTTACTTTACTTCAGATTTCACCTGTGTCAAGAATTGTACCACTTTCACTTAAGGAAAAAGACTCTATTGCTTATGTGTATGACGATCAGTGGTGGGTAGGAGCAGTGGTAGATATTAGCCTCGAAAATGATGATGTGCAGGTTCATTTTTTTCCACCCAGCTGGACCACCATCATCACTTCAAAAATCTCAACAAGACAAAGTTTGGGTATTGATCTGCAAAGTCCTAAGAAAGTTGACATCACTTGAACTAACTACAGTGATGGGTCATTCTCACACAAGTTTAAGAGAATTATCAGACGACATATCACAGCTGTTGGTTAACCACACTAAATAATAAACTTTCATTGCTATAAAATCTGGCTATTTAATTGAAGAATTAAAATTCTGCTACAATTTATTTTTTCTTCTATAGTGTTTAATAACATAAAAATGAATTCTTGAAAAAAGATGTAGGCTACTCATTGAAATCTCAGTATGGGTAAGTTTTACAAGCACGTTTGAATCAAAATTGTTATGTTACTGGTATTGGTTGTTATTAAATTACTTCAACCTATCAATAATTTTAAAAAGAATTTTTTTAAAAATATTGGAAGCATCAACTTCAACAACATAGGGGCTAAATATAAAAAATGTGACGTTCAAAGAAGACAAGAAACCCCCTTATTTAGAGAGTCAAAATGGTATCACTTTTAACAGGTTTCTAATGATTTTTTAAAAAAATTAGTTTTCAAAAATTCTTAAAAATTTAGGGCTAAGTATATCGGAATTAATATTATTTAAGGTAAAACTACTAATATATACCTACATATAAAAAAATAATTCAAACTATGTATGCCATCCCTGCCTCTTGAAAAAAATTACCAAAAGTGAAATTTCACCATTTTTCATGTTCAACTTTATTGGTAATTTTCTCATGGAAAGAAGAGAGATAGGTAAATAAACCACTAGGCCAACCTTTTACATTGATAAAATATGATTAAATTGCTTTTTGTTTCATACTTCCTGGAACAATAGTTTTTTAGTTATGATTCCATAAACCCATACAAACGCAAAAATAGGTGTGTGCGCCATAACAAAAATGACCGCCACAAGTAAACTGCTTAAATTAAAAATTTAAAAAAATAGCTTTACAGTCCTGAGACATGTAGTAAACAAGTGGGCAAGTTTGATTTTTTTTGAACTGATCAAGGAACCACCCTTGGGTCACTTCAAATGGTTTGACCTAGCTACATTTTCAAAAAATGCACCTCTAAGTGATTTTTTCATTTCTTTTTCGAGATGAAATTTCAATCCAGCAAATCTGTTCTTTTGAATTTGTTCTTTCATGGAATCTGATCTTACCAATGACATGAATCTACCATTTTTCTGGATAAACTGAAAGGAAGCATAGTATATAATGGTTATCAAAACACATTTTGTAAAGTTATCAAATTGGAATGCTTCTAGCTTATCTTACTACAGAATTGGCACAAATGCCTAAATTGGATTAATCAGGTAGCATCTAGCTATTTTCTTGACCATAAAAATATATCAAAATTATATATGAATCCAGAGGTAACACTTAGTACAAATATTTTAAAACCCCACTTAAGGGGTTTCACACAGTTGTTCATTAGTGCGTAACATTTATGGCACATATTTGTTCATCAATGGTAATTTTGGTCCCATAGGTACACTTCTAAAATCTTTATATAAAAATTCAATAAAAGGTCTCAAACAGAAAAGTCTGTCATGACTATTGTGATCTCTTGGTACCATTTTTGTGTTGTCAGTGAAGAACAACCTTCACATTTCTTCAAACTTATTTACACCCACTGTTTCCATTATTAATTGGTTACCTACATTAGAATCCCAATATGATCTAATATTTTCTGGTTTAACAATCAACATCATAACTAATATACTTAATAATTTATGCAATGTTGGGGCAGAAAATATAAACAGCTTATTTGGTTTAATTTTACACTAAGAGGTACATCAAAAAAATATGAAAAGACTTTATAAGGTATGTAAATCATTAAAATTAGATGAGCCACCAGAAAAATCAATGTCGGTCATTGCCTCAAATACTTTGGTTTTTCCAGATAGGTCTAACCTATCAAGAGTTCTAAGGTTCAAATCCTAATAAAGGTAGTTTATAAGGATTTGAGAACTAAATCGTGGATATCGATGTGCTTTGGTGGTTGGGTTTTAATTAACCACACTTCTCAGGAATGGTCGACTTGAGACTTGTGCAAGAGTACACTTCATTTACAATCATGCATATCATCCTCAGAAATTTAATACCTAACTGTGGTTCCAGAGGCTAAACAGAAAAAAATAGGTCTAACCTGGATGTTAAGAGGATTTGTTACAAAGTGGCTTTTCATTATTATACTATTGTCAGTATTGCAAACTTGTTGGTTTACATTATTTAAAAATAAGTTCTGCACTATATTATCAGCAGTAATTCTACTTTGATTCTCAAACTTAACCTCATTATTTTTATCTTCAAAAACTTCTGGTAAATTCACATTACTAAAACTAGGTGTTACCTTATTTTGAATATTAACAATGTCTTAATACTCTCAAAGTTTACTTACTGAAACAGAGGTTGTTTCGCAAAACTAATTATAAATTTGAATTAATTAGCTCATCCAAAATATCATACTTAAATGTTCACGCTTATCAAAAAAATTAATAAAAGATGATCATATTTTTTCACGAAATAAACACGTTTTAGTTCAAATAAGATGGTAAATTCAATCACTGATATCAAAGAATTACGTACCACAAAACTACGAGAAAAATCTAATCTCATTTTTACAAAACATTAACAACATTGTAGCAGTTACTGTATGATTCATATTTACTACGTACCGTTTGTCTGTTACAAAATATTACAATATTAGAAGTAGAATGCCGAAAGTTGTTTAAATGATGTATAACATTTTTTAACTATCAGAATTTTTTGTACAATTGTTTTTATACTAGTGCAAAGTGTAAGACTATTCAATTAGGATGTTTTTACCCATTATGATTAAATGAAAAAGGGACTATTGTTTGTTTGCTTTTTAAATGTGAAATCAATTGGCTGCAAAACGAAATAACAGTACATTACTTTTGTGCACATTAGCTTAACCACGCAAAAAAAGAAACAATTTGATGTGGACACACATGACTTCCTCGTACGCCTATTAAATTACATTTACACATTTAAAAAAAATGAAAAGTACATACAATTTTATTTCATTAAAAACTTCTGATATTTTTTTTGTTATTATTAAATTATTATTCATTGTAAAAAGATTTTTACAATGAGAGGTTAATAATTTTGAATAAATCAATATATTTAAATTAAAAAAAAGGAGATGAAGTCTGATTCGAATCGATGTGCCTACCCCTAAGATACAAATATTTCTTTAATTAAAATTTTATTTTTCTATAACTCGAACCAATGAAAATAAGTACCACTTATGATATATTGTTGAAAAGCTCTCAATGAGAACTTATTACTGCAATTAAAAAAAGTCCAAAATTTTCTTTTGGATTTTGGGCTTTTTTGGACACTTTTGGTCGAGTCGATTGCAATGAAAAGGGGAGGTGTACATAACAATATATTAAAACAGTCCTAAATCCAAAATTTAAACATTCTACGGCTAATCGTCTTTGAGTTACTGGAAATACTTACGTACGTGCAGGCGTCACGCTGAAACTAATCAAAATGGAATCAGGGATGGTCAAAGTGGATATTTCCGTTGAAATCTGGAAACCGAAATTTTCCCCCATCAAATACTTTAACAAAAAATAAAACCAGACTGTAAGAAAATCATTTTTCTCACATACCACTTAAACTGGGTGATCAACTATGAGATCAACCCATCACTAGAACTTTTTACATTTTATAGGCTATATCATTAATGTAAGTTATGCAAACTTTAGGTACACTTTTCATAATAAGTATTTAAGATACCTTTCTGATTAAAAAACAAAGTTATTTACCATAACTTTCACTGTTTACTGACTTATTTATATTTAAATAACTTTAAACAAATATTTTTTGGCTTGTCAATGGTAACATCATCAACATATAGCTTTCTTTTGAGTACCTAAATGAAGGCTTTGAAATTGTTATCACCATCACTCAGATACTTTGTATACTTATTATTATTACTCACACATCATGAAATGTAGCCACTGCACCAGCAACTTTCTGCCACTATCTCCAGTCTAGTTCATCCTACAAGTAGTACTTTCTTTATTATTTTTCTTAAATTTTCACTCACCTGGCAGTATTTTCTGAGTATTTCAACATCTATAATTTTACCTGTGTCAACACTGGTAGTATTTATTGAAAATTAGATTTTTATTTGGTAAAATTGTTAACAGAATTAATTCAGAAATTTAAAAATACATCAAGAACGAGGTCAGATTCAAGATAAAAAAAGAAAGGGGGAAAAACAGATTAAACTGAGTTTATCAGTTGAAAATAAATTGGATTTTATTTTAAGCAAATTTGTTAACATTGAAAAGGAAACTGTAAAACTGAAACAAGAAAGAATGGATTATAATCAAATCAATTGATAACATTTATGAAATGATATTCCATGAATTAAAAAATGGAAAACATGATATAATTTTTTTTCCTAATAAACTGTTGGAAATAAATGAAAATTTAAAATTAAAAAAATTGGACAAAAAGATTTAAATACTGAAAATAATAATATAAACCGGTACTTGAGAAAGAATTGTTAAGATAATATTGGGATACCCTTTGAGGAAACTTGAGAATATTTTTGATAATTTAAATAGAATATCATCTGTAATTAGGTTTTAGTTAAATGAAATAATGATTTAGAATTATCAAAAAAGTTTTAAAATAAATTCTAACACTCACAGATTACTTCCAATTTAATAGTTATTGAACTAAAATCGAGTTCCTGAAATGTAAAAAAAAAGTAAAATTGTTAAATTTTCAGACAATGGTTGGGAGAATCAGTATAATCTTGTTTACATTAATGAATCTGTCTCCTGAAAATTGGAAGAGCTTCAAGACGGCCAGCAAAATCTATAGAGAAATGTGGTATTCCACAATGGGAAAATTTATGTTCCCATAAATAAGTGATAGTACATCTGTAGCTAATGTTATAATCATCCTCAGAAATCCTTAAAGATATGTACTGAAATACATATTGTTAATGATAATTAGGGTATGAGATAAATGTAGTGAATTAAGACTCTTAGGGGGGGGGGGGGGGGAGTTTTTCTTTATACTATTATCATTATTATTACACTTATTTGTTGTTTTTCAATTCCATTTCTACTTGGGAATTATGTAGAAACAGTTGATACTTAATTACATCATTTAAATTTGAATTACATTACTTACTGAATTCAGAAAAATGTTTCTACAGTATTTTACTTTGATGTTGTTTACCACCAGTAATTAATGAAGGATTAACCTATGATTTGTTTAGGAGCTTCATAGGGGGTAGTGACTTTCTCTGGATAGATGATTTTTTTTCTTTTTGGTTATATGAATGCATGTGTGATGTTACAGTGTATGAATGCAAGTTTGAGAGAGTTGTTTTGTCTGTACTTGATCGATAATGGGGATATGAGTGGTTTATGGATGTTGTGTGAAAAAATGATGTTTGTGGATCATATATTATGCCAATCGTTTTTACCAGTTAGATATGTGAATTTTTAAATTCTGCTATGATAACGGGTTGGTAGTACATTGCTATGGAAGAATGTAATGATTATAAACAAGAGCTTCTTAATGAGTCGAATAACCTAATTATAATTTTTTTGTCAGTGGTAAGCAACTGGAAGATTATGGGTGAAGTCAGTTGATGAGGCTTCATTATGTAGAATAGATAAATATACATATTTTTGTGGTGTAGTGATTTTTCTAAAGCTACTGGGTTTATTTATGTTTGCATCCATTGTGAAGAGTTTTAGTTGTATGACAACAGATTGTGAGTTACTGGATACAGAGTTTATTCTTTTGGGAAGTATTTAGTTTATTTTTTAAATTCTCAGTGTTTATGGCTGGAATAAGCAAAATAAGACTTACTTTTAACTTTTAAAAGCCTTGAAGAGCTTCACCTTCCCTTCTTCTTACGATTGCAACATGTGATACCTTATTATTGGTCAATATATTTATGAAAGAATGAATAGTAAAGTGAATCATTTTTATAAAACCTAAAATTGCTTTCTGCTATCCCCTCCCAAATATATCAAGTAATGAAAATAATTAGTAGTAATGAATTAAAAAAAAGAAGAAAAAATAGTAAGTAAATAAAAAAATGAATGATCATTATTTTAAACAGGATTGAAACATTAGTCATGCTGAGTAATAAAAATAAGAAAGATAAATATAAATAAGCAGTCAAACAGGTATGATAAAGTAGTTTATTGGAAGTATAAATTGCTAAATAAAATAAAATAAAAAAAAAAAACAAAAGAAATAAAACAAAATGTGTTCATTATATAGATTTATGATATATGTAATATAATACCATAATATTTATTTATTTTAAAATTGCGTGTTACATATACTGAACTATAAAATACAATATTATGGAATGTTTTACTCCTACTCCTGCAATTAGAGAGCTTGGGATACCAGTCAGTTGCCAGTTTGAATGTTATATTCTGGTTTATCATAATTACAATTTAGGTCTAGTAATATTTGTGTTTAGTTAGTTGGCTTCAAAAATTCTTGCCAACTGATTGCTAAATATATATTTATTTTGCAATAGCATTCATTATTCTTTATCATCTTAATGTAGAGTTTCAATTGCTAAGTGAATGTTTTTATGTCTGCTTGATCTTTCTTTATGAGGTCAAGTAACTCATTAAATAGTAATGGTCCCTTGAAGTAAAGGTATCTTCTTTGTCTTGAGAATGTTATGCATTATGGAATGCATAGATTGTGTTATTTATGTCTGGTATTTCTATTCATGTTATTTTGTCTAGTGCATTTTATTGCATTGCATTAATGTTTTAAATATGTAAAGTTTACATACGTCTCTAATTATTGTTCAGTCTGCTGTTTGAGCAGTTGCAATTGTCTTGGATGCTCCAATAGTTTTAATATTACTTTCTTTATTATTGCTAATCAATTTAAATAATTTCCATAAATTTTTCCCCATGCTATTATTTTGTTTTATTGTGTATTGATTGCAATAGTAGTGATATAGTGAATAGTGAATAGTAGTGATTTATTATAGTAATGATTTTGTGTATTTATTATTTATTTTACATCATAAAATGCAAATGTTAGATTTCTAAGCTTCTTATAAAGCAAGTCTTTGTTATTTGTTATTTGATAAATCAGGAGACCGCCGAGGGAGCCACAACTCCTTCGAAATAACTTGTTCATGAAAACACTGATCCAAGAAAGTCATAGTGTTGTTGGCTGTATGAGCCATAGCATTGTCCTGCTGAAACTACATGTACCCTAGTCGGTCAGCACGTATAGTGTTTACAAATTGTTGCACTATCTGTATGTTACACTATGTTTTAGCTCGGTTAGCTAGTTCAGAGGGAGATGATGTAGGACATTCAAGATGTTCGGACGAGACCTACAGCGAAGGCAATAAGCTGAGTTATTAAATCACCGATGCAAATATCTACCGAGGCATTTACATCGGTGGCATCCCACCGAGGCCAGGCTTATTACTATGAGATGTAAACAGTCAGAGGACGATAGACGACTCCCGTTAAAGCCCAACAGAGCAAGGAACGGGGGGTTGGTGTGGCGACCGGATCGTCACTAGGCAGGTGTCTTCCCCTACGGGGTTGGGATGTATGTTGCATTCACTATTCACTGTACCGTGAAAAAATCTCATGAAGATTCGCCTACGCGACATTGGACACCAAACACCCACTTTCTATCAGTGCAGAGGAAACTCGTGCAGCTCATGTGGATTTTCCGTACACCAAATGCGTGAATTCTGTGCACTCCTGTATGCATCAAGGTGAACCGTGCCTTGTCAGACCAACAGCGATCATCGAATTCTTCCCTATGTGACGTTACAGATGACATGAACTATGACAGAAAGCTACACGTTTTCCAGTGTCTGCAGTGAACAACACGAATTCTGTATGGATGCATCTTTAAACAGTTGCACTTTAAGCATGCAATGCCATGAGGGCACTATCAATGGAGAGACCAGATTGGCTAGTTAGGTATCGCACAAACTTCTTGAGACTAACAGAATGTGCAGCTTGCACGTCGATCAACCTTTCTGGTGTTAGCACTTTCGGTCGAGCACTTTTGGCTGTATCTGCCTCATTCCCTGTCCCTTGGAGTCTGCCATGCAGCTGCTTGATGGAGAACTTATTTGGTGCATTCACACCGATATTTTTTTGTGAAGGCATTCTGGATCTGGGCATCTGGTACTTCTAATTTACTGGATGACAATGAATATGCTCTGCTGCATTGTGCAATCCATTTTTCCTCAATTAAACCTGCAAAAAAAGAAGGAAACATTGTTCCATAAAGTTGCATCACTTTTTGAACATCTGTGTATATATATATATATATATATATATATATATATATATATAAAATGAGGAGATGAAAATAAAGAGCTATGCTACAGTTTGATTGGAACATTTTTGAGTTTATTTCAATAGTTTAGCGTTTTATAATAATTTAAATAAATTTTAATAATTAAAATTAATTTTAATTTTAAGCGTTTAATTGAGAAAGCCTGAAATGTAACAGATGTTTTTATACTGTAAACAAGTATTAAAGATCCCAGCTTTTTACTGTTTCATAAATATTGTTTTTGTTAATTAATGCTTATTATTAGTGTTTCTTCTGTTATTTGTCCAATTTAATCGTTTATTTTGTGTAATATTTATTTAAAATTTACTGATTTTGATATTGTTTTAACATTCGAAATTGCCACCTACTGTTAGATTTTAAGTAAAAACTTAATTTTAAATGGTTTTTAACCGTTTTAAATGCTATTCAATTTATAATAGAGCTCAAACATCTTAATCAATTTTTTCCTCTCGAAAATATGCGCACTCCCGTTTTGAGTCCGCTTCTGTTCAATTTTCCTGACAACTTCCCTCTGAATTGTGTACGTCATAGAATAATAATAATAATAAAACATATCTTTAAAAATCAATGAAATAAAATTGATATTTATATAAAATAAAAATCCGTAAGTATAAAAACAAAAAAAAAACCATGAAACACACCAAATTGAATTAAGGTTGAACGTTTAAAATGAGATGATTACAATTAAACAAATTTGTCCACCATCAAAAACTTTTACGCTCAGTGACTTTCTCGCGCATAGATCACATTTTATGAAATATATTTTTTTTATTCACAATAAATATATATTAATTTTCTCAGAACGATTCATGTAATTACGTAAGATCAAATAAAATAAAAGTACATTGAGTATTTTAAAATATAGTTTCATGAATGCCGACCGTGTATTCGTTATATGTGCATTGAAAAGTATATAAATACAAGAGCAATAAATAAGAAGAAACGAAGAGTGGGATACATGAATAAATATTATGTAGGGCAAACACGAATTCTACAAAGGAAAGTTAACAGTAAGCAACTGGTTAGTGGACGGCTGATACAATTTAGTTAATATACTGTGAGGTAGTTCTAGAAATACTCGTACATTAGTCAGTTCATTACGCATATAAAGTTGATTACCTTGAACGAAGAGCCTTTACCATCCAAACAGGCTGTTGTCTAAAGGCCGTTATCTCTATTTATTTCCATTGATTGAACATTGAAACAAACACATTAGCTGCATTGAAATAAAGTTTAGGATATTTTTTCACACTACGTAAATTTTAATTCGTATTGAGTACTATAAGATTTATAATTATTTGAGCAAATTCAGTGTTTCTAAATTATTTAAAGGTAATACTTATCCTCTTCTTAAAACGTAAGTAGTTATATTTGATTTATTAACTATTTTTTATCCGTTTATAGATTAAATGGTAATATTACACAGCAATAGTGTGTCTCGGCCTTTCATCCAGAAGTCTTGGGTTCGAATCCCGGTCAGGCGTGGCATTTTTATACCCTACAAAATTCATTTTCATAAAGTTACTATAATTGTTGATAAACTGTTGCTTTGTATAAAATATATTTATTTGCATTCGCTACGTGCTGCATGTGGTACCATAATTTTGATAAAAATTTTATATTTTCCCGCCATTTTTTATTTGTTTATTTTTTAATAATAAAAAACGGCAAACCGAAAGATATTCTATAATTATAAAGTTTTGAATAATATTTAAAAACGTTTTATTTTTCCTTATCACTATTTCTTAATGTGTTTAATGTATTTATAACATTTTTGTTTTGTTACCATTTCAAAACTGTTATGTGTGTCGTTAATTTGTGAAACGCCATAATAAGCATGAAATAAAAATACAGTATGAATGTCAAGAACCAATTGAGAATCAACTGCCAACAGGATCGCTCGGAGACTATAAAATGCTCGGAGTTGAAACTGATCAGGCAGGAGGAAAGTAAATCTATCAGATTTATTTCTAATCTTATATAGCAAGGTATAAAGTAGTATGACGTATGTAAAGATTAGCTAGTGAAAGTTCTGGACTTACCTGAATTATGTTAGTTACAATAGTTGAATATTTTATTACATTAAATATAAATACTTAAACATATGTTACATGTTTTACATACAAGTGTAATATTATTTTGATAGTTAAATTGGTTAACCTATCCTTGTGCTTATGTTTATGTTTCTGCAATATTTGCTAAAAAGAATGGTTACTTATTTAAAAACTACCAAACTAGACAGCAGAACTGTTTTCCTGTAATTCAATGCAATTCTTCGACTTACGAGAATTCTTCGCCTTATTATGTTTTAGCTCCCATTTTTTAATAAATTGTCGAATCATTTGAAAAATTTTCCCACTAATTTATTTAAAATACAATTAAAAATATTTCTTTTATGGAAGTAATGTTACTCTATTGATGAATTTTTAATTAAAAATAATTTAAAAAAAGACGATATGTGCATTTCATTCAAAGTTTACGTTTGCGGTCAAATAATTTTCAATAGCTGCTTCTGAATTGTGAATAATTTTCTAAGTTATATGTGATTTATTTAACTTAACATTATTTCATATATTTGTATTTAAATAATTAACTTTGAACACGTGTATTTTTTTATCTTATAACTTAATTCGTTTTTATATTTATAGTTATCTCATAATAACTTATTATGTCCATCAGAATAAAAATTTGCTTTATCTATCAGATATATAACATTTTTTCACCTGAATAACTGAAACAATAATTTCTATGCATAAGTTTAGTAAAACAGGTAATGCAAACCTCTCTTAATAAAGTTGTATTACACCTCAAAAATATAAGAACATATGCAGGATTATATTTAAGCATGCAAACAGCTTTATACTGCATATCTGAGAAGTATTTGGAGACACAATGAAGTGGGGTTATACGAAGTTAAAAAAAAATCTACATTGTGGTGGGTTTCTACTTTTTATCCGCCACATTGGATTTGTCATCAAATTTTATTTTTTTAAATAGGAAGGTGGACATGTAACACATGATTTCAGTTTAAAATTTTACAAGAAAGACAGTGTTGAAACTCGTTTTTCCTTCGTTATCGAGTTTTAAGCATTCAAATTTGTAATGACGGAAAAGTCGTATTAACAATAATACGAGGTAAAACGCGCTGGACGAACAATTTTATTGCATTTTACATTCATAACGAATACAATAACAAACTTTAAATAGTGCTATAATATTAATAGTAATAAACAATAACTAATAATTAACAAGACAACAAATTAAACGACTATAACTACTGATATTATATTCTAAATAAAAATTAACTTCCAGTGTTGATATAAGCTGATATTTATTATTTATCAGCTGTTAATTTACAACAATGCAGTTTGTATTATGTTGAAACAACTTCTCATTTCATCTTTTTACTTCAACATACTTGTAATGATAAAATTTGAAAGTGTTAGCAAAAATTAAGTTGTAGGCCTAGTGGTTCAAATTTATCTTTTGGTGAAAGTTATATTATTAGTTTGCTGGTTCATTTATTAATTTTATTAAATATTAAAGCTTTAAATAACAATGTACCACAACAGAATATCATAAAGATTCGCCTACGTTTTTTTTTTTTGCTGATTTTTCGATTTTTGCTGTATCTGCCTCATTGGAACATGTCGTACAGCCGCTTCATGGAGGACTTATTTGGTGCATCCACACCAATATTTTTGGTAAAGACATTCTGGGTTAGGGCTCATAACTGGCACATCTAATGTATTGGGAGACAATGAATGTGCTCTGCTGCATTGTATAACCCTTTTTCATCAATTAAATCGGCAAAAAAAGAAGGAAACATTCTTCCATAAGGTTGCATCACTTTTTGAACATTCTGTAGTAAAATAAAATAGTCTAATTGGATCAAACTTTGTACGTCGTGGTTTTTTCTTTACGTTTCATGATCCTCTCTAAATATAGAAAAAAAATTACGTTGGAAAATCTCCGAATGTATTTTGGCATAATTGAGGTTTCGTCAATTATAACCAAGGGCGTATGCATACCTGCGCACTACCGACTAAACCTCCACCCTTGGCTTCCCCCTTCCTGGTCTGCTTATAAAAATATTTATAATAAATCAGAAGACGAAGGGGGAATCACACTCATAACAATCCAAAAATGTCACACACCACACAAACAACATTACTGGAAGCAACACATACAGCACGTCAAATACATACACCGGCAACAAGTACCTGCAGAAAACAGGACAAGCTACTAACATTCACAACACCCACGTGTTACACACCCACACAGCCGTCAAGACAGAACTCTTAAATAGTGACACCATTTACCAGTAGCCACCATCAGACGCACGAGCAGAGTGTCCTCAGTCTCATCGCACCCAGGCAACCCCCACACATACGACGGGGAGCCCCCTAGCCAATCAGCCGAGGATCTGTCCGCCCACACGCCCACCCGCGCTATTCTCCTCTGCAGGATTCCTCATATAATTGGAGCTTCCTCATGACCGTCCTGACGAATCTTTCCACAGTCTTCCAGGTGAGGTGAGGTGGGTCTTCCAGGGTATTATAGGTGAGGTGTGCCTCATCTTGTAATAGGACTCATATGGTATCTTTAGGGCGAAACATGCGCTCACGTCTCAGGTTGCTGAGCATCTCTCTACGCTCTATGGCGAATCGCGGACACAAAAAGAAAATATGTTGGGGGGGTCTTTTACACTCCGGACAATTTTCAGATTGATCGAGCCCGAATCTATACGATCGTTTACTTGAATTGGTTACAACGATTTGATTAAGGGAGGTAAATCTTTTCATAATAATTTATTGCCTGTTAGAAAACTAAAATACATTCTGATGGTGTTTGGTTTTATTCAAACGCCCATAAAACGAGATTTTTTTCTGGACAAAAGATCACATTCTTGTACTTATTAGATGATTCAATTCCAAAATTATGTCTCTTTGGTTATATATTTGGGTAATTTATTCAGGGGTAGGGGGAAATAACATACCTAACTTTGTTGCTTTTTTCGTTAGTTATCATTTTGGTTGATATTTTCTAATTGAATCAATCGATTTTTATGGAATTTTGAACTACAATTTCTGAGTACGGGTCATTGGTGCTAATTCATGTTGGTTACAATTGGCAAAGTGAGTGAACAGATACAATTACTATGGGTCCCCTATTTCACAATTTTATTCATAGAGTAGAATACTATTTATTACATAATTCAATGGCATTTAAAAGACTTATACGTTATTATCAAAAGTGTAAAAAGTCCAGATACTAATCCTATCAATAATTGTAGCAAATAAACAGTATTATGTACATTAAAATATAGTGATTGATGATATTAAATCTTATTAATAATTTAATAAGAAATTAATTACTTAGAAATAAATAATGTTTTGTTTACTGAATTTTCTTAGGAAGAGTTCAATGTTTTTTACTTCCTTGTACGAAGTAAAGGAAATACTGTGATAACGAAAAATTTTGGTTTTCAGATTTCAACAGAAATATCCATTTTGACATCCCTGAACCCATTTTGACTAGTTTCAATGTGACGTCTGTACATACGTACGTATGTATCTCGCTCGTGTAATTAAAAAACGATTAGCCGTAGGATGTTGAAATTTTGGATTTAGGTCTGTTGTAACATTTAGTTGTGACCTCCCCTTTTGATTGCAATCGACTGAACCAAAAATGTTCAAAAAAGTTCAAAATCCAAAAAAATTTGGATTTTCAACTTTTTCTTAAGTGCAGTAATAAGCCTTCATTGTGAGCTTTTCAACGATTTATCATAAGTGGTACTTATGTTCATTGGTTTCAGAGTTATAGCCAAATAAAATTTTAATTAATGATTTCTTACATAGGGGAGGACAACGGTTCGAATCAGACTTCATCTCCTTTTTATTTTTTTTATATTTTTTTTTATAATTTTAATATATTGATTTATTATAATTATTAACCTCTGACTGTAAAAAAAATTACGATAAATAATAATAATTGAATTATAACAAAAACAAAGAAAAAATATCAGAATTTATTAATGAAATAAAATTTTATGTTCTTTTCATTTAAAAAAAAATGTGTATATGTACGGTAATTTAATAGGCGTACAATAAAGTCATATGGTGCCCACATCAGATTTTTTTACTTCCTTGTACGAATTAAAGGAAGTATTGTGATCGCGAAAAAATTCGGTTTTTAGATTTTGATGGAAATATCCATTTTGACTGTTTCGGCATGATGTCTGTACGTAAGCATGTACCTCGTATAACTCAAAAACGATTAGCTATAGAATGTTGAAATTTGGAATTACGATTGTTGTATCAAGTTGTGCACCTCCCTTTTTGATTTTGGGATTTTTTGGACCAAGTGCCCAAAAAATCCCAAAATCCGAAAAATTTGGATTTTTTTACTTTTTCTTAATTGCAGTAATAGGCCTCATTGAGAGCTTTTCAACGATATATCATAAATGTTACATATTTTATAAGTTCCAAAGTTATAGTAAAATTAAATTTTAATTAATTAAATATTTGGATCTTACAAGGAGAAGGCACATCGGTTCGAGTTCGACTTCATCTCCTTTTTTTAACTTTTTTTTTAATTTAAATATATTGATTTATTAATAATTATTAACCTCTGATTTTAAAAACCTTTTTTTTGCAATAAATAATAATTCAATAATAAAATTAAAAAAAAAAAAAAACATCGGAAGTTATGATTGAAATAATATTTTATTTACTTTTCATTTAAAAAAAGAAGTGTATTTATAATTTAATAGTCGTGCAAGGAAGTCATGTGACATCAGATTTTTCTATGAGTAATAACCTCGCAAATTTCCGCAGTTAAGTTATAAATAAGTTTTTTTTTTGGGGGGGAAATTCTCAGAAGAGTCATCAAGTCCGATGACACTTGATGGCATATCTATCATCATTCCTAACAGAATAAAAATAAAACAAATCAGCCAGGTCAAGTAGAAGCCCAAACGGACTGAAAACAGGTTTTCAACCTAATATACAAGATTATCATGTGCGAATTTATAATATTTAGGTGTACTGTAATATAATTAATTGAATTACAGGATATAAAATCTAATTATACATTTATGATACACTTGATTTTTTTATTAAATATTTTTGTTTACCTTTATAACAGACAAAATTTATGTAATTTGATTGTCTCTATTATTTGATTTAGTATATCCTAATAGTAAAAAATTAAGTTTCTTCTTTTAGTATCCTAATTAATTTTTGATAACTTTTATTACTATCAAAATCATATCTATATTTAATCTATCTGATGTGAAAAATTAAATTAGGAGTAAATTTTCTACGAGTCTTTCAAGATTACTTCTCCCCTCCTCATTGTAATAGAGTTCTCTCCCCACCACTACATTATGGCGGGGTTAGACTAAACCGGTATAAATGTTTATAGTTAAATAATCTTTTCTCTCATTTTCATGGCCAACATCATCCTCTGATGGGACATCTGATCGACTGTTCTGTCTTCATATATGAAGAAAGAATTTATCCTTACAATTTGATCAATATGACTTTTTCCATATAAAATATGAATGTAATTAATTCATTCATTATTCACAACACCTTATATGCAGAAATAATAAATCTATGTGGCAGGCTTAGAGTCACAAAATACACGTAAAATAACACAAAACGAACAATTTCACAAACTAATATCAAAATTACAGCTGTAATATATACGTACCATTTCCAAACATATTTCAGTAGAACATTATAAATAAAGCATAATTAAATGTAATTTCCATAAGATCTAACATATTTTACATTTATTATCCTAGCCTGATTATTCAAAAAATGATGAAGATGTAAAACTACCGCTCCTGAGAAAGATATTTACTTACCGAATAATATCACCTGTCCACTAAAACTACGTAATTCAATTATAATAATTAATTGTTTACAACTATTACTTCAGGCCATTTATTTTATTTTTAATCATTTGGGCAGATTAGGTCTAATGAATAAAATCTTGTTCTCATAGGTCTATGAAAGAATTTGTAGGTTTCATTAGTTTTAATATTAAGAAAATTTCTGTAATAATAAAAAAAAAAAACTGTCAACACAGTTGTTTCTGATGCACGGTTTACACATAAAACTTAATTTCAAATATTTATCATTTTATTTAAGTGTAATATTTTTTGTTTATTTAATTCAATGATTCTAATTAAAGCGCGCGCGCATACGGTATTTGATTCGCGCGGGTGTGGCAATACTAGCGGTGACGGTCGGAACTAACTAAACTAATGTAATTTCACTACTTAAATAGAACGAATTTCGCTTCTACAGTCGGTAACTGTTGTATCCGCGAGGCTTAACGCACCAGGTACTGAGACATCCGGGCGATTGAATTCATTTTCTCCTAACATCACCCACTAAATAACGTACCTCTTCGATTTATTAGCTTTTATTAAAAAAATACCCGTGAGGTTTTAGTAACTTTTCTTCGGACTTCATCTCATTTTTACATAATCAACGAAAACATTTATTCCTTCGTGCTGTAAGAATTGGAAGATTTTTCAGATTGGATTTGTGATCGATCTTTCGCTTCGTTAACGCATTTGAGACGATCCATTTTCTCTCCCAGGATGAATTATTTTGAGACGTTCATCTTTTATGATTTAAAAAATTTTTTTTTTTTTAAACTGACTAAGTTTTGTCTGTGGAATATGATGAAAGTACATAGGGATTCATCTGTATACACTACTAGTCAGCCCATCTAGTCAGAACCTGGACTCTCTGATCCCTGACCGGAGATCGGCCCAGGCGAACCCCGGGGCCAACTCAGGGGCTCCTCGGGGCCTCCCAGAACTATGGGGCTTACTCCAGGGCCGCAGAGCTTTCTTCGCTCGCCATTCTCGTTTTACAGATGGACGGCGCCTTGGACACCCGCAGAGCTCACCTTGGTTGCCTTTCCCATCTACCCATAGAGCTCCGTTCCCAGAATCTCCACACTGTTCGTTATCCTCATGACTTAGAGAATAATATTGATAAATAACAATGAAAGTATTCAGGCTTTGTAAAAACCTGAAAAAGAAAATAATTATAAAAGATAGAATAATAGTAACTATTGTAACTAAAATACACACCTTTGACGACGAAAATTCATAACTAATTTCTTTGCCTTGGTCGCAGAAATATAATAATAAAGTACAAGGATTAATCTATTTTTTCCTTAATGAATATCTTTAATTCACAACTCCACCCTCCTTGGGGTGAAGAAATAATGAATATTTTTAATATTTTAACCTTCAAGGGAGCTAGGGCCTCGGTCTGTGGCTTAAACCTTGCATAGTATAATACGAATGTATCCTGAAAATTTGAAAGAAATCGACCGGTTGATTTTCGAGATGAAATATGTCTAAAAACTCTCTCATTTATGCCAAGAAACATAATAAAAATTTTGTTGCGATTCATCATGTATTTTTTTTTATTTATCCCGAACAAACAAAAACCATCTTCATCTTTGTATAATCCGTATACCTTGTATACATCCGTATACAAGGTAATCATGGATTATTCAGTTCATTTTAGGTTTTAATATAAAAAAAATGATATGGACACCACATGACTTTCTTGTACGTCTACTACATTACATATTCACATTTTTTTTAAATTAAAAGTACATAACATTTTATTAAATTAATAACTTCTGATATTTTTTCATATTTTTTTTTTTTATTTTTATTTTTGAATTATTATTTATCGTAATATTTTTTTTACAATCAGAGGTTAATAATAAATCAATATATTTAAATTAAAAAAAGAAAATGAAGTTGGATTTGAATCGATGTGCCTTTTCCTTGTAAGATCCAAATATTTCATTAATTAAAATTTCATTTGGCTATAACTCTGGAACCGATGAAAATAAGTACCACTTATGACATATCGTTGAAAAGCTCTCAATATGTTCAATGACAGCATATTACTATAGTTAAGAAAAAGTCCAAAATCCAGATTTGTTTGGATTTTACAACTAGATGTTACAACAGCCCTAAATCAAAAATTTCAACATCGTACAGCTAATCGTTTTTGAGTTATGCGAGATACATACGTCACGCCGAAACTAGTCAAAATGAATTAAGGGATGGTCAAAATGGATATTTCCATTGAAATCTGAAAACAAAAATTTTTCCCGATTACTTCTTTTACTTCGTACAAGGAAGTAATAACAAAGCAACATACTTACATACACGTTTTATTGTTAAACAGAGCATTTCAGAGAGTTCTGTTCATAATACTTATTAACTTCAAATAAATTCTACATGAGCACCTTTTCTGACGCGTAAAATGTCTAGACGATATTCAATTTCATGCCGCATATTATGAAGAATAATTGGCGTTATTCCATTAATTTCCTTCTTTGTAGTTCATTATGTTGAAAACTTTCGTTGCGTACACCCTGTCTTTGACAAACCTACAAAGAAAGAGATGGAATGGCGTAACGTAAGAGGATCGAAGTGCCCAAGTAATTGGTCCATCACGGCCAATCTAACGTTAAGGAGGTTGTTTAGTCCCTAACATGTAAACTCTAGTGTGGTGGTATGCCATCTTATTGAAAAACAAATGTAAATTTTGGGTTGGCAATGTTCAATTTGTGGTGCTGCATACTGCTGTAACATCTTTAAATAACTAGCGCTAGTAATCGTTGGCTTCGTGAAGAAAAAATGGTCTGATTACTTCATAAGCAGTTAACGCATAACAAAAGTGAAGTTTCGGGTTATCAGATTGTGTTTATCGAGCGACATGAGATTTGTCGTTATCCTAAATCCGACAATTATGATGGTTAACGTGACCAGAAACATAGAAGGTGGTTTCGATACAGAAAATTACTTTTTCTAAAAACATATTATATTCGCTCACTTAATCAAGAATATTCACGGTGAAATTGTTAACGGCGTGTGTATGCCCCGACTGAATTTTGTATGCAAGATTTTAGGCGCGTGTGTAGAACCCTCACAATTATCAATTGCGGCATTCCCAGTTCTAAACTACTACGGCGAGTCGATTTATCCGCGCTTCTCTGAAAAGTTTCCCTTACTCGACTCACAATTTCCTCAGATATGGGAGATTTGGCAACACCTATTTGTATACTATACTTCTTGTATCCTTATAACTGTTGATACCAACGTTTAATAGAGTCTTTATTAGGACGATCACGGGCGTAATCTAAAAGAAAACGTCTCGAACAGTAATAACAGAAATTTTATGAAACAGAAGTTTATGAAACCATAAATGTTCATTGCTTTCACCTGCACGGTAACCTCAACTGACGGTTCCCTTTATAGTTACATCCTGCCGGTTTGTTCATCCAAGATCATCAGTAACTCTAGTACGCGTACCTACACCAATGTTTGAAAAAAAATCAACGTGCGCTAAATTACTTTGTTAATTTTTTTACTAACCCTAAAATGCGTTGAATAATTTACGTTCACCTTTATTTTTACGATTTATATATACGTCATCATTTTTTCTCGTATATCAGATCTTTTGACCAAAATAAATCGATTGTATTTGTCCCACCTTAATCCTAATTCTTTTAAGATTATTTTAACACTCTTACTTCTCTGAACTCCAGCACTTTTTTGGAAGTTAGATCGAAGTTTTTCTGTTGTAGGATTTCGGTTTTTTTTTAAACGGCTAACAAGCCGTTTTTTAGTTAAAGATCGATTCGTTCTAACTTACTTAAAAAAACAAATACGTAGAGAATGATAATTCTCTACGTATTTGTTTTTTTTTAGCGTGGAACAAGATGAAGTAACTGACCTTGAAGTCCGCTTTTAACATAGAGATTGTATGATTTTTATCATACAATTTTTATTTTATAATAATAGAACGAGGCTAAAAAGAAGGTGAACATTATATTCTGTGAGATTTTTAATCTATCATCATCATTTCTTTATACTTAGTAAATCATACAATTCTTGCAATTAATTTCAAGGTAATTATTTTTAATTGTGTTACAGAGCAATTATAATGATTTAATTGTATATTTATTTTGTTTGAATTTCCCAGCGAATAAAGCCAGAATTAAAGGGGAAAGTGTGGTGATCATGTCAAAAATGGGGGAATCGGTTTTTTTTTTACAAATCTTACGTTTTATAGTCCAACTAGTTATCTAGATTTAAAAAAAAAAGATCTATGTGCTTACGTATATGTGCCGTACTGCTTTTGGTCTTATATCTCAGGACTGACCAAACCGAATTTCTTCAAATCTGGTTCCAATATTTCTACATATGGGACAGTCATCATGTGTTTTCTTTTTTCAATACTTGTTCAGGAAGAGAGGGATATCGCGAAAAAAAAAACAATTTCAATTTTCTTCAGATGCATTTTAGAGAAGATTTTAAAAAGCAAATTTGTTATCTACAATGTATACAAGCCCAAAAAAGTTTTTCAAAAATCATCCCACACTTCTTAAAACTGAAATATATGTTTTTTGTGTTATTTTGCTCTATTTCCATTCTATTAAAATATTTTTGAAAGTTTTTACTTCATATATAGAGCTATCAAGAAATGTCTTTTAAAATCATAGACCCCAGAACTAAAATGCAGTAAAGGTTTTGAAAAATTCTCTTTTTCTTATTTTAGGGGTGTTAGATTTAGAGAAAACGTTACTTAATCAAATTTGTTAAACATAACCTACACAGAGCATCATAAATATTGCCGGGACTTACATAATTTATTCTACTCGTGAAAATAATGGAAAAAGTTAATATATACCCTAAAATGCTTTGTTTTCGAGTTATGGCTAGTGAAAGATTTCACTAGAATTTCATCTATCCTGGTGAAATGAGGTCGTACTAAAATTATTAGGATTTTAATTAAGGAGTAACATTAGTGACTTCTTATGGGTTTTGACCTGAAAAATTGAATAGAATAAGTTCCAGAACCGGGTTTGCAGTAGTTTTTGAGAAATTTGGAGTGAAAACCAATAAATTGGGGTAAAAACCCCTGTTTTTTAAGTTTTTATGTTTATAATTTAGTAGGCGTACAAGGAAGTCATATTTTGTACGCATCAGATTTTTTGAAGTCTGTTAAACTGTTACATTATTTATTAATTTCTGTATGAAAATAATTTATTTTTTTATCTACACGTTAACCTTGCAAATTATTAAACTTTCCCAGACTTTAATTTGGCCAAATTATTAAAATATTACTGTAACAAAAAAAGGTAAGCTCGTACTTTCAATATCTTAATAATAATGGATATCTTGATTAAAAAAAATAATAATAATATCTTTATTAAATGGGTAATAAACGCAAAAAACCTTTAAACAAAAGTTGTATAGAATTTAATTTTGAACAAAATGGTGTAAGTTGAATAAAACAAAGAAAAGTTAGAGAAATTCGAATTTTATTTAGAAACAATATTACGTACAACATTTGTCAATAAAGTACTTATTTAATGTAAACAAAAACCATATTATTTTTTGGTGATGTGAAAAATTTTAAATACAAAATTTACTATTAAAAATTCTGTTAAAACGTTAAAAAAAACTAACAATTACAGAACAATTGTAAAATAAAAATTACTTAAAAAATCATTTTTTTATTGATGACAAGAAGTAAAATAAATTATTTGAATAATTATTATTTCAAAGTTGGCAATATAACAACAGCTGATCAGAAAGTGTGCTATATTGGAAGGTGCATAAAGTATATATGGTACTGTAAAATTTGCTGTCGTTAGCGAAGGTTTTCAGTGAATTTTAGTTTGAACGTGATCGATTGAAGTAAGAAGCCGTAGTTATTTACAACAAAGAAATACGCTGACACCGGTATTCATTTTAGGTGTATATAATGGTAATGCTACAGTTGCTGTAATAGAATATGAATTCCGTTTTCCGAGTCGTAGGATTCCAGATCCCAAAACAATTAGCGCGACTTTCGCAATCTTCGGGAAACAGGTTCACCACTTAGTATATTCGTACCAGTTACCAACGATCTATCCAATAACGCTGTTATTGATGAAATTTTTATCGATGCAATTCAGGCGTCAGTACAAGTTGTCTTTCTAAGCGGATCGAAGTTTCGCATTTGATGGTTTGGACACTTAAACAAAACAAGTTTTGTTTAACCTTATCATAAACAGTCATTTCAACATCTACACCTAAGAGACGGTCCGCTTCGCTAGGAATTCTGCAACTGGTAGAATAAAAATCGACAATTCTACAAGTACATTTTACTTTTATACGGATTTGAATACTAGATTGCAGATACCAGTGTTGGTATTTTGTTAACCACACAGCTTAGGAATGGTCGTCCTTAGACTGTACAAGACTACATTTTATTTACATTCATACATATCATCCTCGTTCATCCTCTGAAGAAATACCTTACGGTGGTTCCGGAGACTAAACTGAAAAGAAAGTAAGTCACAAGGTTGTTTTGTTAACCAACGAGGAAAATTTCATTCGAGATGGCGTCAACAACTTACGCAGTGAGCATACGTGGACAGAAATAAATTCTTGGAAGGTAATTTTCAACATCCATTTGCGACCTTCTTCACAATCAGCTGTTTGGACCGTACATTTTATCTGGCCGCTTAAATGTTGAGGTCTACTTGCACTTTCTTCAAGAACAATTGCAACAGCTGCTTGAAAATGTTCCTCTAGCGCTGAGACGCAATGTATACTTTCAGTACGATATCACGTTTTCCTACTTCTTTCGTGTCGTTTTCACTTACTTAAATGATCATTTCCCTGTGAAATGGATTGGTCATAAGGGTACACATTCCTGGTCACCATGATCGTCTGATCTAATACTCTAAGATTTTTGTGTCAGGATGAATGAAAAATATTTTATACAAAACAAAAATACATTCTCGTGAGGAATTAATTGTCTGCGTTATGGATGCGACTGAGCAACTTAAGGACAGCCTTGAAAAACTAAATGAGAAACAAAAGCAATACAGATGCGTACCAAGAAATGTGTTGAAAATGGCGGGCTCATTTTTGAATATTTACTAGTATTATAAACTGGTACGTATAATGCAGTTCGATATAGTGTAATGTTTCTAAATAAAATTCGAATTTCTCTAATTTACCTTTGTTTTATTCAACTTACCTCAGTTCATTCTATTTAGAATTAAATACTCTACAAGTTTTGTTTAAACGTGTTTACTACCTATTTAACGAAGTTATTTTACGTCAAACATAAAAAAAACAGGGGTTTTACTCCATTTTATTGATTTCCAACACAGATTTCTCAAAAACTATTGCATATACGGTTCTGGTACTTATTTTATTCAATTTTTCAGGTCAAAAACCATAAGAAGTCACTAATGTTGCTCCTTAATTAAAGTCCTAAAAAAATTTAGTACGACCTCATTTCACCGGGGTAGCTCAAATTCTATTTAAATCTTTCACTAGTCGTAATTCGCAAACGAAGCATTTTAAGACATATGTTTATATGAACTTTTTCCATTTTCACGAGTAGAGTAAGTTATGAAAGCCCGCGGAGGACTTCGTGATACACTCTGAAGATGAATATTTTTATAAATAAATTTTTCTTGAAATTTATTCTCCAGGTATAAAAAAAAACATTTAATTTTAATTTTTGGTCTAACTCTTTTAATTTTGATTATAATTTTTATTTTTTTGTATTTTTCATTAGTTAAATGGCTATTAAAATTAAAGTAGTTTTGGGGACTTTATCATATTCCTGATCCAAAATGAGAACCAATTTTTTCCGTTACTTTCATAAAAGTTATACTTTATTATTTTTTCAATATTTTTAAACAATTGTCTTTTAAATAAATTATTTATTCTTTATGTCCAGTTACAATTCAATCTTTTCATTAATGAGTAGAGAGGAAATTTTGTATTTAGAAAGTTCTAATTGTAAATAACAATAATAATAGTTGTTGAATAATAAAATTCAGTTTTATATAATATATATAAATATACATACAAAACCTTCAAATGAGAAACTTTCTCTCTCTCTCTCTCTCTCTCTGTGTGTGTGTGTGTGTGTGTGTTGTGCATATTTTTTTATAAATATTGTAATAATTTGTTTTTAATAGAGCAATTCAACATATATTTGTAAACTAAAATTTATTACACTTACCCACATTTACACTTAGCCCACATTATGTTAATTTTAAGTATGATTCTAACAGATTGATGCATACGTTGGAAAACTGAATTTTTTTGGTAAATACTATGTAAAGAAAATTTCACAATTTTTTATAAGAAGTGATTTATATACTTTTATACAAAGCAAAAAATGTATATCCTTATACCTAACTATTCCACTGATTTATTACACGCATCAGGAAAAATGATTTATTGAAACAACATATAATAATGTAACAAAATTAAATTTTTACAATATTTGTTACAAATATTTTTTTTTTATTAATAAATCTCTGAGTTTTAAACCATCAGGTTTTTCATCAATTTTCATTTTATTATTATTACCCACTTGATATTTTCTTTGATGTATTTTTGTATCTGTAATCTCTTATTTTTTTATATGTCATTGGTTGATTAGATAACACAAAGTTTTCTTCAAGTTTTTATAATTTAGAACTAGTAAAAATGTTTTTCCAAACTTGAAATAGCTGATGCGGATATGTTAAGTTACTGAGACTCATAAACTCAACAAATGTACCTCAGTTGAATGTAAGACAAGATTTAAAAATTTGCTTCTCTTGTGACCTAGGCTCTATCAAAGTTTTATTTGTCTCTAATTAGATTTTAATGATAAACAATGTTAATTGGATTATCTAACCACGATGTGAACATGGTCTTTAAATAAAGTTTTTTGTGTTGGAATCATGTATTTAATTTTACTGAAAGATATGACAGCAATTCAAAGTTGCTGTCAAGTTGATGAAGTGATTTGAACTGATTTGTGAATCATTTTTTTTTTACTTTTGGCCTACCAATGCCAGAAATAAAAATGTCAAACGTGATACTTTGTGCATATAAAATAAAGATGAATAATTTAAACAACTCTCTGCATAAAGGATTTCCTCTTTATGACTAAAATTACCTCTTAATGGAAAACTAAAATTTCCTCTTTATATTAATACAGATACGATATTAAAATAGTTTGTATGATATTATTAATACAAATAAACGTTAATATACATTAATTATACTTTCTGAATTAATCAGCTGTTAAACAGCTGATTTTTACCACTAGACCAACCTGATGGATTACTTTCTATTAATACAGAATTAATAAATTAACAAATTGATGAACTTATGATATCAACTTATTAACTTCATAAGTTCATATGATATCATATGAACCTATCATATTTTTATGAATGAAGGACTTATTCATAGTTTCAAAAAGATCTTTTTGAACCATATTTCCTAGTATTCAGAAAGTAAGCTGTTTTAAGTTTATTTCTTATAACATTTTTAATTACTTTTTGTAGGACTGCTTTGAGTTTCAATTTTCTCTACAAATTTCTTCTTTTATTTAAAAAAAGTGAAAATTGCACTCTGTTTTTTTCTAAGTTCAGTATTAGTTCAAAATCTAAAAGTAGAAAACAGACTTGAAACACTGAGTTATTAGAATGGCAAAATAATATGTCTACCTTTGATAAAAAATCCACTCTACTTCTTTGTTTCTTTCCATTTACCTTACTATTTGATATTTTCAGTGCTATTTTTTTGTTTCCTTATTTTTTTTAATTTCCATATCATCTTATTGTTGTTCTTTCTATCTTACTTGACATATTATATTAGTTATTACACTTTTAACAAATTTTATTCCCACAGCTAGTTGTAAACTCTCTCTCTTTTCATCCTAGCCTCTGTACTACTTATCTCAGAATACGTATAATAAAATCTTTATATTATCTATACAATTTTAAATAAATAGTTCAAGTATTACACACATCATTCCTAAAAAAAGCTTGCCTTTAAAAAAAAAGCACATTTACTCTGAAATAAATAAAATAAATCTTAGTAAAAACTATCAGATTTAATTTGAAATAATGATAATACAAAAGTTTTACTGAAATTTTATTCATTAAAATTAACAATAATATAAATTACTACATAATACGTTAAAATGTTTTCCTGCTTATTAGAAACAGATTCAGTTGTTTTAAATTTTGTAACATCACTCTTTAAAGTATTTAGAAACATATACATGATTTAACAAAAAAGTATCCATTCTGCCCATATGGGCAATATATTAAAAACACATTTTTAAAGAAAGTGGTTGAACCAGAATTTCAAAAAATAAGGAATTTGAGAATTTTTTTCAGAAAATTATTTTTTCATAATCTACCTTACTTATGTTTAAATATAATGTAAACAAATCATTCGAGTACAAAGTTAGGAGAAGAAAACCATTTCCTACATGGTTTACAAACTTCCAGACATATTGTCTGTCTTCTATTATACAACAAAGCATCAGCAGTAATAAGAAAAATGAAAGCAACAACCTATAAATAAATAATGATAAATTATTATAAATTTTATAATATTGAGATGTTCTGTGCAGATCAATTTCATTGAGCTCTAAGAACAAAGTATGGCAATAACGAGTAAATCATTTTTTCTATTTAATAACTTTTATTAATTTTCCTTTTAAATGTGATTCTACACACCTACAATTCATTTTAGATAAATAAGTAAAATTTCAGTTCTTTAGGTGAATATAGCATGTACAGAATATTGTAATATAAAACACTCGATGCACTTTTTCTAATAATATATTTTTGTTTTGTTTATTTTATTTTTAATTCCAGATGTATTCCAGTTATATTATAAGAAAATACATTTTCATGTATAAACATTTCTTAGCAATTTTATTTATCCTGAATATGGGTTTTCCTTTTACAACTACAGATAAATTAAAAGATTGTAAGTATTTGTAATTTTTTATAATTATTTATTTTTTAATAAATGTTGTAAAGCTTTTCTATACAATCCATGTATTGCTGTTTGGTATAAATGATAATTACATTTTTAAAATTGTATTTCATTATTTATCAACGTGATGAGTACATTTTCGAGAAAAAAAATTTAATTCATCTTCAAAATTCAATTTATAATCTTCAAAAGTCAGCCACAATAATTCCAATTGTGGCCCTATGCCAGAAGATCAGCTGCTTTTATTAGAGCTGTGTCTTTTTAGTGATATGGCAACTTCGTATACCTATGAAAACTGTCCAATGGGTTGCAAAAAAAGTAAAACTACTGGCTGAAGTGATTATTAGATAAAGTTAGGATTCCTATTCTTGTTCCTAATCAATCAATCAATACTAGTCTGTAATTTTATATATAAGTTACAGATTAAATTATAAATTTTACATACGAGTACTTAAACAATATAAAATTAGTAATATACTTGATTGGATAAAACAATTTAATTAATAAATAAACATAATAGATTATTCAATAACTTACTAAAGGGTTATATCAGCATGAGTGCCATCAATGAAAGAGCTGCAAAAACGTTTTTAAAAGATCTTCCATAAGCATATTTTCGTAAATGTTGTTGTAAAATATATATTTAGAAAATAAGTCATTTTTTACATCTGATTTATTATTATTAAAAAAAAAAATATTTTAAACGGTGGATTTTTTATTTTATTAATTTTTTCTTTAATTTTTCCAGCTGATGTAATTAATGTATGCCATACATCTGATCCAGGTTATAATCAATGTGTCAAGAAAATGCTTCATTCACTGAAACCATATTTAATTAAAGGTTGGTTTAATATATTTGTATTTATTTGCTTAATAATTAGTACGTTTTTCTTTATAAACAAATCTTTACCTTTTGAGTAATATAAGTTCTGTTTCTTTCCTATCATCCATATTTCATTACCAAAAGTTTTATAAAGTTCATAAAACAACATTATTTAAATGCTAACCATCTAATTTAATATTGAAAAAGGAATGCTCTGTTTGTGCCTGGATGAAGATTTGAGAAAAGAAGACTGAAAAAATATTAGAATCATTAGAAATGAGAAAATAAAGAAAAATGGAGTGGATAAAATGGAAAAATGAAATGAGAGCTGAATAAATACTGAACAGAACTGGAGAATGTAAAACTAATTAAATAATAATTATCAGAAAAAGAAATTAGATGGGGAGAAAAATGTATTAGATAAAATGGTACGTCTATGAGGAAAGAAAAAGTTTCAAGTAACTAATGAAAACAAGGAGAAATGAAAGTTACAAGCAAATAAAAATGTTGATGGAAAACTTGATTGCCTTGATTGCCTTCAAGGTTGGTGCGAGCTAAAACCTGGCAGATTGCAAAACATTCATCATCTTTTTGAAAAAGGATAAATTTCAAGAATAAATTACTGTATGGCACTAATAAAATCAAAACACATTTTTATTTTATTTTATTTCTTTTTAAATACAAAAATCAACATTTTTATTTTAAATGAAAAATGTTTCAACGCAATTTAAAAAGTAATTAAATATGTTTTTAAAATTTATAAGCAGGTGTTAAATATTAAATTCAAGTTTAACATTGATGCAACCTATATTTCATATAGAGCCATCAGATGTTAACATTAAAATTCTATTATATAACTAAATAAATCTCTTGTTATCTTTTAATGAAAATATTTACTAACAATATAACTGCTATCAGTAAATTTTTAATTAATTGTAAAGCATATTTTATCCTAAAAAAAAAAATAATTACAAAATAATCTTGTTTTTTTTATTCCTTTGTTCTAGGTGTACCAAAACTAAAAATACCTTCAGTTGAACCAATGATAGTTCCTCAAATATTGATACAACAAGGATCAGGACCAGTATCGATTGATTCAAAATTTACAAATCAAAAATTTCATGGAATTACAAATTATACAGTTACTAGCTTAAAGTATGTATTTTATGTGCATTTTATTCTGAAAAAAGTAGTAGTCTCTATTAACAATGAGTAAAGAAATTTCTTATAATCTGTTTTTTATTCTTTTCAGAATTGAACCAGATAAATACAGAATTGAATTTGATGTCAGTTTACCATGGTTATATGTAGAAGGAGATTATGCAATTAAAGGTCAAATGTTAGTGTTACCAATATCTGGAAGTGGGGATAGCTGGAGTAATTACAGTTATGTATTTTTGAAAATTCTATATTTTTTAATTTATGCATGTATATATATATATATATATATATATATATATGTGTGTGTGTGTGTGTGTGTGTGTGTGTGTATGTGTACATGTGTGTGTGATTGTTCTGTCAGCTGCGCCAACTCACAGCTGATTGCCCATTAGGCTTCTGACTCCTGCTAGATGGTGAGCAAAGCTGTTCTTTTAAGACATCTGAGGTTAGAGGAATATGATAGCCACAGGAAAAATATTTTGAGTAAGATTTAGTAAAAAGGTTGAACTTTACTTCTTTAATTTAATTTATTAAAATTGAATAAACTATTCTCGAGACATGAGTTGTCTAATGGAAAATGTTTTTTGTAACACTGTTTTTATAAGTAGGTGATACATGTAATTTTTAGTTACAAGTGAGATATGTGTATTGTACATATAAATTAAAGTTAAGTCGAAATATAATCACTGGGATAGACTTTATTCTTATGATATCGATAATAAGTAAAGTATTCTGATATCAGAAGTATTTCTGATTGTATTATTTCAATTTTTGCTCATTATTTTGACTCAATTGATTATCTTAGAAATAGAAGTTTTCATAATTAAAATCTTATTAATGTGTTGCCATTTCTTCAGCTGACCTACTAAACAGTGAGTTATCCCTTTGATGAAAAAGATTTTTATCATTTACTACCTCAATTAAGGTGCATGTCACAAATAAATAACAAACGTTACAGGATAAAAAAAACCAGTTTTCCCTGACTTAAAATCTTTTTTTAATTTACATTCTGAGGATGAATTTCAGTAAAGAATTTCTAAAAATTAAATTAACAGTTGCTCATAAGTTTTGTAGAAACTTTTTCAAAATTTCAAACCTTAGCCTTCCATAATCTTATGGCAATGTTCTTTCAACTTGTAGACCATGTACTACTTTTTTAAAAACAATTTCCCTTTCGGGTAACAAGAAGTTCTTGTACCTGTAGAAACAGCGGAAGTCCGACTTTTAATGGATAATTACACAGTTTCCTTTGGAAGTTTGGTAATAAATTTGTTTGAGTCCCTTTTTTATACAAAAAAATTATACTTATTCAAAAAATTGACTGCTGTATTGTAAATTCCTTGTGCAATTTTAGAAAGTCTTCACCTCATTATATTGCCTTTTCCTTCCTTGTATAATGTATATTTAATATTAACATTAACATCAAATAGTATGTATTTTGCTTAGACTACTCGTATTTCAAAGATGTTATCTTTTTTTAATCTGTATTATGAATTACTGACCTTTTTTATTATATATTTTTACAGCATCTGTAACTGGTAAAGCAATTATTAATGGTCACCCAGAAATAAAAAATGGCAAAAAATATTTTGAATTAGATGATTTTAAATTCAGTATTAATGTAAAAAAAGCAATTATTCATATGAATAATCTATTTAATGGGAATCAACAATTAGGTAAGAAATAAATCTATTATACATTTTTTTTTAATATTTATTGTTATTTTTGAACATTATGATTAAATATGATAACATTAAAGTTACTAGAAATTTCATTTTTCAAATTACATGCAAATTGTTCTTCAAGAGCTAATTATTCAGCTTCGTTTTCAAGAGTATTATTAATTTTTAAATAATTTTAATCTCTTGTTTAAGATCCACACCTATTTTTGTTTTGACCGTAATAGAACAGCAGCAACAATAGGATAGACTTATTAATGATATAATAATAAGAGTAAAAGATGAGTCAACACAAATATTATTTATTATATTAAATACTTTAGATAATAAAATAATGTCAATATAAAACTTTCAAAAACAGTTTTTAAATTAAAAATTTTATAGTAATAACAATGACGTTGTAACTTTGCTGTGTAAGAATTGATATATTTTCTTGCAACAAAATTTGCATGTCAAGACTGGGAAATCATCATCTGTACTTTGTTGGAACATTTAAAACTGCAATGCAGTAGTATTCAGATAGGACTTTTTTTTTCAGATAACCAATGGTTTTGGATAACTTTACAAATAATTGATATTCTATTGTAATACAATCAAGATGTATTATGTTTGTTTAATTTAACAGTTTTATATATATATTCTATGGTTAAATCCTTGGAACCTCTTCAGTAAATAGCGTATTCTAAATCCTGAAATATCTTTCAAACACAAGACTTTCCTTGGCCATTATATACATGATATAAAGTGAATCATTTGTTGTGATAATTTCTTTGTGATTAATTCACCATATTAGCTTGTAACTTTTAATTATGAATGTGGAATAGAAATTTCTATGAAAAATGAAAAATACCATTTCTAACCATGATTCGAACCTCGGACTTTTCAGATAAAAACACTTAGATGCTACCATTCTACCACAGAGGTCAAAAAATTGAAAACTAGTTTTTTCTAAAATTCTTCTGTTATAGAGTGATCTATGTTTACATGAAGCTGAAATAAATTCATGTTGCTAGGTCTGATTTTCATAAAATTATTTTAGTTATTTTGATAGGCATCCAGAATTATAAACTTGTTGAGATATGTATTTTGCAATTTAATAATATTTTAATTTAAGTTAGAAATTGAATTGAATATTTTAATTTTTGTTGTATCATGTAACTAAACAGAATAAACACTTTAAAATATATTATGATAGTTATAATACTTGCATATATTGACATAGTATTCTATGACTGACATGTAAAATACTGGAAGTTTTTCTTCTGTAAGATACTTTTTTTTGGAGTAGTTAAGGATGAGCATCTTCTTCAATGGAGTTAGCTGTAGTACGACTGGTATTTGAAGCACTATGATTAACTCCATTAAGGTGTTCCTAAATGGCTCTGAAAGATCCTTTAAAAAAAATTACATTGTTTTTAAAATTAATTTAAAAAAAATTATTTTAAAATTAATTTAAAAAAAATTATTTTAAAATTAATTTAAAAAAAAATTATTTTTATTTTTATTATTGCATGTTTTAGGCGATTCAATGAATAAGTTTATGAGTGAAAATTGGGAATTGGTATTTCAAGAATTAAAACCAGTTGTAGATGAATCGATTAGTGTTTTGTTAAAAGATATAATAGTTAAAGTTTTTAAAAAATTTACATTTGATGAGCTTTTTCCTAAATAATTCTGTAAATTTTTCTGTTAATTAAAAAAAATATACATAGATTCTGTAATAGTTTAAGTTGATATACTGTAAATGTTTATATTATTTAGTTTTTTATCTGTGATAAATAATATTTTATTAAAAACACTACTTTTAATTAAAAAAAACCTATTTATTCAATACTACCTCTGCAGCAGTCCTACTATCCTGCTATTTGGAAACACTTATTAAAAAAAAAAATGATTTTAAATAAGTCGCTAATAAAAATAAGTAATTTTTATTGCTAATGTCAGTAGTAAAATCATGTCGATTTAATACATTTTGTATTAATGTTACATAACTTTAATTACTATTATTTTAAAAAAATATTTCTGATTTTATAAATGAATTTAAGCCTTTCAGAAAATATTTCTAAGTATGAAAATTTTCAAAGCATATCTGCTTAATAGAACTAACATATTATTAAAGGCAATTTCATTACTTGCAATACATATATTGGGTATAAATTAAAAGTTTTATGCAGAGAATACAGTTTTTATGAATTACAAACATGACCATTGATATTATATGTATTATTAATATATATTATTTAATATACATTATCGGAAATAAAGCTGATTGGTTACTTCCTTCCTGCCTAATTTGTTCCATCTCTTAATGATAAAGTTTGATTTATTAACTAAAAAATGTTATGAACCATATTTTGGCTGAAAAGTAAGGGATCAAGATAAGAACTTAGCCCCTCATATTTATTGTTCAACCTTTGTGAAATAGCTGGCAGACTAAATTAAGAATTCTCAACATATGAGCTTTCCTCATACCAATGATCTAGAGTTCAATCATCATATAGTTTTACTTCTGTATTATAAAGGTAAACACTCAATAAAGTACACAATCTGCTAGTACTCCATTGTGAAGCTTGCCAGATTCTCCAATACATCTAACTGTAGAAGATGAGATGGCTGCCAAATTTCAAAATCAGAGGCAAGGTGATCCTACTTTTGAAGGAAGTATATCCTTTCAAACTCATTTGATAACTGGAGTCAAATTAAACATCCTTGATCAGGATTTGAAGTTTTCCAAAAATTCAACCTCTTTTGGGTTCTAATGGTGAAGATTTCTATTATAAAGAATAAAGAAGAAACTGATTTAGTATATTACAATAATAATATTTGTACTTTGATAGATACACTTGGTCATGCATATAAACAACAATTTGGAGACTTCATTGATTCTTCAAAAACTATTTTAAAGGTTGGTCTTTGCACGATGGAAATAAATTCTTTTTCTGTGCTAACTTGAAAGCTATTAATATTTCCTATTTCTATTAAGGCTTATACAAACACAAATAACATGAAAGAAACATATTAAAATATAAAAGTGCTGCTGAAAAAGATTTAGTATGAAAAATTTTTGTTAGACCATATATTGCAATTTAAAAGACACTGAGCTGTTAATGGTTTTGTAACTTGTTAATGTTAAATTTTGTTCTTTCTTGTGCAAGTGAAATCAAGAAAAATCATTTCATCAAGAATAGATTACTTATTTATTCTGACAGAAAAATTTCCTTATTGGTCAATTCTGAGCGTGATTCTTCTACTTCCACATATAAATTAGGGTTATTCATAAACTCATGAGATATAATATGTCCCTCAAAATTCAATTTTTGGGATTCCATCTGGATTTCCTTCCGAACAATTTTAATATCAGTGATGAACAGAAAAAATGCTTTCACTAAGATATCATTGCCATGGATAAGAGACATCAGGGACAGTGGAATGTATGAATACTTGCTTATTGCTGTTGGCTGTTGAAGGTCCCACATGCCAAACACAAAGGAAAACCACAACTACCAAATACTGGGTAAGATGAGGAGTGTCACATATATTAGTGAATATACACATTTCATCTGTCTTGTTGCAAAAAAACCGTGGCTGATAGAAAAAACAATTTATGTATTTGAATTCACTGTGAAAAGTTCTAGGATCAGTTTTCCTCTTGTTACAAAAAAAAAATTTGTTCCCTTCAGTTATAGTATAAATAATAGTAATCAATGAATGCTTTTGAATGTTTTATCAAACTAATGGTTATTTAATATTAATATCTTTAATTTTCTTCTTCCCCTTTTTGGTGTCCTGCAGCAGAAAGGGATTGTGGTTTATAAAGAATCATAATCCAATTTTTATTTTCCTCATTTTTAGTACATATAATTTTAAATAACAATTACAAATAAACATTTAATCTCATTAGTTAATTTTTTACATTTTCACATTTTTAAATAAAAAATATTAAAAAAAAAACAATTTTTGGGATGGGGCCCTCCACTCTATCCCACTTAATCTCTTTTCTACACTAGTGTTATGTTTCTACCATTTTTTTGTTTCTTTTGAAAATGTAATGAAATAATCTTTTTACTTAATTCAGAAATTTATTGTAAACATTTGTAAAACGTATTAGATACTTGATACTATAATACTTGCATTAAATCACCAGTTTCCATTTCAAAACAAGTTTTTATCATCACCCAATATGATTTTTTTCTATGGAAAAACCAGGTAAAATGTTTGATTCACTTAAATTTTTTCTTGTAATTTGTAATTTATAATAATTTTTTTTTGCATTCTGTTACTTTACATATAAGATAAGCAGATTTACTAGTAAACTATTAATATAGAATAAAGAAAAAAAAATCATATCTAGGCATCTGGTCTCTATGTTATCATGATGATATTGAAAATTACATCTCAATTATGTAAAGTAATTATTAAAGAATGTTATTTTTTGGTAATTTTTTTTCTTCAAAAATCATGATGCACATGTGCTAACATGCACAACACACACACACACACACACACACACACACACACACACACACACACACACACACACACACACACACACACACACACACACACACACACACACACACACACCTACACACTCAGATTTTTCAAACATATGAACAATAAGATAAAGACCTTCAAAACCAGTCCAAATTACATTCAGTGGCAGGTTAGCATTCAGTATTTCCAGTGACAGTCTTTAAATAAAGAAACTTGATTTAAAACAAAGAATAGCTCAAATTCAGGTAAAAGTTTTACAATCTCTTTTTAAATTTAAATATGTTAAAGCTGTATAAAAAAATGATTACATGTCTCAAAGATTGATTTGACTCAGACTGTTGTCTGTACCATTATGTAATGGTACAGACAACAGTAATATAGGTGTAATAAGTGTAGCTAATAGCAATGAGGAGTACCAAGCTAAGAGCTAAAATATATCATACGTTTTTTTCTCGTTGTTAAGTATATACATACATTGAAAATTATTAACAAAGTAATTACATTGAAGTTTATTCTAGAATATACACTGCAGACTTATTGTCAGTTACTAATTATCCAAAAAAAAAAAATATATATGGAATAAATTTAATTTTCTTCTTCTTCCTCTTATCTGGTGTCCTGCAAAAGAAAGGGACTGTGGTTAATGAAGGGATTGTGATTTATAAAGAATCATAAACCACAATCTCATTCTATCCTTTTGCAATTCCAGTTTAGTTTATCTAAACATCTTTTTCTTGGTCTCTTTCCATTTGTCTTTCAGTCCAACAGTTTCTATGTTGTTTTATCTTTCCTCATTCTCATTAAATGTCTAAACATTTTAATTTTACTCTTTCTATCCTATCCAATGCCTTTGTTAGATCCCTTACTTCCAAATGATCCAATCCCTCTTTTTTGCTGATTCTTCTATTTTATTTTTTTGTTGTTGTTTAGTTACCTTCAGTCTTTTTTAACCTGAGACTCTGCACTACAAGTAAAAATTAGAAAAGCATATTTTGTGCACGAGTTGAAATTGTTGTATTCCATTGAAACTTCCTTATTACATATTAATCTCTTGAAATCCTCCCATTAATAAAAATGTTTTCCTTTTCTAAATTTTTTTCAATACTCATCCTTTGTTATAATATGTTTTTTCTAATGTATGTGTACATTGCAATCTGTTCAATTAGTGAACAATAAACAACCCCCATGGCCCAATAAGATGAAGATGAAACACGTAAATGAGATGTAATCTTGTACAGGCTTAGGTCACCATTCCTAGCTCACCAGGCTGATCTAATGATTAACTTGTCATTGCAAGTCAGCTGATTTCGAAGTCGAGAGTTCTTCTAAGGTTCAAATCCTAGTAAAGGCAGTTACTTTTATATGGTTTTGAATACTAGATTATGGACACCTGTGCTCTTTAGTGGTTAGGTTTCAATTAACCATACATCTAAGGAATGATCAACCTGAGACTGTACAAGATTACACTTCATTTACATTCACACATATCATTCTCTGAAGTAATACCTTACGGTGGTTCTGGAGGCTAAACAGAAAAAGAGAGGTCACCATTTCTGAGATATAGTTAATTGAACCCCAAACACCAACGTACAGCGATATCAACTGTCCAGTTATTCAAATTCGCATAAAAGCAAGAAACCTTTACTCAGATTAGAACCTCAGAAAACGTTGACTTCAAAATCAGGTGTTAAACAAATGATTTTGCAATGACAAGTTAACATTTCGACCAGCTTGGTGGGCTTTTGTTGTAATATGAGATTAAATTAATCAATTTTGTTAAACTGCAATTAAGTTAGTCATTTTTCTCCATTACTTAATTAATTTCTCATCATTCTCGAGGAGAAATACCTATAATTTGGATATTATACTGTCCTTGCCAAATAATAAATAAAATGAAGGTGTAATGTTATCATAATAATTCAAGGTTATGACTGTAATTCTACAAGGTCATGTTGAATATTATATACAACTGCGTAATCTATGTATTACATGATGTATATTGTTGACCTTTAGTCTATAATTATTCTTAATTAAAACTTTAATAAATAAATTATTTTTATGTACAGGACTTTACATGTCAATGCTTATTTTAATTGATGAACATTATCTCTGAAATATTACAAAAGCTACAAAACAAGTACATTGTTAAAAAACACTCAAATTAAAAACAATTTTTTAATTAAACAAATTTCTTTTTGGGCAGGTGGAATTTTTAGATTGTCTATTACTATGTTTAATAAACAGCATTTTTGTATTTAAACGTAAAGAAGATAATACATTTTTGGATTTGTTAATTTAATACCAAATTTCAACACATTTCAAAATCAGAAAATTTTGTTTATTGTAGTATGAATTTTGTTTTTCGGCTACTTTAGATTTTTCAAAAACTTTTTGTACTGTATAACTTGTAAACATAACTAAAAATAAAGCTGGCAAAGTACTGAACAACTTTCCCCGGTTATGCCGGTCATCTCATACTTTGCACATGTTTTATTACATTATATTATTATACATGATTATTTTTATATGTAATAATAATAATAATTATATAAAATATTAACCTGCATATAAAAATATTCATATAAAGATTAAGCTTAACAAATTTGTTTAAATAAAGTTTTCTCTTAATCTAACATCCTTCAATAAACGATAAAACAAGAAAAACGTTTTTTTTAACTTTTCTTAATTTAATTTTTTTTTACATTATAGATTGTAAATTTTTTTAAATTTGTACACATTTCTTCATAGCTGTAGGTTTATATATGAAGTATAAACTTTCAAAGAATTTTTGGAAAATATTTAAATCGAATGAAGATAGAACAAAAAGTACGGTATTACTTTCCGTCGCACGGCGGGATTGTGGGGATTGAATTTTCATTAAGTTGTGAGGAATATGAAAATACCTTTCACTTAAAATATCTCCCGTAACTAATATCCCCCGTAATTAAAAGCAAGATTTAAACGTTGGAACTCTCGACTTCGAAATCAGCTGATTTCGAAGTCGAGATTTCCAACGTTCAAATCCTAGTAAAGGGTGCTTTTATACGGATTTGAGTACTAGATGGTGGATACCGGTGTTCTTTGGTAGTTGGGTTTCGATTAATCACACATCTCAGGAATGGTCGAACTGAAACTGTACAAGACTACACTTCACTTACACTCATACATATCAGCCTCATTCATTCTCTGAAGTAATATCTGATGGTGATTCCCGGTGGCTAAACAGGAAAAAAGAAAAGAATTAAAAGCAACTATATAGAGCGGGGGAAGCCCGCTCTATATAATTACTTGCTTTTCCCGTCGCGGTTTTTTTTTTATTTTATGTTTTTTAGTCAAGTAACCGAAGGCAGGTGCAACCAGTTGCCCGGCAGATACAGAAACAGTGGTAGTGGCTGTTTTGGTTGAGCCACCGCGCCGTATACCATCACAACCCTTAAATAATCGAAATTCAAAAACAATCATTTCAAATATTTATCTGAAGAGTATTTGAAAGCTTAGATCTAGTGAGTATCTCGTTTGGTATAGTCGAAAATGGGGAAAATTTGCAAATCATTATTCAATTTTTTTTACTTTTCCCCACCCCTTTCAAGATTGAATTTCAAAAGATCTAGAAATTGGTTTTTAGATATATTATCTGAAGATTACACACTCCAACAATCAAGTTTATATCTTCGTTTGTTACAGAGAAATTAAAAAAGTAATTAATTTCATTGTTACTCCATTTTAAACATTTAACCTCGGAATTCCAAAAAATCCTTTTTTGGTCAGCACTTACACCATAAAAAGAACGTGTGTACAAATTTTCATCAATTTATCTTCAGTATATTTTGCTGGTCTTTGATTATGAATCACTCCATGACATGTTCTTTTATGCACAAAGAAATTCCAAATTGTTTTGCAGTCTCCCGGGAGATAATCTATAGCCAAAAATAAGAAAAAAAGATTATATAAACATCGGTCAGACAACGGATCGTTAGCGAGTTTCGGCTCGCGTAACATTTAGCCCTTCTTTCTGCTTCCTCTGTGAAATTAAACCGTAGTAAAATTCGTGGGGTTCAAATCGAGGGGTAAATTTGGTGCTTTTTTATGATTTTTGATCTAAGAAATTGAATAAAACTGGTCCCGGACCTCTATTTCACTTAAGGTTTAAGAAAAACGGTTTAAAACACGAATAGGTTTCATCGGAAAATACACTTTTTAGGTATGGAATAAAATTACGTTCTTATTTACCAATAAAATAATACAAATTTTTAGTTTACCTTGTAGAGGATTTAATTGTTAGAAAATTGATGAATATAACGTCTGTTAATATTAAACGTAAATTTGAGAAGTTCAAATTTAATTAGAAACAAAACACACAAACTGGATCGGAAAAGTGATACGATTTTAAACAGAACAATTTATATACAAATGCTAAAAGTTATAAAAATTAATTTCAGAGACATTCTTCAAAAACATATTAAACATTTTTATTTTTTCATAGGTTGGCAATAACAGCTGATCAACAATTAAGTTTAATGTCTAGCATTTGAATATTAATTTGAGCGATGTTTGTACTGTTATTAAACTATTTTTCTTTGGAGAGTTGACGGATATGTTGTTAATTTATGGTAAAGTAAATAAAAATGGATTGGCTGCTGTGAGTAATACCGGGATAATTATCCAGATCGAAGAGTAACAGATAGAGAAAATATTTGGCGCTTTGGAGAAGCGACTTCGAGAAACAAGTATGCTTTAAACACAATGATGAAATGCTGGTTGTGAATGTTTTTGTGAGAAATTCCAACGCTGAAGAAGTAATATTGAGTACGATACAATTATCTCTCACCTCAAGCATTAGAAGGTTGTCACATAGGTTTCATGTAGCAAACGTACGGGAGCAACAATTATACTCATTCCATACAATACGTGTACAAGAGTCATTACCATCTGCGTTTAATAAACGGATGAAATTTTCTCGGTGGTTAATTAGAAAATGTGAACGGATTTCCTAAGTAATACCGTATCCTAATAATTGATGAATCCTGTTTTACAAGAAATGGCATTGTAAATTATCGAAACACACTTGGGCAGAAGAAAATCCCCATGAGACTGCTACAAATCATTTCCAATGCACTTTTTCGTTTAATTTTTGACGTGGTCTTTTTGATGATAATCTCAAAAACCCTTTTTATTTACCACTAAAGCTCAATGAAGTACGGTACTCGCATTTTTTGTAATCAAATCTGATAAAACTCTTGGAAATTTTCCACTTGCAAATAGAGTGCAAATGTGGTATATTTGCACAACAGGTATATTCCGTTGGTATCGGCCCATAAAAAGAATCGAGAGATCGAATAATAGAAATTGGAGTTACTAATAAGAATAATAATGATGCTATTAGACGAAGCATGAATTAGCAATGAATAGAATGGCGGCCACATTGAGCAACAGTTTTGAAAAAATATTTGCAGCTTTACCAACCAAGTAACTATTTTGATATTAAATAATTTTTAAAAGAAGATCCAAAAAGTATGATTTTTATATTTTAAATTTATTTTTTATTCTTATTTTACTGTTATTAAAAGTTTTCTGTATGTTTTCATTTACATTATGTTGTACAAACATTGATAAAAATTGTTCTGTTTAAAATCGTATCACTTTTTCGATCTCACTGGATCGTAAGTAATCCAGCAGGATTCTGTGTGAGGGGCGTAATTTCCTGTTCAAACAAGTTCGAGAGGATGCGTAGGCATTCCAGGAACGGATGTGTAGCCCTTATAGGAGGGGATACGCCAATCTTCATTCTGTTCAGTTAACTACCAGCACTCGTTTAGTTACTTTACAATGACTTTATGTTTAGCGGCGTTATCCTGGATTAGCATTCTTGAAGAGGTTGTCAAGGCGAACCAGGATCATGAGTACATGATGCTATTGCGAGTCACGTCACCACTCGTGGAGCTATATCAATCATCAATCTTTATAACGATGGAGTATGATTAGGGTTGTGTTCACGAGATTTCCTTACGTAATAACATAATATCGTCATTATTACGTTATATTATGTCCTTACGTAATAACGTAAGACAGTAATAAGGCTGAACAAAATTAATTCATTCCTAAATCCAGTGCTTAATACAAACAACACAGCTGTGTTTTCAGCTACATGTTTTCACCTGCACAGACATGATTAATCTTGTCCACGAAGACTCACTTTTCAGTATTAGATATGATGTCATAATATGCGTCTATGATATGATTTAATTCTTTGTTTAGTATTGTTTATTTATAGCTTACAAATTACGTTAACAAAGTTAAACGATAAAAATGAACTAACAAAATACAATATAGGAGCTTAAAATGCTAACTATACGTTGAAAAATGAAAATAATCCTTTAATTAACATTTACAAATTTTTCAAAAATGGTGGGCGATAGAAAGATTCTGAGTTCATATTCGTTTTCTGCATCAAAAAACATATTAAAATTGTGAGTCGCACGTTAGGAAACAAAAATTATGTTTATCAGTGTAATATGTTGGAAAATAATATTTTATCATCTTCTGTATTACTTGAAGAAAATGTACAAAATAAAATCGGATTACCAGTTACTTCTAATACTTCATTACCTACAACAACTACAATAATTCGTCATTCACGTAATTTTCATGGTATTACTTTCTTTGATAATGATCATCATTGTAAAATTAAAACTTAATCATTACAATACATATGATGAAGATTTAGAATCAAGAAAAATGTAATAGTAGTAGTAGTAATAATAAACAAATATTTTTGGGGACAATAAAGTAAAAAATAAGAATAAAAATGTTACTGATATAAAAAACAATGAACTGATTTCTCGGTCTCTGAGGGGAAGAAGTCTCGGGCCGGTTGGAGTTATCTATATTCGGCGGAGGAAGTCTCTGACTTGGAGAGATACGAGTCGTCGATGGATGTTTCCGGTATTTGAGAAGAAGGATCTTCAGGACAACGGCGTGTAGTAAGAAGAGCGTCGGCTATTGTGAAACAGAGGAAGTGTTTTACTCACAATCTGAGGCTTCTCTTTCGTAATGTGAGAGAGCTGAATGTGTTAGTCCGGCAACAACTAAGATCGAGATTAAGGAGTGCTTCGGAGACATGGACCGCAGCGTTCGTATGTTGGAGTCTTTTGAGGAAGTTTTAGGTGAGGGACTTCAGGGGCGACAACATGTTGGCGAAGTGTGAAGGACGAAGCCACACAGTCGTACTAAATTGAGGCAACTCAAACTCCGGAGGGAGGATTGGGACGAGCTACGACGTGGTCGCTTGAGAAGCTGCGGGGAGCGGTCGAAGATGGAGTCCCTGATGTCGATCTTGAACGGCTGGTTCTTAGGGGTTGGCCCGAGGACATCCGGTCTTCCACTCTTGTTGAGGGTACTGAGAGATTGGACGAAGGAGTTGGCTCCATCTGGATTGTTGACATGGCGGTTGGATTTGAGTATTTTCAGCATGTGACAGTGCTTCGGAAATCTCTGTGGCTTAGGGACTTGGCCGCTGCTGGCAGATTGAAGCCTGGACAGGTTCTCTTTTTGCAGTCGTCTAATCGGGACCTCTCCGAAGAGAATAATAGCTGTGAGGTCGCACTTGGGCGGACTTTTTTTTCCTTTTTAGCCTCCGGTAACTACCGTTTAGATAATTCTTCAGAGGATGAATGAGGATGATATGTATGAGTGTAAATGAAGTGTAGTCTTGTACATTCTCAGTTCGACCATTCCTGAGATGTGTGGTTAATTGAAACCCAACCACCAAAGAACACCGGTATCCACGATCTAGTATTCAAATCCATGTAAAAATATCTGGCTTTACTAGGACTTGAACGCTGTAACTTTCGACTTCCAAATCAGCTGATTTGGGAAGACGCGTTAACCACTAGACCAACCTGGTGGTTCACTTAGGCGGACTGATTATGCTCTGGTCATCGATTCTGTGGGAGTTCGTGGGATGGCCTCTGCTATTTGTAGGTCCATCCCTCGGATATTAGAGAATAGACAAGATCGGCGGGTGTGCTTCTGTGGTCCACAAGGGCGGGTCGGACAAGTCTTAAGGCGGACCGTGGAGTACGCAGGTAGAAGGATGAGAAAACGCCTTCTCGTTTATCTGACACGCGCATCTTACCATCATCGATGCTGGCAGGTAAGAAGCAACCCGCGGGTCCGCCGACTACTACAGTTGTGGTCAAGGCGGAAGGGCGGACCTATGTAGATTTTCTCCGCTCGGTGAAATGGGCAATTTCACCAGGGAAAACCGGAGTCCTCTGCATCCGGTAGGGCCAAGGGGAGGACCTCCACCTAAAGGTTAGGGCAGACATCCCAACCCCCGTAGGGGAAAACTCCCGCCTTGTGATGATTCCGGTCGCCACACCCCCTACGTTCCTAGCCCTGATAGGCTTTAACGTAGGTCGTCCTTTGACCCTCTATTTGATTAGTAAGCTTCTCCCCTCACAGTAGTAAGCCAGGTCTCGTTGGATGATTTATATCAGTGAATTATGACTCAGCCTTCGCCTTCGCTGTAGGCTTCTTTCGGACATCTTGACTGTTCTACTTCGTTGCCCTCTCAACTAGCTAACCGAGTTCGCGGAAGCACAAACCCCGCGCCTAGTTCTTCATTTTGAATAAGCTATTAGAGAGTAAATGTCTCATAATATTCTAGGCAAAAGTAAATAAACATACCAAAAGAAATATTATTCGCAACAATGGGATTTATACCTAATTCCCTTAGTGTAACTCAACTTGATAATTAAACCCTTAGTTTATTGAAAATACGGACTCCAGTCTGGTCTACCAGTGAGAGGAGGACAGACCTCCTTCTTCCACTCAGCTTCATCGCAGAGTTCCCTGACATTTATTTTATCACATAAAACTACCGTCGTTGAGATTGCGCTATACCTCACGGCTGCATGGGAAACCTCGGCAGCGCAGTCACCATCCCACCGACAGCGATACTTTACTCATTCATAGGTCGGGCGGACAACGATGGAGTGGCAACGATTCCTGGTCGTAAGTCCCTATTACGAGCAAAGGGGGCTTTACCCTTAGTCCTGCTCTTTTAGAGTGGGGGCCTTATCTGTAACTGTATGTTGATCTTTGATTTCACGCATTTGATCAATAGCGGCGAAGAGGTGCAAAGAGTGACAGGAGAATACAGAAGGTCTTCAGCTGCCCGTGGCTCGATGCGAGTAATAGTCACGCTTGCGGGCTTGTGCCCAATATCTCTAAATAGGAGAAATACAGAGAGCATTTTGTTCGTATATTTTGTCAGGTCAGGGAATCTCCGATCATGACCGACGTTAGGGAGATAAGTAAGAAGCCTAGCCGAGGGAGGGGGCAGGAGCTTTTCCCTTCAACCTCCTCGAACATTAGTTCTGACAATGATGGTTCAGAAGTAGATATAGGGGTGACCCCCCGGGAGGGTATGAAATTACTCATTGAAGAGTTTTTGCAAGCCGAGGGCAAGTCTGGCAGCTCTGCCCCGTTGGACCATGATGTTTTGGCGAAACTAGATGGCTAGTCTTCTTATCTATTCTTTCTTTTTCCTGTTTAGCCTCCGGTAATTACCGTTCAAATAATACTTCAGAAGATGAATGAGGATGTTATGTATGAGTGTAGGTGAAGTGTAGTCTTGTACAGTCTCAGTTTGACCATTACTTAGAAGTGTGGTTTATTAAAACCCAACTACCAAAGAACACCGGTACCCACGATCTAGTATTCAAATTCGTATAAAAATAACTGATTTTACTAGGATTGTCTTCTTATCTAGCAAACCCCAAGTGTACTAGTGTAGCTACCAAGAGGAGATTATTGCCTCGTCTTGAATTCTTCCGAGCGGCTTTCACAGCTCTCGTCGAGGGTTTTGAAAATCTTTCCTCAAAACCTAAGGAAGTAACTGTAGTACATAAACACGCCCCGGCCCCAATACAGCCGCCTACGTATGCTGAGGTAGTTACGGGCGGACGTGAAACCAGCCAATCCAAGAAACCTGAGGTTGCGTTTGTCAGCAGGGCGGAGGGCTTAACTGTATCCAGCAGTCAGCTGAAGAAAAACCTCCAGCGGATGATACAGAGACCATTCAGGCAATTAGAGATTTCACGGCGGTTAAGCGATTGAATGTAAAAATAGACCCAAAGAGAACGCTTAGGCCCCGTATTATAGTCTATGATATTGACCGTAACCTTACCGATAAAGATGTATTGTCCCTTATTAGGGACACACTGATAGTAGAGAGCAGAACACTGAATTGGATGAAGCCGCCTTCCGGCGGGACTGCAGGATGGTCTTTAAAACGGGTAGGCGTGATATCCAGAAACATCACGTAGTCTTTAAGGTAAGTTCTGGTCTGTTTAAAAAATTTACGTCTGCTGCAGGCAGACAATTTATCAATTTAGAGCCCTGCCAAGTAAAAGAGTACATGGATGTCCGAAGATGTTTCAAGTGCTGCAGATATGGTCACAGGGCTAAATTTTGTAAGTTTGTTTTGGTGTGTGCCCATTGTGGCGAGGAGGGCCGCAAACCTGACGATTGTTCGCGTAGATCCGAGGCTCCGGCCTGTGCTAACTGTAAGAGGTTGCACAAGAATCATGAGCCCCCAGTGGTTAGTAAGGAGTGTGGCTGTTACGTAAGGGCCGTTGCGCTGTAATTTAATTCCTTAGATGGTTAGGTTCGGTCAAGTAAATGCCCAGTGTGCTTATGTAGTCCAGGTTGAGTTAGGTGAGGTTGTAGAGACGGAGCCTCGATGTTGTCCTTCTGCAGCATCCACATGTAATTAGGGGTCATTTTCCAGGCTTTCACAGCTGGAAAAAGTTTTGTGTAGGGCATACACAAATCAGAATATGTCTGATATTCTGTGGAGGAAGTCGCTTGATAGTGTCTTTAGACGGCAGATTTCTGACGCGCATCATGTTGTGGTCAGACTTTTTTTTTCGGACCATTTTTACCCACTCAGGGGCAACCGGTAATCGCATAGAAGACACTGTCTCGGTCGGCCCTGAGTGACGTGGCTACAGATTAACCCACCCTGTGCATGCAGCTAACATCGCTCTTCTACCCGTCGGGATCCCTCCTGGTTCATTGAGACATCATGATCACCACTTCTGGTTGTCACGACGCCCCTCCCCAGAAAGGCTACCCTTCCCGTCACTAATCAGAGTCCGGGTGTGCACTCCACGCATACCCCCCTCCCCCACGAATCGCACGCCCACCTCACACACCTTGAGGGTCCTCAATGCTTCATCGGAGCGCCCCAATCCAACCACTTTTGCATGTGGATGGACTAAAAACGTCCTCAGCATTGAGGCTACCTCCCTTGTTCCTACACGTGTTTACAATTCGACCACTGGCGACCTTATTTTTTTTTCGCCAGTCCCTTTTTTTATTTTTTTTCATATAATACACTTATTTATACATATATTTGTTTCCCAGGCAGTACTCTCCTGTGCGTACTCCTAATATTTCTAGATGTCATATTTTTTGAAGTCTAGCCTGTCATGAAAGACCTAAACTCCTACAGGATAGCAACAGAAAATACAACAAATGGCAAAAAGAATTAAAAAAACTTACATCTAGACATAATTAAATGACAAGACTTCACAAGTCCCTTATAAACAATACAACAGTTCATGCTTAATATGCAGGCAAATAAAAGACACGTATACAAAATCATTTTTTTTAATCATGTACAAAAAAAAAGAAAAGACCTAACACTACGTAAATGCAAGCCCAAAAGGGGACTCCTGGGTAACCCACTGCTCACAGAAAGCCCGGGATTGAGTAGATACAGGTCGAAAAGAGAAAACATCAGATAACACACTTCACCGAAATAACCATAAAGAATTCACGGCCACTTGACGTATCTTTCAAAAACATACATAGCAAATATAGCACAATTACATTTTAAAACTAATCTAACAAAACAAAACATTTAATGTCGAGCAATGATGGTAACAACAACAATAGCTGAAACAGTCCTTATTTGCATCACCTTGAACCTGTAAGCCTCACCGCCAATATTGTCCGCTAGCCCTTTCGGCCAGGGCCCCGTTCTATCGTCTCTTCCAGCTTGGTCTTTAGGATACCAGTGATCAAACTGGGCACCTCTTCCCACTGTTGTCGTCCCCGGAGCATATGGCCAACCGTATTCTCTGACGTCAGCCAGCCCTTGTAGCCGGCGATGACTTAACTGCCGTTCACATCTGTAGATAGTGTGCTCCGGGGTGTCCAGCTGCCCACAATAAACACAAAATGGAGAGTTTCGTCGCTTGAACTTAAGATAAGACCCGTAGAAGGGCGCGCAACGAGAGGGGGATCCCGATCGGCGAGCGGCTCTAACTGCGGGTTCTCGCAGAAAGAAAGCTAGGTACTTTCATAGCATTAGCTCCACCAAGTGTAATTCCTGGCGCTCCTTCGTTCAGGAGCAAGGGAATAGAGACCCTTGGGGCGTTGTGTATAGAGCCCTTGGATATAAGCGCAGGAAAGATGTCCTCTTGTCAGTTTTGTCAACCCGCGAAGGTGTGGAAATTGATAAGGACTGTGTCCTTAATATAATATTTTGCTGAATGATTTGCACCCGGATGACACTATGGTGGGTGAGGTTTCACTCCACTGGCTTGTCAGGCGGAACCCACCGGGTTGGTCTAGTGGTTAACGCGTCTTCCCAAATCAGCTGATTTGGAAGTCGAGAGTTACAGCGTTCAAGTCCTAGTAAAAAGCCAGTTATTTTTACACGGATTTGAATACTAGATCGTGGATACCGGTGTTCTTTGGTGGTTGGGTTTCAATTAACCACACATCTCAGGAATGGTCGAACTGAGAATGTACAAGACTACACTTCCTTTACACTCATACTATCATCCTCATTCATCCTCTGAAGAATTATCTAAATGGTAGTTACCGGAGGCTAAACAGGAAAAAGAAAGGTTTGTCAGGCGGGAAGTCGCGATTATTATGTATCAAGAAGTTCAGCCAAGTCAACGAACTACGTTTACAGTTCTAAACATGACCTAACCTAAACCTCTTACCGTCCCGATTTCATTTATTAAACAAAGAATAATCATAAGAATTGTATTATTTCTGTAAATGAGATATGTATTACATATAAATGAAATCGGGCGGGTAAGTTTTGCAACAAATTTTTCTATTTTTTGTTTATTATGTGGAACGCTTAAATATTGTTTATTATCTATTGTTGTGCATCTATTATCTATTACATATATTTAACTTACTTAATTTTTTTAAAAAGGAATCTAATTATTAACAAATTTTGATAATAGAAATGTAGAGTCTTACTTTTTTGATATCATTATCATTTTGTTAAAATCAGTTTTATTTATATTAGAGAAATGTTTGTTCTTTGAGCGGAAGAAATGATATCTGCAAGCCTCTTACCGTACGGTTTACAATTTCCTTGTAATTTTTTTTGGATTTACATTAATTTTCTCAGGATTAAATTCTCTACAGTTTTTTTTCCGATTCATTAGTCATTTAACAAAGCTATTGTACTACAAACCTAAAAAAAAATCACCGAATTTTGTGTTTTACATCGCATACCTTAAAAATTATTGGAGTTACAATTGTGAAACCTGTTTTAACCTGTTTCCCAGCTCAAATTATACAAGAAACCACCAACTTTACTCCTTAATTTTTCAAAAATTACAGTCGGGCTTTTTTTTTATTAGAAGAGCTGAAATTCGGGCGAAATCTTTCGCTAACCGTAACTCGAAAACAGTCCGTTTCCAGACCAATGTTTATATAAATGTTTATTATTATTTTCACTAATAGAACATGTCCTGACGTTTCTCCTTTCTTCGTGGGACACTCTGTGTATAAATTTATATATAATTTTGTCAACCTGTAATTTTTTTAAAGAAATTAATTAATTTATTCCATGGAACACAGAAGAAGAAAAATTTATAAAATTAAAATGTGTCATTTACATCATCATCAGATACACTAAATTGAAATTAGTAAGTTTCATTAATGAATTAAAATATATTAATATTTTTAAAATAATAAATATACTGCTTTGTTGTAGAATATATGTAATTAATTGCAATAATAAAACAATAAACAATAAATTTCCAGGAAAAATCTGCTGAATAATGTTTATAAAAAACAACTGTAAGGTATTTAATATTTACAATATTATATTACATAATGAGTTGATTTGTTAAACTCAGCATTAATATATGTGTGTTATTTTTGTTTTTAATTCACAATAATAAAACAAACCAAATTTTTATTGAACAATTACACAATTGTTGCAGTTCAATACAATTCATTTCATTTACTTTTTATTGTTTAAAGTGATAAGTGTGTACATATAATGGAATTAGAAAACTGTAAGGTTAGTAAAATCTAAAAATGACTTTTAATGTTGTAAAAAATATATAAACACGTAATCAAATTACACTTACTATTCTTTTAAGTGTTTTAATTGTTTTATCGCAATTTTTTTTGGAGAATATTTTTTAATTATATTTTCAACAGATAAGTACACATAAATTAATAAAAAAGTTTTCTTTAAATATTATAAAAATGATTTTTTCCTTCAAATAAAAATTAAAGTTTATTTAATTATCCTTTTATAATAGTTTAATTTATAATTTTTTTAATATATTCACCTGATGAAGCAGTATGTATTATAAAACCTCCACAAATAAGAAACAAAATCCCCCAAACAGCAGGAGGTGTAATTTAATAAATCATAATTTATCAACATTCTGCTGCTATGTTGTAATTCACTAAATTATTTATTATATTGTATTTTTATATTAAAAAAAAAAAAAAAAAATACCATTAATTTTAATTAATTTTGATAAAGCACCAAGAACATTTTTTAATAATACTTTGCTTGGCCTAACATTATTTGTGTAGAACTTAGTAAATAATGTCAGAATAATGACATTTCTTTGTATTTTATTAGTTTTAAATTACACATCTCGATTGATTTAATGTATCAAGACGTTCGTTAGAACTTCGGCCAAGTCAACGAACTATGTTTACAGTTCTAAACATGACCTAACCTAAACTTCTTTCCGGCCCGATTTCATTTATTAAACAAAGAATTTGTTTCGAATTTTTTATACTCTTGCATTGATATGAAAATATACGAATGAAATGCTACTATAATTCTTAAAATAAAAGTAAAATAGCAGACAATGAATTAACTGTTACAATTAAATTTTTTAATGAGCATTAAAATATTTTAAAAGCAATTCAAACTGTACCATTACATCTTCATGATTCTACAATACCTGGAATATTTCTCACTGCATTCTAGTGTCATTTTTAGGGGCTAAATGCTAACAACATATATATATATATATATATATATATATATATATAGAGAGAGAGAGAGAGAGAGAGAGAGAGAGTGAGAGGGTGAGAGAGTGAGAGGAGCGATTCTGGAGGAAAGGGAAATAATTTGTAAACTGATTCTAGAGCTTGAAATAAAAAAAAAGATTATACAAACATATTTCTAAAAACGCTTTGTTATAAAGTTACGGCTAACGAAAAATTTCGCCCGGATTTGAGTTCCCGATGAAATGAGGTCATATTGAAATTTTTAAGGCGATATATAAGGGGTAAACTTAATGATTTCTTATGTTTTTTGACCTGAAAAATCTAATAAAACATATTCCATAACTGCATCTTCCGTAGTTTTCATGATATTCAACGTAAAACAAAAACATTCGGTATCAAAAAACATTTTGTTTTAGGTTTAAAGTACAAAAGCTTTGTTAAATGATTAATAAATGTGTAAATTTTGTTATCAAGACTTATAGAAAATATAATTCTCAGAAAATTTCTGTAATAAAGCCTATGAAAAACAAAAAAAATTCAAACTTTCATTATTAAAAAATACTTGTAAAAATTTTTATGAATTTGTAAAACAGCTGTTTTTAGAATAATTAGACCTTTAAAAAATTAAAACATTTTAATCTTCTTAAAAAATAAAATGTATTAATTTACAATAAATGTTCGAAAATTCCTCCACTGATATCGATACATTTTTGAACTAGTTTCCTTACATTTTCTGTCGCCATCCTAATGGTATCTCACGTTCCTTGATGACGGCAACAATGAGAATGCGAGCGATCAGTTCATAACTTTTTGCTTGAATTCTTCGCATTTCATCCAGCCCCATGAACAAAAATGTAGGAGAGTACGGTCCAATGATCTAGATGACCAATTTACCAGTCCTCTGTGTCTAATCCATTTACTAGCACATTTTTTATCTAAGAATAGTCTTACTTCATTTGTGAAATATGTTGATTGTCCGTCAAGTTATAGTACATTTCTATTCGTTTTGCCAATGAGAAATTTTCAAGCTGTGTAAGAAATTCATTTTTTTTAAATTCCAGATAATTTCTCCTGTGACACGCTGTTCTAGTATGAAAGGGGTTATTGGTTTCGATCATTCCACATCAAACGTTCCCTACTTTTTACATATTTTCACAAGTTTTCTATTTGTTTACATTATATTGTTTAAACATTGATGAAAGTTGTTCTGTTTAAAATCGTATCAGTTGGTGTACTGGTGGCTTCTACACCAAATAGTTTGGATAAGATTCTCAACAAGAATTCAGCATTTTTAATTTATCATTACATTTATCTCATCTTTCTTGAAAAGGTTATTTTATATTTTTATTACGATATGAATCTCAAAACAATTGATATAGCTTCCTCTTAATTACTTAAATTTAATAGGTCTAACAATTGACAATTTCTTTTTGCTTGATAAATTAATTCACATAAGCTTGAAGCTTGTGCATGGGGATATGAAGATGGAAATTTTGTAGTGTATGAAATATGCCGTACCTGACCAGGATTCAAAGACGGGACCTCCAGCTGAAAGGCCAATACTCTACCACTCTGCCAAGGAGAGAAGTTATTCATCAAATATCATGAAATATTTCTGAGCAGTATTTCTAATAAATAAATCATTTTTAGAGCCATATTATTAACTTAAGCTGCAAAGTGCAAAATAGGTTTTTTATATTTTTTTGTAAATCATGCACCAATGGTTTGATAATTAGGAACTGAACAAATCCACCATTAATATATACGAGGGAAAGTCAAAGAGTAAAGTGAAATTCAAAAAATCAATGTGTTTATTTGTACTTACATAAATGATACATGCATTATTTTTCAACATAATCCCCTCTTACTTCTATGTACTTCATCTTTTAACGAGCTTTTGAATTCTTCCTGAAAGAAAATTTACGATCTGGTGTGCAAAAGGTTTTTCACCACTTCTTTGGCCTCTTCATCAGATCAATAATGATTCCCTCGCAACTCTTTTTTTAATAGGCCAAAACGTTGAAAATCGCTTGCAGCCAGGTCCAGACTGTATGGAGGGTGGTCCAGCAGCTCAAAACTGAGATCTTAAAGGCAAAGGACTGTTTTTTTTGGCCGTATGAGGTTGAGTGTTATCCTGAAGCAAAATCACACCTTTAGAAAGTTTACCACGTCTTTTGGATTTGATTTTTTGCTTCAGTAAACGCAGTAGCTCACAGAAGTTGTCACTATTTACTAACTGACCTTTAGGTGTGAAGTAAACCAAAAGTGAACCTTCCATACCCCAGAGTATTGTCATCATCACCTTTCCTGCAGATATCTGAGTTTTGAACTTTATTGCTGTGGAAAGTGAAGGATATTTCCACACTAAACTTTGTTGCTTACTCTCGGGTTCAAAGTGATGGACTCACATCTCATTAACGGTTATTATTCGTTTAAGAAATGAGTCAATTTCATCTTTGTTATGCTTCAGAAGCTTCTGGGAAATTTTCAAATGATTATCTTTGTGGATGCTGGTCAATTGACGTAGAACCCAGCGATAACAGACTTTAAAAGTTTAAAGAATCATGAGTGATTGAAAATGCTGAGCCATGGTTTATATTTAACTCATTTACAATGTCATCAACTTTAATTTGTCAATTACTAAGAATCATTTGTTTAACCGCTTCAATATTATTCAATATAGTCTTTGACGTGGAAGGCCTACCTAGCCGCTGATCATCACACATAAATCCTACCATTTTTAAAGCAATCAATCCATTAGTAGATCTTGCTTCCACTCAAACAACTCTCTCCATATAGCTGCTGCATTCGACGAATAATCTGTGCTGGTTTCACCCTTTCTGAACTGAGGAAATGTATTACTGCTTGCACTTCTTCCTTGGTGCAATCAAAGAAGCACTCATTTTAAACAAAATCACAAATAACTAACAATGAAACAACAATTTCAATGAACAGCTGTTAGAGGTTATGAATTATAGCAGAACAATCATTGCTGCCATACATATGATTGGGAGGGAAATCAATCAAAATGTCCCTTTACTTTTTGACTTACCCTTGTATTAATACAAGAATATTCAAATATTTTTTTTTTATGTCATCATTAATATTATTTTTTTTCTTTTGCAGACAGTGCACAAAATGAAATCTATCACAATTATTATTTTGATTTTAAGTATAAACACAATTAGTGGGTAAGAAAATTAATTATTTTATTATTTTGATAATATTAGTTAATATTTATTTTGATTACTTATTATAATATAATTTTTATATTATAACTTTATCTTTAAACTAAGAAGGCAACTATAACTTTAGGGGTCATCAATAAACCATGTAACTTACTAAAAAGAGGAAGGATTAGAATGAAAAACTATAGTGGATTATAAAACAGGAAGAGTAGAGTACTTATTTACATATCTTAAAAATGAATTCTTTAAATGGTATAAACAATCTTTAAGATAGAATACATATCATAAAATACTCGTAAATAATTTAATAATATAATAAAATAAATGATTTTAAATTCTTTCTTTGGTCAGGTAAGATGGTTGGCAGGTAAATAAAACAAACAATAGACAGGGTTTAACGTGAAAATTATGGTAAAAGTTGGATAATTTGATGAAATATAAAATTAAATTAAATGTTTTGTTTGTAAACGGATCATTTTGAAAAGCTTGTTGAGTAAAAAAGTTATGACCATTATAGGTTTAGTTTAACCAGATACCCAAATAATATTATGAGTGAGTTAGAGAATCATTTGCATACTTAAGTTATTAACAATGCTCATCAGCATTAACAGTAATATGACATCTATGTATGAGTAACATAAGTATGTAACAATACATGTGGCTAACCCACCGGGTTGGTCTAGTGTGAACGCGTCATCCTAAATCAGATGATTTGGAAGTCAAGAGTTCCAGCGTTCATGTCCTAGTAACGTCAGCTATTTTCACATGGATTTGAATACTAGATCATGGATATCGGTGTTCTTTGGTGGTTGAATTTCAATTAACCACACATCTGAGGAATGGTTGAGCTGAGACTACACAAGACTACACTTCATTTACACTCACATATCATCCTCATTCAGCCTCTGAAGTATAGATAAGTATAAACACATCTGAACGGTAATTACTGGAGGCTAAACAGGAAAAAGAAAGAAAAAATATATGTGGCTAGTCTCACACATAGAGAGACAATACTGTATGTGTGGCTAGCCACATATAATAACATTTTTTAATTTTTATGACTATTTATTTTTGTATATTTACAATTTTAAGTTTTAAATTTTTAATGTGTGGTTTTTAAAAAAATGTGTTTTTAACTGAGAATGTGGGAAACCCTCAAAAGCGTTTTTTTAATAATAATAACAACAAGCATAAGGTAAGAAGCATTATTGAATTCTTTACTCATGGTAAACTATTTATACTTCTGTCATTGACATAATTAGTACTAAGGGGATTATGGACAAACACAATAACAAAAAAAAAATTGGTTTTTCTAAGTTAAAGTATAAATATATATATATCAATGATCCTAAGTAAAAGTATATTCTTAATCATGCTATACACGTTATTTATTTAAATGATGACAGTTGATATCATGATACTGCAACCATTTCATTACTAAGCAGTAGATTATATGAAATGTCATCTCATTATCATTATCATAAGGTTATTTGACTTGAGGCAAATACCATGTACCATGTCTATCTCCATTATTTTATATTTCCAACTGGATTTCTGGGTTCTAGATAGTTGTCATTTCCATTTATATGTTTGATAATTTTGACTTTTTTCTTATCTCTCCTTTTTGCCGTTCTACTGATCATTTAAACACTACCTTATTAAATACTTCTCCTCTTGTAGTATATCCCAGCCAATTAGCTTCTATTATTCTTTAATTTTCTCATTACTTCTTCATTTTTTACTTTGTTCATCAATTTAATCTTTTCCCCAATCTTAATAAAACACAATTCTAAATGTATGTCTGATGTCTAAATAAATAAGCAGCTTAATGATTTTTATAGTAAGGCATATTATTTTATTAAATCTGTTGTATAAGGAAGTTTGAAGGATAAACATTGTTAAAGAAGTTGGATTCTAATAAATTAGTGCTACCAAAATTATAAGAGTATTGTTTAGCACATATGTTGAGATTAAATATATTACATTATAAACAAAAAGAATTTAAACATAGAGAAGTGAATGTTAAGAATAAAAAAATGTTACAGAAATTACAAATAATATACAAATTTACTTTAGGTTAATGCTCTAGTAAAATTATGAATAGAAAAAAGGCTATTTAAATGATTTTTGATTGTGTCATATGTATATATAAAATTTTTTTTTGTTGAAAAATTAATTCAGCGGAGAAGCTTGTATGTGGTAATTTTGGAATGGAATTTTTTTGTTGTATATGAAAAATGTCATCCCTGACCAGGATTCAAACCTGGGTTCCACTGGATAAAGTCCAAGATGCTACCCCTCCGCCACAGAGATCGGAAGATTTACTAATTTATTTTAATAACTGTTGAACATAGCTTTTTCTTTAAATTCTTTTATTAATTTGTTAATTCCATTATTTTGTTATTAATGATTTCAGGTTACTAAAGAAAGTAGAAGCACAACAGCAAATTTCTTCTGTTGATCAGTATTCATCAAGTTACTTACAACCAGTTCAAATTAATACACAGTATAATTCAACAAATATGGCTTCATATCAAACACCTGGAATACCTCCCGTGCAATATGAAACACAATACCAAAATTTTATGTTACCACCAGGAGGATATCCTCCAAACACTAATAATGGTCAATACCAAAATCCAGATTTGTACAATAACTTATTAAAACAGGAAAGTTTAACACCATGCATTTGTGGTGTTTTTCTTAGTGGTCAAATTTCTTCTGGAAGTGGTTCTCAACCTGCTGGCAATCCTGTTTTAACTCATGAACAAGAAGAAGCTTATTCTTGTAATTCATCTGGAAATAAACAATGTACAAACAAATGCCTTGATGTAGTAAGTCCTTGATAATTTTTTAATAACATTTTTTTGTAAATAAATATTTTATTTAGAACATAACATATTTATATATTACACAGATAATGTACGGAATAATAGATTTGCTATTTGGTAAAGTAAATAAGGAAATCAGAAATAACAAAAAGGAAATACTACAGTATTAGCTGAAAGAATTGATGTAAACTATGGAAAAGCCTTGATTTAAGCAGCATTACTAACTTAAAATTATAAATAAAAAAGAAAAAGTATTACAGACTTTATTAATACATAAAAGTAACTATTTTATGAAACAAAAGATGCAACTATGCAAATATAACAATAAAACAAACTGATTCACAATAAAGTAACAGTTTTACAGAAGATAATTTATAGTTTAGAATATACTTAAATTCATGTTAAATGAGTATGTAAAAAAAATCAGATTTATCTAATTAATACATTTTAAAAGCTCGTCAACAGAGTAAAGAAGAAATCTTATTGGTCAGAAGAATATTTAAATTATTACATAATTTAATAAAAATAGAAACAGAAGCATAGTAAGATTCTTTCTCACAGGCCATAATATTTTTCCCTACACAACAATAGTTGATGCAATAAATAATCCTTTTATTAAACCTAATCTTAAAAACTCACAACCATCTTCAGGAAAAGACTATGTTTCTATGGACACATCAAGAGGATGCCCATGAAGAGACTAACTGAAAGAATCCTGGAATTCATAGAAAACAGAAAGACATTTCAAACTGGTAATAGGAGTTAGTCAAGGACATGAAAGAACACAAGATACAATTGAAAATGATCAAACAGACATGAGTACAGGGGAATGGTCTAAGTATCAAAACGTTTCAAACGCGCAAAGAGAAAGAAAACAGGACTGTACCTGGTGAGAATAATAAAAAAAGCCCAGTCTGAGAATATGAGGAAGTAGTGGGAATAGAAGAAAATGAGGATGAAAAATACACTAATACTTAGTGTGGTCTGTAGTAATGAAGTAAAAAAAAAATTAAAAAATAGAACAAAAAAGTTTTGTTTATTATTAAAATTTGAACTAGGTAACTATTTAGGGACATAATATATTTAATTTCAGTTAATAAAACTTAAAATCTATTCTTAAAAATTACTTTTAATGAAAGTACTTACATTACTTATGCTATTATTATACTTATTTATATATATTATAAAAATAGTTAATATTAAAAAATCCAACAATTTTTTTTTATGCGTTCAAGCGCTTTCGGAATAGAATTCCATCATCAGGAACTTAAAATTGTGTCGACTTAAATTCTGTCATTATGAATGTCTCCACCGTCTTTCATAATGACAGGATGTTATGCCAACACATTTTAAGCACATGATGACCACTGTTATATTTTATATACATTACATAAACAACTTTACGTATGACAATGAAGTTTTAATTTTATTAAGAATATAATATACATTTTTAAGTTCCTGATGATGGAATTCTATTCTGAAAGTGCTTGAACGCATAAAAATAATTCTTGGTAAATGGATTTTTTAATTATTAATTATGTAATCATGTTTGATAAAAATATTATAAAAATAGTATATACTTACATTATTATAATTTCTTTAAAAACAAATAGTTTCATTATTTTCCAAAAGACTGTAACAGCAGCAGTATTTGCAGTAATTTACTGGAAGTAAATTAAAACTGAAACTGGAAATAACTTATTTCCAGTAACTAAGATAGTAAACAGGCATCTGTATAGTTTTAATTTTTTTAAATAATATTTGTAATTTAATCTTGTAAAATAATATTCTAATAAAGCAGAGATTTTTGTGAAAATCCTATCATGGATTGTAAATAAAACCAGCAAGTGGAAAAAAATAACTTTTATTAATTAGATTTTGCTGCTGGGATGAAATTTGCTGATTTACAAGCTAATCCCTTACTTTATATTTTTTTATTTTATGGAAGATTCTTCCTGATATGTTGTACGTGTAGCCAAAATATCAGATTAAGGGGAACACAGCTTTACTATGTGGAAATGACATAAAATACTTTTACTGTTTTGACATTATTAAATAATTAACTTTTGTAATGTACTGGTAGCTGCATGGTCGTGATAGGGCGAATTTGACGAAAACTAGGTAACACTCATTAATACTAAATAAATAGTATAATTAGATTATTATTGAAGAATATTATTATATCCACCAGTTGAGCTTAACATGCAAACCCTACTTAAGAAGTAGACTCCTTGAACAGAGTTAACTCTCCTTGAGAGTTGAGTCAACTCTCAATCAGCTGGAAGCAGCTGATCAATCAAGTCATTCCCATTAAATCTCTATAAGAATCAAGGATAATGATAGGTCAATATCAAGGTTAATAAAATTAACAAAAAGAGAGACTGGAAGACACCTGAGAAATCGAAGTATTGCATTTTAGATGGGTTTAGAAGATCTTGCTTTATCCTATTGCCTTAGCCACTGAAAAAAACACAGTTTTTGGACTGAATAATGTCAGTCCATCTAATCAGATCATATCAAAGATGTCATGTCCTCCTCAGTATTAAGCTGGCCAGATTTGACCTCTCCCTCAGAAACAGAAACAAGGAAAAATATCAAAGATGAAAAACGGAATTGTAGGAAGTTCAACACCCTCTCCAGGCAGGTAATGGAAAATCATTTCATCTACAATCTCAAGATAAATAAGGGGAGGAGATAAATTTGTGCCAAAATTTTGTAGAGATATGGTGGGCATTGTAGTAAGGTTTAATTATTTTGGTGAAAGAAGGAACTGTAGGTAAAAACGGTTGAGAAAGACAAAAACTGGAATAATTGAAACTGAGGATGTAGTATAGAGAAATAAGCTGAGGTTGAATGATTAACAGAAAAGAGAAAGGAATAGAGAGTACATCAAACCAGTTAATGACTGATAATTTAAAAAAAAAGAAAAAAGGATTGTTTCCCTTACCAAATCAACCTTTGGGTAAGCATAACCTTTATTTTAACATGAGCAGCATTAGAATATTGCATCCCCCATACATGCATATCCTACTTTTCATATATGTTTTGTGACGATTTAATTTTTATGCAAAATTTCTTATACATTAAAATGAACATCTACAATAACTTTATACATTGGTTAAAACCAACATAAATGTTATCTACTATCTTTTATCATAAAACTGCATTGCACAACATTCAAATATTTTTCATAATTTTTCCTACTGGTTTGTTTATTATTATGCCTTTTCTAATTTAGTAACTTAAGAAATTCAGTAATCTTTTACCTATTTTTTTTTTTTAAAGATTCATTAGATACTATGTAAATTGTGCCAACTTATCAATCTTTAATTCTGCATTTCCTGAACTTTGGCACAATGATAAAAATTACGGCTCAGCAATAATAGATACCTTACATAATTAACTAAAATCTTAACCTAGTCATACCAGAGGCGTTTTTTGTTCACTACTATAATGTACTAATTTGAGTTTCATCTTTTGTACCAATCTAATACAGTGCTCCTGTTGATTTATAACATCATCCATTCATTAATTTCACTCGATTGTAATTTACGTCAACTCTTTTTCGCTGTATTTAATAATAAGTACATCTAATAATCTTATTTGAGTTGTTCAAATTTGGTTGAATATAATAATCTTTAGTTATAAGTTCTGCAATCCCATTGAGCCAAAGAAATTTCTGTTTTCTCTATATTTTTTATACTGCTGCTTTGATATAAATTTGGATCTGTGATTCACATACTCCTTTCACGTTCAAATTCACTATCAGAGTTTGAATTTTTCATAAATTAACTTTCACCTTTAGATCAGGGATCTTCTTTACCTAGGGATAATCAACAAATATTTATAGTTTATAAACATTTAATAACCACAACAATAAAAAAGAAGGTTAATAAAAAAAATGTTTTTACCATAAACATAGGTCAATTATAAAAAAAATGAGATAGATGGTAGAAAAATGCTTAAATTGTCTGAGTATAGAATATTTCAAGCTCCAAAAATAATACATTTTCCCAAGAAAATCAAGAATTCTCAAGTGGTTGATATGGTATTAAATAGAGAATGTATTATGAATAACGTTTACTAGGAATGTAGTAAATGCAGGTTTACAGGAATGTAGAATGTTTATACCAGCAATAAATGCAATATTTAAAAAAAAACTTATTTCAGGGAATACTATTTTCCAGCATGCCTGCTCAAAGGTTAAGGGGCTATTATAAACAGGGTACATGAATCCTAAAACAAACGTAGAAACAAGTGAATTTTGGAACATAACTCAATCATCTATACTGCCACAAGAAGTGAAATTACAAGAAATACAGATCTAGTTTTAGTTTCCTTAATAAAGTCAGTGAAATAAATAATTTTAAAGTTAAGTTAAATGTAATTATATATATTATTTACCACTTTTATTTTGATCATCTGTTTCAATACATTTTGGCAATTATTTTTCATGACAGATCAGCATTATTAACTCAAGTATTTGCAACACTGTATTATTAAACGTAAAACATACAACAAAATACAAATTTATAAAACAATATTTTTACAAACAAAACAACTGATATACCAAAAATTGAACAAACACTAATGCTTGTTTTCACTAAAACAAATCTAATTAAAAAAAAAATTTAATTAAAATTAAATTAAATTTAATTTAATTTTGTTGTTGCTGTTTGATAAGTTTGATGTTATTCTACATTCCTATCTGTTTTTTGCTAATCATTAACCTTAACATGTTTACTTCATACATTATTCACAATGATGTTATATACACTAATCTTTGTTTTCCTTTAAAGTTTTTACCTTCTTTTCATCCCTAGATTAACTAAACCTAGTATAATATTAGATGTCATACTATATGCTCTACTAATCTAGTTCATCTGTTTATGTTTCATGAATCTTCCACAAATTTTATAACCTCTTCATTTTATATTTTATCAATTCACTTAGCTTCTCAACATCCACTGTAACAACATATTTAAAAAACTATTCTTTTTTTATTTGTCTATTCATATTATGTGATCACAAAGTTCCAAAAAAGTCTTTATAATTTTCAGATCTCTGTGTTTGACATAAGCGGCTTTTCTTTTTCATGAAAAACCCATTCTTACTGTGCCAGTTTACTTTTGATCTTTACTCTCTATCTAACTTTATGTGTGATACCTAGAAGCAAAGGGGTGTGGCTGACAAAAGTAAAAATGTTGGGAAAATAGTTTAAATTTCAAATCATACTGAAAATTCTAGAGGTATATTATAACAGTTTTTTTTAGTATAACTAACACCTATACATATCTGTAAATTTGTAAAATGTAGTATAAAGTAATTCAAATAATTAACTTTGGCAGAATTTTTTTTTTTATAATAGCCAACTTGCACTTACACCCTTGTGCTTCCAACTGAGTTACTTGCACCCCTTCTCAACTAAGGAAACTGATGTTTTGTTACAATATTAAGGATAATAAAAAAATAACTTGTTTAAATAAAAAAATGTATTAAAAATTAAGTATATATTTTATTTAAAGTAATAACATAAAAAAGTTAGACTAATTATTTGATTTGTATCGATAAAGAAAGAAATTTCTTTTTGTTTCTGAATTTATTTCTAGTCCGAATCATAGGTCCTGTCATTTTCCATGTCCAAACCTTCTAATTCTTCTTCATCAGTTTCTGCAGTTGAGGAAGATGCAACTGCTGCAAGTAGTGTTTTCCAGTTCTTTCTTCTTTTCTTGTCCCTTTGTCAGGTTCTTTTCCTTTTTATTTTTTTTCATGCTTTATATTTTTATAAAACTCATGGTGTTTGGGCAACAAAACTCAAGAAGAGATTGTAGGTCCTTGTATTTTGTTGTACTAAGAATAGGTGTTTGATGTAACAGTTTCAAAGTAAATGTTTCCACCATTCGCCCAAGTTTAGGTTTTTTCATGTGTCAAACTTTAAGTTTTCATTTATTGAAGTCTTGTAGACTGTAAATGGTGCCTTCCTCATGAATCTAAGACATTGAAATTGGCGAATACTTTCTACTTTATCTTTCAGAGATAGATTCATACTCTTAGTGGAAAAGAAATCTTTTTCAGACATCCTAACAACTTGGAACTTTCAGTGCTGCTTCCACTGCTGAAATCCAATGATCTGGAATAAACACATGATTTTTTGATTATTCCAAAGTCTTGGTTGCTTCCATTTATGAATGTCCTATAACAAAAAACTTATGATCAACTGTTTCAATGTTAATGTTTTTTACAATGTACATCCAAAAATGTGCTATATGCTGACTCTTATTTGGCCCCCCACAGTTATTGCTAAAACAATAAAGATATTTACTGAAGGGAGTAATTGTTGGGCGTATTTGAGCAAACATGATTCGATATCTTGGGATCCTCTTAATGCTTCACCTTCATGCCACATAAACATGGTAGCACAATCCTCTGCAAGGTTATACATCCAAAGTTGCCTTACATAGTATATTTTATTACACCTTCAGACAGGAGCTGGCAATGTTTTTTTTCTAAATTGAAACATATTGCTTTTACAGTAAGTGAGTTTTCTATTGCGTACTCTTGTGCATTTTTTGCAGATAGCTTTTCTGCTCTACTTAAATGTAACTCTCTTTTGAACAAATTTTATTTTTTGGGCATTTACCCCATATTAAATTTTATTTTCAGAAATGTCACATTTATTAAAAGTGTCTGCAAGAAGTTTTTAGAGGTTAGGTTGTACTTTGTATTAAAAATATGCCAGTAAAATAATTCCTTAACATAAGTCTCTTTTCTTTTGATGCAATTAACATTTGTGTAATTTAGCATTAAATATTTATATATATTTCTTTGTTCTTAATGTTTACTTTTAATCTTTACTGTTACAGCTAGTGAAACATCTTTCAAATAGTCCAACAATTATATGTGGATCAATTGACAGAGATTGTTACAAAGAAAGAGTATGTATTTACAAAAATTTATTATTATTTTCTTTTTAATTTTAACTTTTTTGAGGTTTAAGGGGCACTGTGGTTATTAGCTCCTTTCCACATAAAAAAAAGAAAATATTTCTTTACCTTCCTGGATAAACCACTAGAAACATAGTCAGCGGACTAGTTTTGTTAAAACAGATCATCTAAAAATAGATTTGTCAAAAGGTTATTAAAACTCCAAAAAAATAACACAAAATTACAATAATGTAAAGGGGCCTTGCCACTTAAAAACAATTTCTAACAAAATGTCAAAACTATCAAAACCACTTAAAAACATTTATATTAAAAACTGTTAAATACAAGATGACAAGAGTGTAAAGGGCCCTTGCCATTTAAAAAACACATATTTCACTTCTATCATAAATTACCAAAACATCTTCAATGTCATGTAAAAATGAAAATGCACATACATCATTAAAATTTGTCAAAAACACATAAAAAACGAGCTTCTCTTAAGTCCTATTGCCTAAGTTTTCTCTTAGGTCATTTGTTTCTCTTTTCCATGTTCCTAAAGTCCTCAATGTCGAATTTCAAAGTATCTGAAGCCTCAGAGATCCTCTGCACTAAACCCTGGAAGATGCTTTGATGCAGGCATCAGAAAATACCAGCTCAGGTGCTGCAGTCAATAGTGCATAAGTCAACTCAATGCACTCCTTGCTAGAGCTTATGGGCGGTTGAAATCTTTGCCCTCTCAATTAAAGGCTTCAGTGATTTTGGAGGTTCCATTTTTGTTTGTCCTAAATCTTCTTTTTCTAATATCTTAATTTCTATCTTCTCTCTTCCCTTCATGGGAATTTTTTAGATTTCATCTTTTGCTTCAGCCTTTTTGTCTATTCTGCTTTCACTGTCCTTCCCCTTGGAACTGCTTGAAGGTTCATTCCTCAAAGGAGATGAATGAAGCCTGTTTAACTGGTACTGTTTTCCTTGCTCGTTTTGGGCTGTCTCTTTGGTTGGACGATTTCCAAATTTGTTATTAACAATAAGTTCAACCATATTTGCTAAAACTGGTGCTAGCTCTGCAATTACATCCTGTGCTTTGAAAGAAGTTGCAGGAGTCAAAGCAGACTGTGCATACAACATTACCTCTAGTGATCTTTTTTTAATGATTTTCTTCACTTCGAAGTAGCTCACCTTCACTTCAACTGTCTAAATCTGTATTGCTACTTCCTCTTTACACATCGGACAGTTTCAATCTTTCCGAATGATTCCCATGAGAGCTGAAGCAGACCAGTGGATCTCTGCACGAGTCATCAGCATGCAGTGGCGGATCACAAACACAGATCTGTTTTCTTATGCAATGTGCCGCTGAATGTCCAAACCGCTGACATCCAGACCATCGCAATGGACTAACAAACGAACGTTTTCTCTGTGAAAGCTGTTCTTTATCTTTTCGGCACACTTCTGCTTGTTAAATGTCAAAATATATGTTGTAGAGGGTACAACTTCTCACTTCTCCGTTGCATCAGGTGTTCAATCGTCGACACACTGTAACTCCTTGTTCATTCAGTTCCTAGACGATTTCCTCTTCGGTGCAGTTCAGCAAGTCCCTGCACACAATTTCACCCTTTGACATATTTAGAATACCATGTGGTGAAATATCAATATCTAACAGTGCAATCTTCTTCGCCTTCAGCAGCCATGACAATTGCATATTGTTAACTGTTTCAACGAAAAATCCTACAACAGTCTTCCTCATATCTTTTACTGATTCCCCAGCAGTTTGCGTGATACCTCCGGTTATCACAAAAGGATAGATTTATCTTGATAGAATCTCTTTCATTCCTTTTGATGACCAAATATTTTGGTATCGTTGCATTGCCTTTCAGTCAAAACTTGTTTCGATTTATTTTCTTAACATTCAAGAACTCAACACTTTTCTTCCTCTTCGCCTGCGAATAAAGAGTCTTTCAAATACGAGGTTTTTTATGTGGACCTGCTGCCACAGAAGTTGTGGATATTGAAGTCTCTATAACCTATATTTTAGCCCGTCGATGTGTCGCAAGGTGCAAGCAAGAGACTATTGAGCGCGCCCCAGATGATTGATCCTTTCTGGGTTCCCCAGTCAGCAGCCTCCTACAGATTTAATCAGGACCAGGGAGCCAGGTACTTCTTGATCCACTATACCGACATCCCAGGGCTCGCACGTAAGGGCTCCGATACCCATACACATGAGACAATTCTTGCAAAGGCCGAAGAAGTTGACTCACACTGGGCGTCTCAAGATTTTGACAGAGAACTCACAGCAGCCCCTCAGCCCGACACCACAACCGGGAAGAGGGATGAGCACTCCTCATCCGCACTCCGCCAAGCATCGGCAAAAACAGATCACGGTCATGCTTCCCACCCCTACCGTAAACTGCGAAACCAAGAAGTCAACTGCAATCAGCTCGGGACTGCCAATCCTGTACTCCAAAAGGAAGCTCCTGACCAAAGCCATTGCTCCATTGACTGACCTAAGCAAAAGTACCAAGTATCATGTCATTACCCGCCTCGGACGTGTGCGTAGATGTTATTCACTGACTTGGTGTTGGAATTTATCCGGAGCATTATTATTATGCGGTTACCAGCTCCATTAAATAAAGCAGGGCATGTCTTCAAGACGTTGTTCACGGTCCATTCGGTTCATACAGAGCAAAACTTCTGTGACTTGGACTTGGTTTTAGACATTTGTCTGCTGATGGTGGTTCTATAAGACCACCAGTGGGAGGCCTGCATTCCATGCGTAAATGCATTTCCACCTCTCTCCCGCCTCTACCCACAAAAAAATTCATATTATTATATTTAATGAAGTTAATATTTTTCTGCATAAATCTTTAATAAGTGTTCAACTGAACACTGGTCTGTCTAACCAGAAAGTTAGTTGAAAACTATGTGGCCAACAGAGGGTATTCTGACCACTGGCATACATAAGAAAAGCATATTCCTTACTTAAAAACAAAGTTAAAAAGCAGGTTTTATAGCATCGTAACCAGTCTGAGTGGGAGTTTAAAATGTTTTAATTTGTTTTTAAACTATCTTTCCACTTTCAATATGTTTTGTTCAAAACATTTTTGTAAATCTTAGTCAAAATTTAATTTTTTTAAAGTAGTAGATTACTCTATTTGTAGTATTTTATAAGTACGTTTATTTAACTATATTGCTTCTCTAGCTTTTTTTTTTAATTCCTTTCATCATTAGTTCATATTTTTTCTGTTTAGCCTCTAGAACCACCGTAAATATTTCTTCAGAGGATGAATGAAGAATATATGTATGAATGTAAATAAAATTTAGTCATGTATAGCCTCAGATCAACCATTCCTGAGATGTGTAGTTAATTAAAACCCAACCATCAAAGAACACCAGTATCCATGATCTGGTATTCAAATTCATATAAAAGTAGCCTTTACTAGGATTTGAGATATTTTTTACGGCAACATATATCATTTAAAATTTTTATTCTGTTGTTATTGTATTTGAATATTTAGTGTTTACCTACAGATTTAAAATCGGCACAAAATAAAATAATTCTGACAATACATTAAGTGAAAAATATCAAATATATATTATTTGCACACATTAAAAATGCATAAAATTCAGTATTATTTAAAAACTTATTCATTCAGAAACATTGTCTCTATAAGAAATATTTTTAAATTCTATTTTAAAGATCCATTGAAGTTATAAAATACAAGTAAAAAAGATGCAATGAAAGAATGAAGTTTAGACATAAATATTTATAACTACCAAAGATTTCTTGCAAGAGAAGAGTGGGAATGCACTTTAATATATAAAATATATTTTTTCAAACCAGAAAGAGATACATTAATTATTGCTTTAAGTACTTGTCCCAATCTTTCTTGTGGCTGTGATGCAGGGAGGTGAGGTACAAGAGACAGCAATACAGTTGCTTCATTTAACATCAATGATGCTTACTGCTGCCAGTCTGTGTCGTGTTTAGAGTAATGGTATTTATTGCAGTCCTAAATATCATTTGTACCCTCATTGGGCTTTACTGATATGTTACAATATGTTTAGCTCAATGACAAAGAAATAGAAAAATGCTTTTTTCCTAAGATGTTTTACTGGATTTTCTTGAAAGTTCTTATACTGTTTTTGGAAGTGAATAATTTAGTCTTGTGAAGTTGTTACAATGATTTCAATTATGACACTTAAACAGAAAAATTTGCTATATATCGACAACGAAGAACTTATAAACAGAAAGATACTACAACTAAAAAGTTAAACCTAAGTGCCTAATATATTTGAACTAATCCTTTCTTTCTTTCCTGTTTAGCCTCCGGTAACTACTGTTTAGATAATACTTCAGAGGATGCATGAGGATGATATGTATGAGTGTGAATGAGTGTGTCTTGTACATTCTCAGTTTGACCATACCTGAGATGTGTGGTATGGTCGAACTGAGAATTGAAACTCAACCACCAAAGAACACCGGTATCCATGATCTAGTATTCAAGTCCGTGTAAAAATAGCTGGCTTTACTAGGACTTGAACGCTGGAACTCTCGACTTCCAAATCAGCTGATTTGGGAAGACGTGTTCACCACTAGACCAATCCGGTGGGTTGAACTAATCCTAATTGTGTCTATCACCACATATATTATGTTGTTATTGATCTCTTAGTAATATTTTATTAATTTTTCCAGGCGTATCTTTGGATAAAAAACTGTAACAGTACATGGGTTAATAGTAATTTATCAGCTGGCAGAGAATACTGTTGTAAAGGTGGAATGCCTTATAAGTGTCCATTAATTTCTTAACTTAATATTATAAGATTAATTATTATTATTATTATACATAAAAATTACAATAATTATATAATTACTTTAAATTCAAATTAATATTTAAATATATGTATTAAATAATAGAATATGTACATTTTTCACTGCAGTATTCTTTAAATTCAACAATATAGTGTTCAGAATGAATATGGTGAATATATGAATATGGTGTGATAATAAGAATGATCAGCAAGACATTCATTAAAAATTTGTTTTGCTTTGGTAAATTTCTCAATGAATCTTTTAGCCATTTCATATTCTTAATTTATAAATAGATTTTCAAAAATAAATACAATCAAGATAAAATTCCACAAAAAATTATTTGTTAATAATATACAGCAATTAAACTGTTTTTAAAGGTTATATTATGAAGAAAGTCTAAAAACAAAAAATTAGTTCTGTAATCAAAGTCAGCACCTTTTATTTTGATAAAATAACATTAGATTTAATTTATAGTATTTAGTGTTATAAAAAATATTCTGTAATAATCATAATTTAAATAAACAATGACTTATTTGAACTGTTCAGACATAATGTAATTTGAAATTGTAAATAATCTTAATTAAATTTACTGTTAACGTTTTATTTGTTTGTTGTATGTTTGTTTCTTTACTGTTAACATTTTTTCTGCTTTCATTATTAATAACTGTAATTTTTACATTACTTGCATAACTTTACACTAGACAACATTCCATAAAATATTTAACTGCAATGTGTTGATTGTAAGCATAACTGTTGTAATTAACACACTACTTAAGAGAACGAGAATTATAATTCAGTACATCAATGTCGATTCTCAAAAAATAATGACTTATGAAACTGATGAATTTTTTATTCTTAATGTCATTCTTTTTTAAATTACTTACACATAGTCCTGAACTGAAAAATATCTGAACTGAACTAGAAAAATATCTGGATTTTATGAAAAATCATTTTCCAAGAAAAGCATAGAGATACCATGGGAAAACATCTATGAATTTATTAGTATGACTACTTTAAATTGTAAATATGTAAGAAAAATTATAAAAGTTTTTACAGAATAAACACTATTATAAATATTATTATAATTACTAATTTTATTATTAATGACAATAAATCAGATTCCAAAGATGGTAAACAAATTGATAAAATATAATAGCAAATTATTTCTCTTTCATAAATACCTGACATGGTTGAAACCAGATTATTTCTGTTTTACAACATTATTTTCTTCTGAACATAAGTAAAAGAACTTTCACTTGAAATAATAATACAACTAATAAAAATATTAATTATTAATAATTTCATTAATTTTAATAGAATTTTTTTTTTGTATAATGCTAATAATTAAATAAATAGATATTCAATGTTGTACTAGTATTGAATAAATTTTCTACAATGCAATCACTAACACACCAGTCTATTATCCATGCTGTTAATTACTAGGGCTATTCAGAAAGTAAGGAACGTTTCCACCTGACGCCGCCAGGCGCACGCTAATCGCGTATATATTGGTGTACTCGTGCTCGGCACCTCAGTCAGCCGTGACAACGGGAACATCTCCGCACTGCCCGTTTTTTTATATACAAATTTGAAATGTGTGCTGCAATGGAAAATCCCGCCAGTTGTGAGGTGCGGTCTGTGTTTTTTGTAGGCAAAAAACTTAAAACCAATAGAAATTCATCGGGAACTGTGTGAAGTGTACGGGAACAACGTAATGAGTGAAAGTTCTGTCAGGAAGTGGTGCATTCAGTTTAAAAATGGCCGAACAAACGTTCACGATAAAGAGAAGAGTGGACGTCCGAGCATTGTGACTGACTATCTGGTCTCCAAAGTTGACGAAAAGATTCGTGAAAACCGCCGTTTCACAATAACTGAGCTATCTCTATGTTTCCCACAAGTTTCACTGACTTTATTGTTTGAAATTGTTTCACAGAAGCTAGGCTACCACAAATTTTGTGCAAGATGGGTGCGTCACTGAGTGGTTGAGATCACAGGCGGCAGAATTCTATGACAGGAATTTCAAAGCTTGTCCACCGCTATGATAAGTGCCTGAATTTGTATGGTGATTATGTTGAAAAGTAGTATTTTAGTCCCTCTTTCACATGTATATAATAAAAAGTTTTTCTTGTACTTGGTTTTTTAAAATTCCAAAACGTTCCTTACTTTCTGAATAGCCCTCGTACTATCACGCTACATGATTAATTCTACAAATTATTTTAATTTTTTACAAATTGCACATTGTCATTTATATGTGATAAATGAATAACATTTTCTTCTACAACAAGACGATGACAATAATTTTAAAAGATAGAATTTGATGCAAATATAAGCAATTGTTTGATTCAAATTTTTTTATAAAATGTTTTTAATAATTTATTTCAAAAACTTTTTCAGTTGTCTTAATTACCATTTATTTTATTAATGCCACATTTTCAACTTAGCATCAGGCTGTTTTAGTGCTGGTGTTTTTTAAATTAGACCATTATATACATAGAATATTGTAACAAAACTGCTATGACGGACTGAGGTAACGGATTCCTACCAATTAAGAAGAAAGTAGTAAAAAATATAATAATCGGAGGAATCCAGAAAGGGGCTAAAAGGAACCTTTTTAGTAAAGGTATCCGTTTAATAATGGTCCTTTGTAATACTTCCTACTGACACATCTAAACACACTCGTTCCGTGAGAAGAATTACCGAACCAAGGTTTGGAAATTCATGGGAAAATGTGAGGGCTCGGTCGATCTTCTTCACGCTCAACTGGAGTTTGGTCCGGCAGATAAAGAAGTTAGTTCTGCGAAATCAGTCTACGCGAGACGTTATGACGTCAGCCTGCGAGATGAGAGTCTGAAAGATTTGAGTTCTACGAGATGAAGTTTGCGGGAGAGTGCTACTATAGAGGAGTTATTTTGCGAGTTTGAAGCGAAAGTATTCTGCGAGGAGGTCCGTGCGTACACGTTCGACGCGATTAAGGTGACGTCACTAGTAATTCCAGTGTGGACAGTACATGAAAACAAGAGACGGTTCGGTGAATTACTGCTAGACTATAAGTTAAAGAGATAATGTACTAAATTTCGTTCCTAAATTGTTAGGGTAGTTTTATTTGTGAACAGCAAAGGTGTAGTGAAAGAACTTTATACTTGTCTTATCTATTTTACTGTTGTTGTTAATACACGGCTAGTGGTTAAAAGTGTTAAGACTAACGGTCATGTTAATGTCTTTTGTCAATGGGAGTGAATTCTGGTTTTCAATATTTATCTACCTGTGAATAAATCCTGACGATTACTTTAAATTATGTTTCGCATGTAATCACTGTTTATTACTATTATTGTCGTTCATTATTCTTATTGGGCATTGCTGTTATTGATTTGTCCAATTTTACTTTTGTTCTTAAATTAATAAATTGTAATTATAAACACGTTCAATTGTCAATCTCTTAGTATCCTGATTGAGCCGCCAACACGCGACAATGTGTTAGATAAGTGTGTGATTTAAAATGAATCTGTTTATTTATCATATCCTTATTCTACCTTTTTTTTTAATAAAAATATCCATTAATCCAATTAACTTGTTATTATAAAAATCAAATCAAAACTTTTTTGACCACATTCTACACATATATTAACCTAATTAACAAAAATCATCAATTGAAACAGGATGAGTACAGCACAAGACACTAAAGATAACTAAAGACTGAAAACGTTTTGAAATGGGATATTAAAAGCATGTTTTTAAATAAAACTAGGTTTGGTTAGTCATAATAGAAGTTTATTTTTTACACAATAAAAAATTTTTACATTTTGAATAAAACTAGTATATACCAATCTTTTGATGATCTGATACATTCTATTATTCCTGAATTCATAATTTTCTCTTGATTTTGTACCAAGCTTTTGAAAGATTATAATGGGATGCTAAAGTTATCATGGATTTTGTTTTTTTTTTTATATAAAAGTATTCAATATTTATAAAACCTCGTCAGTCACTTCAGTAAATAAAATTTTCCTTCAGTAAATAAAATTAGGTAGGTCAACCTAACCGTTATTTTTACATTACGTTCTTGTTTTGTTATTTCTCACATATTAAGCATTGAGGATTGTAGCGTACTGGGTTCATTCATAAAAAAATCTGGGAAATTTAACTGTACTTTTTACTATAAATTACTTTTCTAACTATTAAACCAAAAATGGTAAAACAGTGGATTGAACTTGAATTAAAAATTTTATTGAGTTTATTTTTATAGATACTTATAAATATTTATAGTAGCAAATATTCAAAATGTTTTTTTAAATTGGCAAATACACATACAATTCTTTCTGGGACACTTTCCTGCAAACCGGTTGTTTCCCAAGAATGCCATAGATTTGGTCTTCCGTCAGAAAACCTCATGTTGTAGTCTGAACACACCTCTTTAAAGTTCATATTCGTTCTCCTGTATAATAACGTGAAGTTCAGTTTACGAAAAATAATTATAATTAAGTTAAATATTAAAGTAAACTGTAATGTTAAATTATAATTTAGAAATAAAATTTCCTACTTAGATGTATGTTTTAAGTTAAATGAAACATAAAAAAACAATATTCAATAATTTACTTATAATGTTGTAGCAATAATAAAAAGACTAATTAATATAGATTGTTAAAAATGCTTATTTAAAAAAAATAATAATTTATAAAAGTATTTAAACTATCTAAAATTTAAAAAGATTGTGTTATTTTCAATCAGAATTAATATAAACTCATTGGACCAGCCGTAACTCATGGCCGTATAACCATGTTATTTAATAACTGAATGTTATTTAAAAACCGATTTAAATAAAGGGATTTAATTCTTTTTTTGTTGATGAATTAAATCAATACAGAAACTTACGGAGAAGTGTATATGTGAGAATATGAAAATGGAATTTTGTAGCATATGAAAAATGCTATACCTGACTGGGATTCTAAGCTGGGATCCCCGGATGGAAGGCTGAGATGCTATCAGTCTGCCTCAGATTGGTATTCGATCAAGAACTAAGAATTTACGACTCATTTTCTGTTTTCGATTTCATGTATATGCACTACAACAATATTCTTCTTTTTAATGCAAGAAATAAACCTGAGTTCGACAGTGTATTACGACACTGTGGACAGCGCCTACCTGGTCGGCCTTCTTATATTTCAGTCTGAATGTGACGTTAATAGAGTGAAATGTTTTCTAAATATGTTACGCAGAGTGTGTAATAACAGCACAAATAAACATAACGCTATCTAAGTTCAAAGACCGCCTAATTCAGGAAAAACCTTTTTTTTTATTAAATGCAGTTGCATCTTTTTTTCTGAATCCTGGTTTTATAATTAGTCCCAGCCATAATTAATCCCTGCGGTAATTAATAATAGTTTTATAATAAACTATATTTTTAAATTACAGTTGATTGTGGTTAATAAGACAACCGGTTATTCGGGGCAGCCGTTTAATTGGGGCATTTTTGTTAAAACAGAAACATATTGGTATAATTCATGTAAAATTACGCCGGTTTAACTGCCCAAAATGCCGTTTATAAAGCCAACTAGCTCGTTTGTTTCTTTCTTTTACTTCTAAAATATCACTATTTTATTAGGGATTTAAATCGCCGGACTGATGTGTTGAGGGAGGTTCTATCGCTGGTCTGCACAGTATGTGGTGCGTGACGACAAAGATGACAACATGCAGTTATGACGAAGCAAATATTTTTATTTTCTTCATTGCGAGTCGGTTGTTCATTTAGTATTATGCTTTTGTTATCGTTTCTCCGTAATTATTTGTAATTATGGGTCTCTCTGTTACAAACACATCGCGTAATCTGGCTAAAAAAACCAATGGATCGAATTACTGTGCTTTGTTGCGCGAATATGTCTGGCAGTGAAAAATAAAAATTTCTTGTTATCGGTAAAGCAGGTAAACCACAATGTTTTAAGTAGGCTAGATTGGAGAGTTTACCTGTGCGCTACTATTTTAATAAAAAATAGCCTGGATGACGAGTCTAATTTTTCGTGATTGGCTGAGTACTTGGGACAACGAGTCACAGAAAAAATCAAAAAAGATTTGCCTGTTAATCGATAACTGTGCTGCCCATCTTAATGTAGATTTACGAAACATTCAAACTGAGTTTCTGCCACCGAATACAACGAATTTAATTCGACTGCTTGACACGGGAATAATAAAGTTTTTAATTTATTTACCGAACTAAACTAATAAGTTACATTGTATAAGAAATTGAAGGACATTGGCTTCCTCGGCTACGGCCAAAGATGTTAGTGCACGTGTAAATTTGTTGCGGCAATTCAGTTTGTAGCCTATAGTTGGAATGAAAAGAAAAGTAGCACTATCAGAAAAGTGGTTTAAAAGTCAATGCCGTCGGTGAAACTGAAACAATCGATGCCGACGACAATGATTACGTTTTTGGCAGTACCAGGTTAAAAATTTTGAAAAGTTTTCAAATATAGACGAAAAAATACAATGCTATGATGAGAATGAAACCGTTGATGAAGAAATAATTAAAAACATTACTGGTACTCAACAGCTGGACGAGAGTGAAGAAGATGAAGACGAAACCGTTATCAAACCCGTATCTACACAAGAGGCAAAAATTTCATTAACGGACTTCAGCAGTATTTTATACAGGAAGGAAGCCCGCTAGAAGAACTACGAGTCTCTGCGAAATTTGTAGAACGCCAAATATTAAAAGAGAAATGACAAAATAAAAGAATTCTTTCAAAAACTTTAAACAAGACATTAAAGTATTTTTTTTTATTTTACTGTTCATAAATAGCAATTATTTCTGTATTTTGTACTTCTACTTTGTTTATCAATCGTTTTGTTTTATTTATTTATTATTATTATTTTTTAATTATGTAAGATTAGAAAAACTATACAATAATGCATTGTACCGGAACAGTAGTTCTTTTTAAATGTTATATGTAGTTATGTAATGTAAAAGGTAAGGTAATGTTAAAGATAATGTAAGGTAAAAGGTACTATTAGACATGCATTGACATGATAGACATATATTGCACCGTAGAGTATTTAAATTTTTATTATGTTGTAATTTATAATATTGTTCATGTAATTTTAATAGTAGAAATAAAATTCTGATTAGTAAATCGCTAATTCGAGTTTAATAATTAGAATACACCCGTATACCATATTTGTGCATACCTCCTCATTTTTCGTTAATATCACTTAATAGGGACATTTAGCACTGGTACCAAAGTGGTCCGATTATCCGGAATCTATTGTATGTAGTAAATAGGAAGTTAAAATAAGAAAAATATGATCAAAATATCACAAAAAGAAGTCACGAGGGCTGTTTCCATTATCGATTGAATGTTAAAAATAATCCAGTCTGTAGCAACAAAGCACATGTGTGCTATTCATTAGCAGTCTATAATAAACCATTGTGCACTCATCTGCTGTTTATGTGATTGGTAAAGTGGTCAATGAAATATGAAACCTGTGATTCTCATTTCTGCTAATTGTGAGGTGACTTATGTGATTTTTTTTTAGAAACGGAAGGATACAATGCAGTTAAAAATAATTAAAAAGTTTGTTATAACAATACTAAGTGAGAAATATTATTATGTGTTTAAATATTAGATCAGAGAGGGGCATAGAGATATACAAAATGAAAAAGGAAGGATAATGCTTGATTGCAACTGATAAAATCATTAAAAAAGTTGAAAAAACTGTATGATAAACACCATTTCACAACTTCTGATGTCAAGTAAATTTTGAGATCAAAATTTGATAAAACCTCTATGATTTTGACAGAAATACTTGAATTTCATAAGTTCCATGCATTGTAGACATCAAAACAACAATCTGACATGTACAAATCATAAAAATGATAATGCCTTAACATTGCTGACTGTATTATGTAAAATCCCCAGTTCCAATACTTAATATTGTGACACCTTTCTTTTTCCTGTTTAGCCTTCGGTAATTATCTTTCAGATAATATTTCAGAGGATGACATGTATGAGTGTAAATGAAGTGTAGTCTTGTACAGTCTCAGTTTAACCATTCCTGAGATGTATGGTTAATTGAAATCCAACCACCAAAGAACACCAGTATCCACGATCTAGTATTCAAACCCGTGTTAAAATAACTGACTTTACTAGGATTTGAATGCTGGAACTCTCAACTTCCAAATCAGCTGATTTGGGAAGACGCGTTCACCACTAGACCAACCTGGTGGGTTAATATTGTAACACCTATGTATATAATAACTAAGAAAGTTAATGTGAGAAGGTTTTAATGATCAATTTGAAATAAACCGTGTGGTATACTTTTCATATGTACTTTTCTCTATCATCATTATATGTGATTCCATTCAAATGATTGAAAAAACTCCCCATTTAAACTTTTCTAGTTTAAAGGGAGATTTCATTCCATCTTCACTACAGCTTGGAATTATCACTGAATCTATAAGAAATGGTTAATTTATAAAAATGTGGATAAACTATAGACAGTGAGTAAAGAAATTTAATTTTGTATGTAATAGGTGTTGCCTAAAGAGGTTAAACTCAAGCCACTTGGTACTCCTATAATGAGTCCAGTTGAAAAGCAAGAAAACATTGTAGGGTGTCAAAAAAATATTTAGTTGATATTAAATGTATCTGGGCGAATGAGTTTAAATAAATTTCTATTTGAAAATAACACTATCTTTTTAAATTTAAGATTATTTAAGTACTTTTATAAATTAAGTTTTTTAAATAAGCATTTTTAACAGTCTATATTAATTAGTTTTTTTATTATTTATGTTTCATTTAACTTAAAACATACATCTAAGTAGAAAATTATATTTATAATTTAACATTACAGTTTACTTTATTTATATCAAGACCAATTTAATATTTAAATAATGTAATATTAAATCAAGGACAAAGATTCCAATAGGAGTTTAAATCTATTAAAAAGTATCACTTTCAAAAAATATATTTTGGTAGAAAAATACAACAGGCTATAAAACAAAATTTAACCATTACTTCCTAATAAATAAATGTCTTTTAATTATAAGGTTGATATGTACTGACTATAGTTTAATAAAAAAGAAAGAAAAACAAATTTAGTAATCTACAAATCTTTAAAAAGCTTTCATAATTCTATATTTAAAAATTATTTGTGGTACGTTCAATATCCTTCTGACCTTGAACTTGGCAGACTGCTATTATTGGTATAGTCATTACAAAAGTATATTAATTCTGTAAAATACATTTCTTCTTGCCAAAGTGCTAATGATTAATTCATATTATTATATTTGCTTGTAAGACAGGAAAGAACTGATCAATTATCTCCAAACTCTAGATCAAGATTCAGGTGTCCTTGGTCAATGGCCATATGCTATACATGTTTAAAAAAATATATACTTATTTTTACTGAAAAAAGCTAATAACAAAAACTGGCAACAATATTGCATAATTTAACTGGAATTTGTTTAAAAACATAACACCACTGCATCAAATAAATAAGATAAAGATTATTTTGAATATTAAAATCTTTTTTCTTTTTTTATAAAAAGAGAAATAATAATAATAAAAAAAAGTTCTTGATTTATTACTGGACCAAGAAAAAGTTTTAGAAATAAGCACTATGACAACCCAGTCCAATATTTATTATTCTAAGGTATCATTTACATGCGATTAAAAATGCAAGCTGCATGTTTTTTTAGCCAATTCAAATAAAAAAATTATTCAAAAAAATTAGATACAAACCAGTACGATAAAGATTATGATATTATACATCTAAATGCTCAGTTAAGTAAAAAAGGATTAAGATGAAAAAAATCTAAAGAATTTATAAAATTCTTATTTGAGAAGTATGATATATTAGTAAATGAAAAAAATAAAAAATAGAAATTTATTGCTAATTTGTTTTATATAATCAGAATTCTGTTGTCTGAATTGATCTGATGAACCCTTTAGTTGTAAATTTATTGTGCAGACACCATAAGAAAACTTGCCATTTATCTAAAATATTAACTAATAACAAGTATTACTCCGACAGAATTCCTGATTTAACTTCCCATTTATAAAATTGCATTTTACATTTAAAAGACTAAAAATTCATCACATTACTTAACAGTATTTACAGAAAATAGAGCACCTAGGTAAGTCTAGTCTGATTATTACAAGGATGCTCTGATTCTACAGGTCTCAACAATCTGAGTATTAAACTAACAGAATACAACTTACAACCACAGAACAAAAAAGAGGAAGAAGAAATCGATTATAATGAAATAAGGTGAATAGTGAGAAAAGTAATTTACCCTTGAAGGAATCATAGTACAAGTCAAACAACCCCACCTAGAGGAAAATTGAAACCTTGCTCAATTAGCAGGTGTCCATTCTTGTCATAATCTCTCAGGAGGTCAATCAAATTTTATTCAGATGGAAGCAGTAAATGACAAAAATAAATATATGTCTAATAAATTCCATTAAAGATAAAAGAATCATCCCAGAATATGAATAAATTTCATAAAATTAAAACCTTTTCTAACAACAGAATTGTGTGGCATTATAAGTGTTTAATTGAACTATAAACCAATCAGATACTGGAGGTTGTCTCTCACCCTGATAAAGTGTCTCAGTAAAAATTAATTTTAAAAAATTCAAATTGAAAAGCTTAAATAGTTATTATTTAAAAAAAAATTGAAATTTAAATTCGAAAGGTTCAGATGCTTTTAGAAATAAAAGTTATGCAGTTAATCTCTTAAAGAATTAGCAACCAATTAAAATAATTCCTATTCCTTATATAATTATTTCAATATCTTTGTTTACATCCATTTTCCCAGGATTATGCTAATGTGATCTAGTACAATTTGTGTAGCTGCATGTCCTTCCTAACACTGACCTGCTGAAGTGAATCTGACGATGTGATAATTTATAGCTTAAGAAAAATATCATGTTAGATGGAATTCTAATAGGATCAACTTCCTTAATCAATAAGCTACCACTCCAGTAATTTTATATTTAATTTATTTGTATGTTGATAAAATTTACTTCGATTAACATTATTGTAAGACCCATTATTCTGATGTTCTTGATAAAGAAGTTGATTTTAATCTTTTAAGCATGCCAGTTTCAACGTACACATTTTTCATTTTCAAAGCATAAAAATAAAGGATTTTAAGCTCAATAAAAACTGTTTTTGTTCTTAATTTTTATTAGCTATGACATAATTGCATGAGTCTCTGAAAGCTTTTACTAATTTTTTTGCATTGTCTCCAGTCACTATAGGATCAGATTTTAAAGTTCATTTCTTGACAATATCCCATTTTTCAAACTCTCCTTCATTTTCATGCTGTGACATTTTTTTTATCTCCTCTGACTATTTTTTATTACTATATTTTTTGTTTCTTTTCTGTATCCTTTAATAGTTTTGTATCTTCTTTCTAATAATATTTATGTTCTCTAAGTTTAAATGCTTTATATCTGCAATTATGAGATCTTTGATTTGCTTGAACTGTCTGATGTTAGTTTGTCTCCATTACGTTTATCAAAGATACTCTTGGTTAGTCTGTTAGGCTCATTCTTGTTAGACGTCCATAAAAGGTTAATCTTTGTTTTTATATGGCGTCTGCGAGTTTTATTACTTAATTACATAAAATTTAAGATATAGAAATATATATTTTTTTCTTAAAATTGCATAAAACTAGTAAACTGCAACAATACTTTTATTAATTAAAGCAATTCTGAGTTGCAATAAATGGAAACTATTGTTTCAAAATTAAAAAATGTCATAACCACTAATTATTTTAAGAAAGTATGTAAACAAATTTAGATGTTTAAAAAATTTCAAATAAATCTTTTTTTTTGTAACATTTCATAAGAATCTATTTTTATAAATAGAAAATATTATGAGCAGCAATTAAAATGTAAAATGAAAGAAAAAACTATAATTACTAGAACACACCCATATCCTAAGGGTGTGGTACTAGTTACACAATTTATAACAAATTGCATTTTTTTATTTTTTTTTTTATAGGAAAATCATTTACGTACCATGAGTAAATTTATCCCTTATAATCTGTTGGTTCTGCAACGTCTGAAATTGCAGTAAAGTATATTTATAGATCAGTTGGATATTCCAATATACCATACAATTAGTGATGGAAGTCTATTCTCGTACAGATAACTAATTTCTGAATAAAAATCAATTTCTGTTTCAGCATTTATTTAAGATAATCAATGTAGTGATTAATCAGTAACATACAGTGATCATCTTGGTAAAAATATCATGGTTGCCCTCAGGACATGAATGGGAATAGTGCCCACTGTCTATTGAGGAGGCTCTCCTCAACTTTCCATCAGGCAAACTTATTGTCTTGTACAGTAGCATCCCCATAAATAGGTACATTTTTTCACCACCAACTCCTTTCTTTATCCTTCATTCCTTCTTCTCCATTTATGGTTATGTAGATGTAAGTCTTCTGGCCATCTCTACATTTACAATACCAGGATTTAAAAAGCCAGAACATTCTTGAAGGAGTATGGTAAGGAAATTGCGTGCAGACTAACTTGGGACTTTTGTTTCCTGCCCTGTGGCTACACAATAATCCTAAAGACTGAAGTGCCTGTTAGATTAAACTGGGCCTTCTTATCAATATTAACATTAAAAACAAAATACATCTTGGAAATTGAATGGTTAGAAGTAAAGATAAAATGCATATTTAAGCAAGACAAAGATTGAAACCATATTTTTAATAGATAAGTTCGTATAAATCAACAAAGTCAGATAACATTGGATGCAATTTCAGTACATGCTATCACTTTTATTATTCTATAATAGACACTTAAAATTGCCACTTTATTGTTCAAAATGCTGCTTAAAATTAAAAATGAATGTTCAGTACAAAAAAAGCCATACAAATTGATACAGGTAAACAAGAAAATTGTAAAATTTCGATATTGTAAATTTCGAAAAACTGTGTTTATAGTCCGATTTGGCTCATATTCAGAATATATATTTATTATTTACGTGAATAGAACAATTTTTATAAAAACTATATCCGCTAGATGGCGCCGGTGTCGAGATATTTACGAAACAAACAAAAAGAATAACAAACTTTCTTTTTTCTATATACGTAAAAGGAAATGTTCGTATGTGGGTCCGCTGTAGATTAAAAAACTACTGGACCGATTTACGCATGGGAAAAAGGGAGAAATGAAAAAATTAAAAAGGGAAAAAAGAGAAGTAGGGAGAAAGGTAAGAATGGAAATAGAAAAACAGGGGTAGGGAAATAGGGAAATGGAGAAAAGGGATAAAGTGAAAGGTTAAATTTTGTGAATACTTTCAATTGTGTTCATTTAATCAATATGTACACTCAAATCTAGCAATAGCGAAGCATTGTCATGTCTGTAAGTGTATATTTATAAATGAATGTTTGTCTCGAATGCGTTGTTATACAATTCATCCGGTTGCCATGAAACTTTGGTGAGTTGTGCGCTAGCCCGGGAAGGTTCTGGATTAGTTTGGAACCGCTAGGTGGCGCTGGGGTCGAGATATTTTTGAAAATTTTATTTATTGTCCGATTTGGCTCATATTCAGAATATATATTATACGTAAAAATAAATATTTTTGCGAAAAAGGAAGAAAGGCAAAAAGGAAACGTTAAATTTTGTGAAGTTCCATAATGTTCAGTTTTTTAATATTTTATTAAACTTTCATTTGTGTTCATTTAATCTACATATATATTCAAATTTAGCAATGGCGAAGCACTGCCAGTCAGTTAGTTCGAAATAAATTAAAGACTTAATTAATTAACTATTTTTTCTTTATTGTATAAGGTTAATATGAGATAATATAAATTTTAAAAAAGGCAATGAAAATAAATAATAAAATATATTTTCCTCTATAAATATTTTTTATCTCATTTTACATTTTTTTTGTGGTTGATGAATAATCCCTTAAGTTAATTATACTGTATTTCTAAGAAGATAAATAAATTACATATTCTGCTTTAATGGTGTAAATTACTACTTTTAACTGGATGAACAGGTAATAAAGTATAATTGTTTTAACCTTGATAAATTCTGACATAAGTAGAGAAAAAGTGTAGGCTGTTTGTTTAACGATAAAAAAAATAAAAAAAAAGGAAATTATAAATATATTAAGTAATGCATATGAAGTTTCTATTTTCCGGTTATATTAGTATTTCTAACTCTACAAAACTCAGTCTAGGACGTATTTACACTGTTTGTGAGAATAATTTATAAAACAAATAATATAGCATTTAAAAAAAAATCTCTATCAAACTAAGGAATTTGGTTTTTGGCATCTAGGAAAGAAATAATTAAAGAAGAAATCTTAAACCCCTTTGATTAACTTTAAGAAAAGGATTTAAATTTAGTTTAATCTAAATTTATATTAAATTAAATAAACTTACCAGTAATGAAATGGTCTTAATTTCATTATAACATATTAAACCTAGCTATTTTTCCAAATGAGAGATTAACATTAGCTCTGTTTACATTGTACTAAAAAGAAATCATCTTTTGAATAATGGTATCATTTTTCTTGCATGTAAATGATTAGGTTATTCTTTAATCATTATCACATAGCACAAACTATACAAATATTTTGGTAGTAATAGTCATTATGTGTTACCCCAAAATTAATTAATTTGATACACTGTCATTTTTTGTTTAGTTCAATTGATAATTTAATTTTAATTGAAATCATAAAACACAACAAACTATTTATTTACTCCTCAACCCAAGATTTGGTACATATCATCTTTGCTATATCATTTTTCTTCCCTCCTTCATGTAACCCACATATTCCTGTCATACTCTTTCCCTTCCTACTGTTGCTTCCATTATAGTTTCAAGTAAAGATTGTAGACCTGCTTGAATGTCTTATGAGTTGGCCAATCAAATTGTTTCACTGTTTACTTATTTATTATTATTATTATTTTTTTTAAATGATTGTTTTTCACAAATTCTCAAAACATCTTCATTGTTCACTATCTCCATCCATAAATTTTCAGAATTTTTCTCCAGCTTGAAAGTTTTGTTTCTTTACTGATTTCCTCGAGGTCCGATTTTATGATGTAATAAATACAAAATACTCTAGATTTAACATTTAATGAAGTGTTTCATAATATTTAAAGCAGCATTCTTTGATGACACTAAATTTCTTTTTTATTAAATTTAATTAGAGGATAATTATTTATAAAAATAAACTCTTATTTACTAACAGCTTGTTTTTTCCTCCTCTGCTTTATTGTGAGCAGTTTTGCAGAGATCTCTACTTCATCAGAACATAAGACTACTGAAATTCTGGATTAAGATTAAGAAATTAAAAATATAGAGAGGCATCTTCCATCTCAATCACTGACATAAAATTAGTTAAATTATATTAAACTTTTTAACTATATTTTTAATTTGAAATTTCTATATTCATGTGTTTTGATGAAGCAGAGATTTCTCCAAAAGTGTTCAACATACAGAAAAATAAGGGAAAAAATAACCAGTTAATAAATGGAGAATTCATTTTTTTTTAATGATCTAACATGTATTATATATGAGACACACTTGAGATACACCTTATGGTGTAATATATATGAGGATATGTATGCATATTTATTTATAAGTTTTTCTTTTCTTATTTTGTTTTATTAATTTTCATTCTGAACATGTACTCTATTGTACAAAAATTATCATAATTTAAGTTCAACATTTTGTTGCCTTATTTAGCCTTAGTTTTGTTTTTAACAACATTTTGATGGTTGGGTGTAAGATAGGAACATGTGGTTTTAATAACCTAGACTTTGAATTGTTAAAAGCTGATAAATTATGTAAAATAACAGCACAAAAAAAAAATAAATACATTAATCTTTAAGTTAGTTAACTAAGTTGTTCATAAAGAAGAACTGGTCTGCTAGTATGTCTAAAACTGGTTAACATGATTTAATAATAACTAATTCATAATTATAAATTACGCAGATAATATAAAACATGGAAATTAGTAATAACAAATGGCAGAAGACAGTGTTCTTGAAAAAATTATAAATAAAACAGCTGTTTCACTTCTAATTTTTATCTCATGAAATAAAAATTATTATAATTAATGTTTTTAAAAACAAAAATTACTTTCTTTTTTGTCATTTTTAAATACTGAATGACAACATGAACTAACGAATATAATTATCTTAATTGTTATTTTTACTTCAGTTAATAATTTTAATAACCCTTGTTTTATTTCATTTTTTTTTAATTTTATTTAACAATTACAATAACAATTACAATTATTTTATTAAATAACATTACATGCATTTATTCTAGAATACTATCCTGTTAAAGTAATAATTATTTCAATAAAATTATGATGGTTTTTATATCAAGGACTGAAAAATTCAGTTACCTTATTATATTTTTTAATATAAACTACATAATCATAATTATAAAGCTATTTTCCAAATTTTTTTAATTCTAAAGAGATCAAGATTACACATATAGGACATTTTTAATTAATGTAAAGAGTTTGGAAAAAAAACTGAATTATATACTCAGAATAGTGTGCATTCAAAAAATTAAAAATAAGTGGCTAGATTCATCTACTAGTTAGCTATTAAGTTAGTAATTTCAGCAAGTAACTTAATGACAATGGCATAATAAAAGCACCTGAAGTATAATAGATAAGTCATGATTGATTTTTAGTGATGTACATTCTAAAGTCAGTCCTAGCAAAAAATTTCAAGTGCATGTCTGGTTACAGGCTGTGGAGTCTATATTTCTACAACCAGCCCTAATGGCTTAACGTTACAATAAAAAAATTGTTTCAAGGAAAGAAGACATTTACGGTTATGTCCAATAGGTTATATTTAATACAGCCTACCTAATATAGATTGGGGTACACTGAAATTCTCCCCTAAAGCAGACACTTTTTTGTCTAACAGTATATGTCATAGATGTATATTATATATCTATGATATATAGATATCAGGTATATAATAATGAAGTCTGTTTACTCTTGGTGTAAGTGGTTTGGTTTGGTGTAAGTCTTTTGGATTCTTTAAATAAACATTTTAGAAAAATATGTAAGACTATTATTCTGACAGCAGATAAAAACAAGGCAAGTTCTGTATTAAAAAATCTTCCCACTGCCAATCACTGTTTTCCTTGAGATGTTTAGGGAAGTGTCTGTGATTGAAGTAATATCTATTATATAATTCTTAAAGCCATCAATTACTGTTAGCTGAGACGAGATTCCACCTTCTGTTTTGAGACAGTGTTCTTCTTTGATAGCTGTTCTATTGAGATGTCTCATTAATTTTTTGTTTAAAACAAGTCATTCAGGTTTTACTCAATTTTGTTAACATAATTTCAGTTTTCAAAAAAGGTTTCTTCCTGCATTATCAAAGATCTTTGAGAACGCTGTAGCTTCTCAGCTACTCTGTTACTTTGAAAATAACAGATTGTTGCATCAAATCCAGTTTGGTTTCCAAATAGGTAACAATATTATTAAAGTGGTAAATGAATTTTTAACAGAAATTATTGATGCTCTTGATGGGTTACAGCTGCCTTTTGGTGTCTTGTATGACTTATCAAAGATATTAAATTATGTGAATCAAAAGCTGCTGCTCCGGAAGCTTGAGTACTATGGTGTTTGTGGAACTACTTTGACTCTACTTAAGTCCAAATTACAAGTAGAAGACTGCAGGCAGAGTGTTCATGTCCAGTTATTAAACAGTAGTACCACCTACGAGTTGATACCTGATGGTGTTTTTCAAGACTACACTTGGACCAATATTATTTTTGATTATGTAGATGACTAGCCAAATTCAATGTGACTGTCAAGGCCAATTATATTTACTGATGAAACTACAGCGGCTTTTACAAATTTAAATTATTCTAATTTCTCTAATTTAATGAATAGTGATCTTAACCAAATGAATAAATGATTCCTGGCTAATAGCTGGCTGCTTAACTCCAATAAAACACAAACAATAAAGTTTCATTTTAATTATGGAACAGTTACTAACATTCCATTTATGGATGCCTTGAAATTTTCAAGCTCTGATGATTTTCTGAGTCTCATGATTGATGATGCCCTTACTTGTAAGGGCTAAGTTCAGTCTTTGTCATCCAAATTAAAACAGGTTTTTTTGACTTTTACTTAAATTATCATGATAAATTATTATCTTACACTAAAATGAACAGGAAAACTCTTTAGATAATGTATTATGCATATGTATAATCCATTTCAACTTACAAAGTTATTTTTTGGGGTAATTCTGTTGAGCAAAAAAATATTATTACAAAAAAATGATAACTCACTTGATATGTCAACTGAAACCTAGTGATTCATGCAAAAGATATTTCAAAATTCTTACACTTCCATCCATTTATATTGTCCAGGGCTGTACAATTTATTGAAGATAAGCTACCAGAACTGAAACATAACTCTGACTTTCATACTTATGACATCTGGCATTAAAATTTCCTGTCCTATCCAAAGCTCAGGACATCCACCTATGAATGTATACCAAGTTATGTTGGTGTATATCTATATAATAAGCCTTAAATATTATTTAAACATTTAAAATAATATTAAAAGTCTAAAAAACCAAGAAAAAATTTGAAAAAATAAAAAGTTGGTATTTGAATCGGCTTCCCCCCTCACCAATATTGGGGATCACCTGCAAAACTACTATGCCTAGAAAGACATTAAAAAAATCTGTTAAAAAATATGCAATAAAAAAAAGATTTTTTTTTTTATTTTTGGGGAAGGGAAGAATTTGGAGGCAAATTTTTTTAAAATAGCTAAGATAAGCATGCAAGCTGTACTGAGCTTAATATAAAGTGGAGTTATGTTTGCAAAGTTTTGAGAAAATTGACTCTGAACAAACTATTTACCCCCACATCCTGGATATATTGACCCCAAGCTTTACCAACAAACTGCCCCATATACACAAGTCTCTGTGCCAAATTTCATCAAAATCAGTTAATCCAGTGAAAAGTTAATAAGCTTCAAACATGCCAGCACACATAAGAACATACGTACAAACATTAACCCTCTACTTTTTTGTTTTTTGGGGTCCCTGGGTTATGAAATGTCAAGAAAAGCAGAAAAACTTTGGCTGATTACCATACTTTGCTTCTTGCAGCATAGCTCTAGGGCTATATGTTAGGAAAGTTTCTCCTGCTGAGTTGAAGCACTAGATATACATGTTGTACATTGTTTCACATGAGAAATTATAATATATTAATTTTTTTTTAATAATAGCTCTACTTTGCCTTTCTTCTTTCTGTGATGCATTACTAAGTTACCTTGTCTGTGAGTAATGATCTTTATAAAAATTCTATTTCTATAGTAAACAGAATGAAGTTGTAATTTGTAGGGTAATAATGAATATCATCAGAATTTTAGTTAGACTGGAACAGTGATATGTAACAGTATATCTGGCTAGTGAAAAAAACTTCAGTGAGGAAAAATCACTTCGTTCTATACTTTCTATACTAAGCTTGATGTGGGACTTGTTATTTTTGATATTAACTGTCTTTTTTAATTGTGACTTCTGTCATGTTAAGTGGCATAAGCACTATGGTTATAGTGCTCAACTCATATACGTTACGTAAAAAAATTAATTTTCTTTTTTCAGTTTTAACTAACCAGTAAATATAGTGCGCATTTTCCAGATATAAATTAAATAATTATTTTTTCAATTATTGACAGAAAAATAAACATAATTCCAGTAGGCAACTAGAAAAACTTACAATGATGTAAATTAATATAAAATGTTGGGTAATTCCAGAACAGTTTACATTATATTTACCATAAGGCTTATAAAAAACAATTTATATATTACTCGATACAAGTGAATTTAATTAATTATATATACATATGTCTGTGATATGATAAAATCACACATCATTATTTCTTTGGCTAGTAGGGAAAATTTATGCATAGATGCTCAACTTTATAAGAAAAAAAAATATATATATATGTGTGTTTTTTTTTATACTTTACTTTCATGCAACTTCTTTGTAATCAGATTACAAGAAAAACAGCCATCAGAAAAAAACACAAGTATATCTAAAACAATATCAGTCCATATAAACTTCTGATGGATGATATAATTTTGATTCATTGTGAAGTGGCAAATGAAGTTATAAAATTCTGTTAAAAGAATAAATTAAGAACAAATTGACTTGTTTTTAACTAACTTCTGATTACCATTGATACAACTGAGGCAACATAGATTAACTAGAATTCATAACTTTATAAATCAATGCTATCTTCGGTTCCTTTCTGTTAGTTGTTAATATTTTAACCTTAACATATTGAAAGCATCCTAAATGATCAATTATTGATCTTATACAGTATATTGCAGGCTTTCTCATTCCCAGCAGTCTTTTAACTTCTACATTTCTCAGATATAAATTAACTAAAGCTAGAATGTCATAATTGAAATAATAGTTTTGTTTTTTAAACAGGATTTTCTTTATTTAAAATATTGGTTGAAAAAACACTACTTGTATAAAAAAATTGATTGTTTATTAGGCGTTAAAACTAAGATGATTATAAGCAACCTCGCATGAGATATGAGTCATTTCTGAATTTGGTACAGCCATTATCAATATAACTATCATTTCTTGCTGACATTACTCAGCAAATCTATGAGTTGAAGTAGCTTCCATTTGCCTTCTTCCCTGAGCCCTAACACATTTTCATGAATCACCATGCAATGTCCACTGAAATACAGATTTTCAATTCTGTAAATGACCCCTTTAATCTGTTCACTAAAAATTTTATAGTTTAGATCATTATTGTCAGAGAAAGTTTCTAGTATTTAAAGTGCTTTATATCCCAACCATAAGAAATACTGCAACAGATAATGTAAAGCAATACTTTTGTCAATTCATTATACACTTTGCAATACTTAATGGAGAATGACATCAGGATGTAAACCTTTGTATTATAACAGTCCGGCAAAAAAATTTTGTATTTTCATTGTCCCTCCTCAGACAATCATACAGGTGATAGCCACCTCAGGTTTTGGGATTCAAGTAACAAGAAAATTTAGAGAAGATTCTGAGTTTTATCATTAAAATGATTTTCAACTTGCTCAGAAATTCTCCAAGCTAATGTTTTCATTTGGAAACTGGAATTTTTCCTATATTCATCCAAATATTATCATTGTGTCTAAAATAAATTCAAGGAATTACGACTACTACCAGAAGTTATCCGAATGTTTATTAAAAGAGGTAAAAAGGAAAGAAAATTTCAGTAATAACTGGGTTAAGATGATGGGTTAACTGAGTTGTCTGAATTTTTTCAGAAAGAAATGGGAAATTTTCAGCTGATGAATTTCACTATCATTAGTATGCTTAATAAAATTAAGAATAATTTTTTATATGAGTGTAAATTTGTTGTTTAAAATAGTCAGCAATGGTTATTATACAAAAAGCTCAGTTTTGAAGTAATCTTGGTGATAAACTAGTTATTTAAAGCTGCAATGAAACTTTTTTAATTAAATAAATACTCATACATATCAATTGTGCTTATTGTTTAATGTGAAGAAGATGAGGATGTTTTATATTTTGTTGGTGTCGGTTCTATTTTGAAATATATTCATCTAGAAATCATCGATAAAAATATATGCAGTCAAAATGGTAATAGCTGGACTTTTTTCCAGCTTTTCTTCAGCGTTCTAATTTATGCTGAGTAACCTGGAAGTATAGATATGTAGTAATTAAAGAATTTAATTACTGAAATGTGTTTTGTTTTCATGTTATATTCTTGTAATGAACACTAATCAGTACTAGTGATCAGTAGGTTTTTTCGAACACTTTGCTTGTTATTGCTTAGTGTATAAATTTTATATTTTCGTTGTTGCAACTCCACAGATGGTCACCACCACCAGAAGTGTTCTGGTGTGTTAAATGTTATTTTTTAAGATTTAGAACTTAATAAAACACTTTTTTTATTATTATTATGTTTATATATATATATATATATCCTCAGGAAAAGCCTAAGCCCAAGGAAAATCAATGATAACTACAAACTCCAAACTAAAAAGAATTCTACATACACTGTAAAAAACTTTACTGCAAAAATGCAAGATCCAATTCTATGGTCACATTTCTTGCATGAATGTCGTAAGGCTCGAAAAATGTATCCTCACATACTCATGTACACCAAAACTCAAAAAAACAATATATGGATCAAAGATGTGCATGAAATAAATATTACTGATGAAAAAACATAAGACTGGAAGAAATTTCAAGACGAAATCAAAAATTTCAGTCAGTTTCAAGAATATCAAAACAAGTCAACAACAACTTGGTGTGGTATGAAAAAAGAAAACAGCCCCATTTACAAAAAATTAAAAATTACTAAATAAAATGATTAAAGATCATTCATATTATCTGAAGTTTTTCATGGTTGATAGATGGCCAAAATAAAAAAAAGAAGATATATAGCATCCAAATTATTTTTATTTTTTAAAAAAAATATTTATTTCTTTAATATCTTTATATTTTTGTGAAATCATGGCAATATTATCACTAACAGATGTTTATATATTATTTTAGGCTGCTTATAATTCTTACAAATCTCATAAGGTAAGCTCATTCCTTCTAAGAAAAGAAAATAATCAATCATTCGGTCAATTATGTAAGATTTATAAAACAACTCTATAAAAGCAACTTATGTAAATATACTATTAAATTAAAAAATTAATTTTTATTTTTTTATTACTGTGCAACTATCTCACACTTAATGGCATAATTTATCAATAAAAAAAATCCTAAACATAAGAAAAAAACAAAATGAAGAATGAGCTTGACCTTGTTATTCAATAAGTAAACAGGGTGCAAACAGAAAATTACTAAAATTAGTAATGTAAAGACTAATTATTTCATAAAACCACTAGCATTATATGTGAATAAATCAGAGGTTATTTTCATCATAAAGATGATGATTGATAACACATGATCCTCAACATCATTATTTTATGTTTCTATTAGCTTCTTGTGACTTGTATATTAGCTGGCAATAATCCACTTATGTTCTCAACTATTATCTGTAATGACTGCCTACAAAAGGCATAGAATTACAGCAATTTTAATACTTTTATGCTCAATTTTACGGTCATACTATACAAGTTTTATGAACATTAAAAATTGCTGTAAATGAAGGAGTAGAAATTATATTTCATAAGTTAATTAATTTATGAAGAAAATTTTGAGCAAAACTCTTAATCACCTTTTTCCAAAATTCTATAGTAATCTTATCAATTCACTTCAAAAGTATTAGTTTGGATTAGTAATACTTTAAAGCTTTCCGGTCACAGAATTTCACTGTACGGTTTATCTTTCATAGTTTCAATAACATCTAGAATTCACTTTCTGGAACAAATATATTTCACTTCACTTCAGTATTTCAGTATATTTCAATTTCATTTCAGTATCATAGGTAATGATAGTAAAACATCCCCCCAACATATGATGAGTGACGCAACCATATGGAAGAATGGTTCCTTCTTTTGTTGCTGGTTTAATTAAGGAAAAATGGGTTACACAAGGCAGTACAGAATATTCATTTAACAAATACATTAAATGTTCCAGTTATGCCCAGATCCAGAATGCCTCACAGAAAAGTATGGCGTGGATGCACAAAACAACTCCTCCATCAAGAGGAAAGTACGTCAAGTTCCAAGAGACAGGGCATGAGACAGACACAGCCAAAAGTGATTGACCGAAAGTGCTACACCAGAAAATTTGATCGACGTGTAAGCTGCATATTCTGTTAGTCCCTTAAATTAATATGGATTTAAAACAGCTTACATTAAGAATTATGCAACGCCTATCTAGCCAGTTTGGTCTTACCGTCGGTAGTGCTTACACGGCATTGCGCAACTGTTTAAAAATGCATCCGTACAGAATTCTTGTTCACGAGTTGTTACCTGCAGACCCTGGAAAACGTATAGCTTTCTATCAGTAGTTCATGTCATCTAATGCCAATGGGAAAAAACTTGATAATTAGTTTCTATCTGACGAGGCACGGTTCCGTCTCGATGGATATCTGAGTGCACAGAATTCACGCATTTGGTGTACGGAAAATCCATTATATTATCAGTGAGGTTTTCCCCTCCAGCCAGAGTAACTTTTGTTAAGGTAATTTTTTTGTATTGTGCGTAGTTTACGAGAAAATCGCCTGCGGGGATTAAAATGAAAATTTTACACAATATTTTTATCTTCAACATTACTAATATTATATTGTAGCAAATCTAGACTTCGATCTGCAATGCATTTTTACGCGAAAAGTAAAGAAAATTAATTGGAAAATTTCAAGTAAAGAATAGTAAATAATCCCGCACTTTAGAAGAAAATTTTTATCTTGTTTTTCTGTATTTCTATTCGTAATAATTTATAATTATGCCATAGATTTATTTGCTTTGCGTTCCTTGTGATTTTTTTAAATAAGCACCATTTTCTGTAACCCTATCCCAATTTTAAATAAAAATTAAAACCTGATTTAAGAAAAAGTAATTGAAAAGGAATAATACTACGTATTTCAATCCTTCTTTAAATTAAGGGAGTCGGAGGTGAAATAAGACTGTTTATGTCCTCGGAAAGATCACAGAACAAAATTTTTTAAAAATCTACCTATATGAAAGCTCAAGGCTTTTAAGGCATATGAAGTCGCTGTAAATTTGTATAGAGTTGATTTGTACTCCTGTTTTTACTTTCCCGACGAATATAGCCAGAATAGCCTATATTAAGGAGGAAAATATGGTAATCTTATCAAACATGGAGTGTCGGGTTATTTGCAAATCTTTACGTTTTAGGATCCAACTAGTTCATCTAGACCAGTGTTTCTTAACCTTTTAAGTGAGCCGCACCCCTTTGAATCTGAAAAAAGGTCTCCACACCCCCATCGCACAAATACCAAGAGCCGGCTGCAATTATCAACATCGGTTGACTCATCCAGTTTTATGCTTACTTTTAGTGGACTGGCTTTTATGTCTTCTATTATTTGTAGTAAAATATCTTTATTGAGATCTTGAATTCGCGATCGAATTATATCGTTCGATAACGGAATTTGCTGAATTTTTTTATGCGCTTCAGAATCCAATACAGTTTCAGTTATTATTAATGCAAAATGTTTTATTAATTCCTCAGCGATCGTGTGGGGTTTTTTCTTTGTACACAAATATGCCACTTGATATGACGCTTCTAACAGGGGCTTTTGAATTGCTGGCTGGCATGATTTTAAGATAGTACCACTGGTATCAAATCGAACCTTTTTTGACTTCAAGCTGTTCATGCTATGACCTGCACCTTCACCACCATGCAGATTGTTGAAATGCTCTAATAACTTTGATGGTTTGGGATTGCTGTTTGAAAATATCTTGGAACATAAGATGCATTGAGGTCGTTTTTCTGTTGTACAAGTGAATCCATAAGCAACGTACTTGTCGTTCCATTGACGATTTTTTGACATAGCAGGGTTCACTATAATCAATTAAATTATTTAGAAATAACGTATAAAAAATAACAAAAATACACCCAAACCTCGTATAACACGGATGAATAAATTGTAGCATATGTTTCATTGAAACATATATTTGTTGCATAAATTGTAGCTCGGGCGTATTATTTTAAATTAGTGAGAAAAATTCTTATATTTGTATTATCGATGTATCCTATTTGGGCTTGAATCACTTATCAATATGAATGTATTAAATAGGTAAGTAATGTAAATCGGATGTTTAAATGCGTACACGTGTCCGTTTCAAGAGGTTTTTCAACAAACTGGCGATGACGCAGAAACAATAATAGACTCTGGTAGAGTAAAGGAGTGGGAGGGGAGGCAGCCAAATCTACCTAACCGTTTTCAAACAAAAAAACAATTTGTTGATGTCATCGAAAATTCAAATACATACTTTTCAAATATCGCAAAAATAATATATGTATATCGTTAGAGGCTTCTCCCGCACCCCCAAAAATACCTTCCCGCACCACCAGGGGTGCGGGTTCCCCCGGTTAAGAATCACTGATCTATCTAGACCAAAAAATCTGATGTGGACCTACATGACTTCCTTTTATACCTATTAAATTACAATTAAACATTTTTAAAAGTACATAAAATTTAATTTCAATAATAACTTCTGATATTTTTTTTTTATTGTTATTATTGAATTATTATTTATCGTAATTCTTTTTTATAATCAGAGGTTAATAATTATTAATAAATCAATAAATTTAAATTAAAAAAAAAGTTAAAAAAAAGGAGATGAAGTTTGATTCGAACCGATGTGCCTTCCCCTTGAAAGATCCAAATATTTCATTAATTAAAATTTTATTTGGCTATAACTTTGGAACCAATGAAAATAAGTACAAAGTACAAAATAAGTAAAATAAAACATGTATATCATCTGTGTACGAATGTGTCGCACTGCTTTTGGTTTTATATCTCAGGACTGATCTAACCGATTTTCTTCAAATTTTACTCAATATTAATTTTGCTTATATTATTTTTTTTTACAAAATTCGTTAAAAGGAAGGAGAATATCGCGTAAAAAATCAGTTTTCCATTTTTCTCTGAGGCATTTTTGAGGAAACTTTATTAAAAAAAAATCTGTTACTTAAATGCTCATACTAATAATCTCTATTTATTTATTTTTTTAAATCAATCCCCATGTTTTAAAACAGAAATATAGTTTTTTGTTCTTTTGCTAGAGCAAAGCATTAGAAGTTAGAACTTCTTCGGTTGAAATATTTAAAAAAAGATTTTTGAAACTTTATACTTCATATATACAGCTATCAATAAATATCTACAATTTTTTAAAATTGTAAACCCGGACCTAAAATGTAGAAAAGTTTTTCAAAATTTTCTTTTACTATTTTAGTCTTTATTGAAGGAGTGTTAGACTTGCAGAAAAATTTACTTAAGCAAATTTATTAAGCTTAATCTATATGAATATTTTTGTAAAAGTTTTTCTTAAAATTTATATTTTGTATTTTTACTTTCTTGTACGAAGTAAAGTAAGTAATGTGATCGCGAAAAATTTTGGTTTTCAGATTTCAACAGAAATATCCATTTTGACCATCCCTGAATCCATTTTTACTAGTTTCGGCGTGACCTCAGTTCGTACGTACGAATGTATTTCACATAACTCAAAAACGATTAGCCATAGAATGTTGAAATTTTAGATTTAGGACTGTTGTAAAATCTAATTGTGGACCTCCCCTTTTGATTGCAATCCACTGAACCAAAAGTGTCCAAAAAAGCCCAAAATCCAAAGTATTTGGATTTTGGACTTTTTCTTAACTGCAGTAATAAGCCCTCATTCAGAGCTATTCAACGATATAAGTGGTACTTGTTTTCATTGGTTCCAGAGTTATAGTCAAATAAAATTTTAACTAATGAAAAGTTGTTTTCCTTAAAGGGGAAGCCACATCTTTTCAAATTCCACTTCATCTCCTTTTTTTCTTTAACTTTTTTTAAATTTAATTACATTGATTTATTAATAATTATTAACCTCTGACTGTAAACAACTTTTTACGATAAATAATAATTCAATAATAAGAATAAGAAAAAAAAATTAAAAAATATCAGAAGTTATTAATGAAATAAAATGTTATGTACATTTCATTTAAAAAAATGTGTAAATGTAATTTAATAGGCGTACAGGGAAGTCATGTGGTGTCCAGATTTTTTTTTTAAATTGTAAACCCAGATCTAAAATGTAGAAAAGTTTTTCAGAATTATCTTTTACTATTTTAGCCTTTATTGAACATGTGTTAGATTTAGAGAAAACTTTACTTAAGCAAATTTTTTAAACTTAATCTATGTATAAATATTTTTATAAAAGTTTTTTAAAATTTATATTTTGTATTTTTTTGGGGGGGGGCTTTAACTCTTTTAATTTTTATTATTAGATTATTTTGTATTTTTCTTCATCTCTTAAAGAGCTATTAAAATTAAAGTACCTCTGGCACCATTATTATAGTCCGGACCCAAAATAAGAAACAATTCTACTTTCCCAGCGAATATAGCTTTCTTTTCTTTATCCTGTTTAGCCTCCTTTACCTTTCAGATAATACTTCAGAGGATGAAATGTACGACTGTAAAATGAAGTGTAGTCTTGTACAGTCTCAGTTCGACCATTCCTGAGTTGTGTGGTTAATTGAAATCCAACAACGACACCGTTATCCGCAATCTAGTATTTAAACGCGTGTAAAAAGCGAATATAGTTAAAATAGCTGTATTAAACGGGAAAGTATGGTAATCATTTAAGAAATAAGGTATTGGATTTTTTTTTAAAGTTAGCAGTAACCTTAAAAAAAGTTTTCTAACTTTAAAAAAAAAAGAATAAGCCAGCAAAGAATATAGCGTATGAAATTAAAGAGATTAAAGGTGTCTATGAATTAATAAATAATCTCTTTAATTTAATTTCATATTACAACAGACAAAAAACAATTTAAAAAACATTTGAAAAGTAATAAAAATATTATTTATGTGTTAGTGTATATAATTCTTATTATTAAATGCAAATTTTAAATTTAATGTCTTTTTAAGAACAACAAAAGATTTGGTTACCAGAAAACTTATCGTGTTGTAACTTAAATCGTGTTATTACATTTTTATTCTTGTTTTATAAAAACATGAAAGTATTTTATTATAAGAATAAAAGTAATACCCTTAATATTTGAACTGCAAAAACTTCCCGGCGAAGTTTAAATGACCTTGCTATGAAAAACTGCGCAAGGTATTGAAGTAACTGGCACAACCGCGAATATTACAGAATTATTTGCCAATTTTCTTTTCGTATTTAGCCACATTCAATCGTGTTTTAAAGTACTTTATATCGTAATACAATATCATTAGTTAAATAAGTATATAAATTTTTAGTTATTAAATATTAAAAACGTACAATAATCACAAAAAAAAAGTAATTTGGTTTTTTATAGATAATTTTTGCGTTTTTAAAGATTTTTTAAAAATTTCTATACAATTAGGGTCCGACAATTTAGCTTAGTCGAATATTGTAAGGCGCTATAAATAAATAGAGAATAAACAATATGCACTATTCAAATAACATTTTACCATTCCCATTAAAAACCTTTTACGTCTGTAAAGACTAATTTTTAAATTTTTATAATAATATAATAAAATATTATCTTTTTCCTTGTTCCTTAGTTTTATCATAAATTCTATGTAGTATCGTGTCTTTAATAGATTTAATATGTAAAGTTTGTGATAAGGAAAAGACACTTGGAATCTCTTCAGAATAAACTAGTCTCGAATTAATTTCCTCAACTCCATAAAATAGTCGCTTTATAATTGACTAAGAAAAATTGTGATGAAAAATAGTGGTGCAACAAGTTAAATATATCTCTCGTATAAAAAAATTACAATTTAAATATAATTAATTAACAACTCAGATTTGAATACGATAATTGACTTAAGTAAATTAAGATAACGTTCAAAAATTGTTTGCAATAAATGCCCATTTCGATTTTTAAATCATCATCATTAGTAAATGCTGAGGAAATAATACATAAATTAATCAGTTAATTAAATCAGAAAAATCTCTGTCGCAGTAAATGCATCAGAAAGGCGGATTTCCGGTTTCAGTTAACCTTGAAAACGTATCCAAAAATGTAGTTTTTTGGCTATAAGTCCGGTTCCTGTAAACCTATTCGCTTTAAATTCAATAGAGCTCTATTTCCAATATTTTTACATCACCCTACCAAGTTTCATCAAAATCGGTTTAAAATAGCCCTCAGTAGAACGAAAAAAGTTGAAAAGGTATCCAAAAAAAAAGGTTTTTTGTCTCTACTTCGGTCCCTGTCAACCGATTCACTTAAAAATCCATAGGGTCTATTTATAACAGATTTACATCACCCAAACCAAGTTTCGTCAAAATCGATTAAGATTGTGTCCGGTAGAACGAACGAACGGACTATGTCCTGCGTACATAGGAAGCTGCACACGAGGCTGTGAGGGAGAGAGACCACTGTCGCCCCAGCAGTGCCGACCCTGGCGTGCTGGTGGAAGGTAGTTTTTTTTTTTACACCGCGTGTGATCAAGAAGAAAATTATTGATTTGTTCGCGCAAATTAAAACAAGTAGAATTGATTTCATTTTCAAATGAATAGATCAAGCTTGAACTGTAACAATTTAAGTTAAAGTAAGTAAAAAATGTTTGATTTTGTTCTTTTAGGATTTTATCAAGTTTCTGAATAAATTTTCATTTTATGCATGTTTGTTTCCTTTTACACAATTTTAAAACAAAGGCTAAAAATTTTCTGGAGCAGCAACCCACTAATTTTAGTTACGAGCCGCTACTGATCATTTGTATTGTATTAAGAGTATAAGGAATACACTGCATCCTTGGCGTGCACAATGATTTATATAAATATCTTCCGACAATTCATCATCTATAACTAATACTATTCTTGTAAGATATGTAAATTTTTAATGTCCTCTATAAAATGTTCGGGTAACCTCTTTTATTCATGATTTCCCACAGAAGTGATCTCTTAACTCTGTCGGAAACTTTCTCATGGTCAATGAATGCGAGGTGCGTTTTTAAATTAAACTCTCATCTCTTTTCAATCAATATTCTTAGAACAAATATAAGGTCAACACAGGATCGTCCTTTGCGAAATCCTACGTTCCTCCAATAGTAAGACATCCGAAAAATTACGTAGCCGTTCATTTATAATTTTCCTATAAATTTTATACGTTGTATTAAACTAACACTCTATAATTTGAAGCTATAGACCCGTCATATTTTTTTTTTTTTAAAGAAAATAACTTTCATGTTCACTCATTTCGATTTGTACAACATATATTAAACAAGTCCAGCAGTCTAAACTTAAAAAATGTACTAGCGTATTTAACTAGTACTTTTGGATTTTAATAAAAATGTTTACGATCAGTTTCTAGGAAGTGTATTTGATTTGCATGGCATTTTCCCCGCCACCACCCCATTCGGTCGCCCTAAAGCATAAGACCGAATGTCTGTGCCACAAACGGCTACTGAGCCTCGAATAAGTTTAGAGACCAGTGTCCTAACTAGCTCCTAGAGCTAACCTAATTGCGTGAGCGAACTAAGCATGGTGCCACACACCACTTGCTTCGTGTCCCACCGCTCGCTTGTCATATATTCTAAAATGGGTAGGCGCACCCCGTCAACTACTAAAATATATATAACATTCAATAAATAAAATTTACTTTGTCAAGACAGCAATTCGCTGCCACTCCTAGGTTGCTGCATGCCAGCAAGTACATGTCCACCAATATTAAAGCGCTTGGAGCTTTAATTGGCTGATGGTCAGTCATAACTCTTGGGTAGCTTCCCACAGCAGCGAGTTAAGAGTCTTTCCCTTAAATAAACTACTGATGTCAATTGAACAAAGCAACGGCATCAAGGAACACCCACACGGCTCAAAAATGCGGCTCGCGCCACATTGATTCGCCGCTTATGAGTGGTCAATTTTCCTCTTGACCTCTAAATTCCAGGGTGGCCTGAGTTCTAGCTCCCCCAAGAGCTGGGCAGTCGAACATCACATGTTCGTTCGACTGGACCTCCCCGCAGATGCTCAGGTCATCAGCTGCCAGCGGAACCGAAACAAATATTGGTTCAAATTAGCGTGGTTGGTGAGCACACGGGTGCCCGTTGCCCTTAAAAACAAGCTCGAAGCATACCACCCACCCAAATCATGTATAAATTTATACAAGGATCTTCCATTAGTCGTGGTGTCCCATTCCAGCTGTCATGCTTCCATCGCGAGGCTCTGCAGCCTCTTTCGCAGGCGGGAGATGGGCAACTGAACGAAATTTAAATCTGGTGCAGTGTGATCACCGTTCCGCTCCGGCACTGGCCCGGCTCGAAACCGCATCCCAAATACCTCCGCCTCACGGTCTCTTCGCAATCTTCACATGGCTGCCCGAACTTCCACCACTAAATCGATTGGGAGAGCCTTTCTCAGTACGGTGATAGTCTCGTAGGAGGTAGTTTTAAAAACACCAGTGCGTACAATTAAGGCTCTGCGCTGGGCACTCCTCAAATTTTGAACAAGTGCTCTATTCATATCCAACCTATGCGCCCAAACGTGCGCCGCGTAAGAGATCATGCTTTCGAAGACACCTCGGTACACCATGTACATTTGACGGCCCGACAACCCATAGTCATTCCGAGCAATCCTCCTAATTGTGCATCACTGAGACGGCGTCCGCCGCTATTTGCCTGATGTGGTTGCTAAACACCAACTTTTCATAAAAAAACACCTAGGTACTTATGAACTCTCACTCAGTTGATTACACAGCCTTTATATTTAATATGTGGATTACGACAGTACGATAATTTGTCTGCACCCTTGAGGAGCATAAACTTCGTCTTGGGCACAGAAATCTTTAAACTTTGCATGTCTATCCAGTCCTCTGTGGTCGACAAAGCCGCCTGCGCCCGGTCTTCTAGCTGCGGTCGTGAATTACCACGAACTAATAAGAGAGAGTCATCGGCGAAAGCCTGAGCCGTGACCCCTTCTGGGAATGTCAGTCCCAGAAATCCGTCAAAGACCAGGTTTCACAGCAGGGGATCGAAAACGGAACCCTGCGGGCTTCTCCTGGTGACGGACGTTTCCACAACCAGTTGCGCATCTCTAAACAGAGACGTACGGTTAGACAAATAATCACGCACTACGGCCTGCAGGGCTACGGGAACAATGCGGCGTTCCAACTCACACAGGACAGAACTCCAACACAAGGAAGGAAATGCTATCTCTATGTTTATAAAAATTGCCAAAACATATTTACAGTCGGCGCTCTCCACCACGGCAAGAACATTTATGATGCAACCCTCGGTGACAACCCCTTTCATGTAGCCATATTGGCCTCGATTTAGAATACAGTTCGTATCGATGCATTCGCAGAGCCGTTCCACAACCATCCTCAAGTAACTTGCCGATAACCGGCAAGAAGCTGATGGGCCGACAACTGCTAGGAAGTGTGAGAACATATCCTGATTTCTCTCTTCTTTATACGTAAAATGAGCCAACTATTCTTCTATCTTTTAAATGAATTTAATTTTACCTTTAGCATTTCCGAGGGCATTGGCTAGTTTTCATAATAATTTAATTTATTTTAAGGATATTTCTCACTGTTCTTTAATATTTGCTGACGATAACTTTTGTCAATCAAGGAGCTCATCTAGTTCTATTTACATACATAATTGAATATGAAGTGTTTGTTTGTTTTTTTCCTATTTATTTTATTAACCGTTTAATAGAAATAATGTAGATAGACCGTTGAATATAAAAACAGGAAGAGAGAAGATTATGGAGGTAGAAGAATTTTGTTAGTTGGGAAGTAGAATTACTAAAGATAGACAAAGCAAGAGCGATATAAAATGACGAATACCACAGGAAAAACGAGCTTTCAGTCAGAAATATAATTTGCTTACATAAAAAATAAATTTAAATGTCAGGAAAACATTTTTGAAAGTATATGTTTGAAGCGTAGCTTTATATGTAAGTGAAACTTGGACGATCGGAGTACCTGAGAAGAAAAGATTAGACGCTTTTGAAATGTGGTGCTATAGGAGGATATTAAAAATCAGATGGGTGAGTAAAGCGACAAATGAAAATATATTGCGGCAAATTGATGAAGAAAGAATCATTTGGAAAAATATAATTAAAAGCAAGGACAGACTTAGAGATCACATATTAAGGCATCCTGAAGTAGTTGCTTTTATATTGGAGGGACAGCTAGATGGGAAAAATTGAGCAGGCAGGCAACGTTTGGAGTATGTAAAACAAATTTTTAGGGATGTACGAAGTAGGGAATATACCGAAATGAAACGACTGGCACTAGATAGGGAATCTTGGAGAGTTGCATCAAACCAGTCAAATGACTGAAAACAAAAAATATTGGAAACTCACTCTCTCATTTTCTCTCTCTCTGTTTTTATTTTCCTAATGTGTACGTTACGTTACGTTTAAGTAGCAAACAATAAGCAACCCTTCCCCACGGCTCAGTGAGATGAGGGCGATATACATGACATGTCAATGAGGTGTAGTCTCGTACCGACTTAGACCGACCATTCCTGAAATGTGTGGTTAATTGAATCATAAACACCAAAATACATCGGTATCCACTGTCTAGTATTCAAATCCGTGTAAAAAAACTAACGTTTACTATCATCTCTGAACCTTCGACTTCGAAAATCAGTTGTTAAATAATTAATTTCCAAGGACGAGTTAACCACTAGACCAGCCCGAGGGCGCTCCTTCCATTTAATTTTTTTTTTTTATTTATATTAATTATATTTTTTTTATTAGTTATTAATTTATTCAAAGCTTCGTTTTTTTATTCCTAATTTACTTTTTTCTTTTGGTTTAATTTATGAAAAAAGATTGCAATTTATAGTAATTTGTGGGGTTTTTTAAAAATAGTTTTCCATATAACGTTTCCGAAGATAACAATTAGAAACTTACCTAAATAAAAATAAATTATAACCTTGGTATTTAATTCGAATTAAGTTAATTTAAGTTCTCGATCTCTCTAATGTTGGGAACTATCTCACACAACTTACACATATACAGAAGTGATAAAAATAGTATAAAATCCATTCATATACATATAATATAAAAACTCATGTAGTGAGTTAATTATGTTTATGGATTTTTCATGTCAAAAACCAAAACATAACGATTATTACAACTTTAGAGTATGTATACTTTAATAAGTATATATAGAATGATTCATAAAGAATATAACAAACCTTCAGGACATGTTCTGTTGTAGAAAATAAAGAAGAAATTTCATATAAACATAGGTTGGGGTAGTCGATTAACGACTGTTGGGTAACGAAAGGTTTCGCCCTGATTTTGACAAATCTGTTAGAGGATGTTCCTGTAACAACAAGAAGGCAGATGATTTTCTAGCATGATGGGGCAAATCCACATTTTTCTCTAGCAGTTAGACGACTCTTAAATACGACTTTTTTAAACAAGTAGATTAGATTAGACCTCCAGGATCGTTTGACCTAACACTTTTGTACGATTACCTGTGAGGCCACTTGAAATCAATAGGATACGAACAAAAGTGTAATACAAGAGAAGAGTTAGTTACTAGAATTTTCGCTGCAGTACAACTGATACAAAACAACCCATTTGAAATACGGAAAGCTACCATCGTCGGGAATAGCGTTATATCAATTGTTGCGGAGGACATGCTCAGCAATTTTTTTAATTGTTTGTAAGTTGGTAAGTTACCCTGACCAACATACAACCTTCAGAGTATGTGTACTTTAATAAGTATTTACAGAATGATTCATAAAGAATATAATAAACTTTCAAGACACTTTCTGTTATAGAAAATAAAGAAGAAATTTCATATAAACATAGGTTGGGATTTATAAATAAATATTTTGAAGTTAAAAGATTAGCGCAGAATAGAAAGGATGGAGAAAAGCATCAAACCAAACAAATGACTTATAACCTTTAAAAACGAAGATAATTTTTTTAATTTTTCTCGCCCAAGATGTCTTTAAATCAACAGTTTTTCAATCATCCGCCATTTTTGATGGAATAGGTATTTCAGTTAGGAATAATTATTTAAAAAAATTTAAGTTGATGGAATCCTGGATTTTTTAGAAATAACGCATTTTATACAATTAGGAACTGAAAGATCTAATTTTACTAATTCTAAAATAGATATTTTTTATTACTGAAATGAGTCTTAGTTCGGTTATAATACAGTATTTTTCTGTTATGTTTTAGTCTTTATTAAAAGTAACATATCTTAAAATTTTCTTTACATTGATGTAACATTTAATTTCTCAGAATTAAATTATTTAAACATTTTGTTGGAAAATTTTATTTGTGTAATGGTAATTTTTCACCCTAATATGCACGTTGTAATTTGTTTAACTAGTGAACAATAAGAAACCCTTCCATGGCACAATTAGATGAGATGATTCAAGTTGGAGACAATTCAAGTTTGGAGCAGAAATGTAAAATTTTACACAAGTTATAACATCAAACCGAAGCATATCCCCACCCAAAATAAAGAAAAGCATGCTTCGGTTTGGTATTTATAACTTGTGAAAAGTTCTACTCGCATTCATTTAATTTTTAAATCAGAGATAAAAATGAAGTCATATTGAAATGATTGGAACTTAAATTAAGCGTAAATTTGGTGGGGTTTGACCTGAAAAATTGAATAAAACAGGTCCCACAACTGTATCGTTAATAGATTTTGAGAAAATTATTATTAAACATGAAAAAATGTTGTCGCAAAAAACAATTTTTAAACAATTTATTGTTTCCCAGCTATAAGACACGCTGCTATAACTATAATGGAAACGTATATAGATCTGTCAAAATAAAGTTCTTTTTTAAATTTTGCGCTTTAAGGAGACGTTTAAAACAAATAGATTTTAATAAATTGTAAATAATCTGTGCGAAAAAGTTTTATTCCAATTCTTCCAAATCAAAAAAATCTATTTTTGTTGGTCAGACTTCGTATGTACGTGTGTATACGAGTATGTATGCTGGCCTGTATTTGGTCTTATAACTGTGGACGCCGTTAATGGTTTTTTCAAAGTTGGTAGACAGGGTTTACCTTCGAGGCGAAAGATATAACAAAATGTTTGTAAAAATTAAATTGGTTAAATATTTTAATCGTTAAAAAAAGCTTCCTGATGCACGAGCCCCCAAATTTTCAAAAAAGGCAAAAACATATTTCGTAATTGTGATGTTAATATACTAGTATTAACAATTTTGATTATTGCTTTATTTTTTTGAGCAACTTTGTTTCAAAAATTAAAATTAAAAGATTTAAATATAATCGAAATGGATTTAAATGAATATTCATTTTTCATTGCTGGCTTTCTTTAAATTGCCAAAAACAAATAAAATTTTCCAACAATATGAAATTTTTCTCTTTAATTTAACTTGTAGAATATGTCCTGAAATTATTACTGATTACCTGGCCTGTCTAGTCAGAAACTGGACCCTCGGAGCTCAAGTCAGCCCACGCGAATCCCGGAGCAAGTCAGGGACTCCACGGAGCCTCTCAAGGCTAAGGAGCCTACCCTGTGGCTGCAGAACTCGCTTCACTTGCCATTCCCTATTTTCCAGGGGGACCGGTGCCGTGAACACCCGCAGAGATTGTTTCGGTCGCCATTCCCATCTACCCAGACGGCTCCACTCCCTGGAGCCCCACACTGTATGTTATCCTCATAGTTGTGAGAATAATTCTGATAAATAATAATTGTAGGACTCAGGCTTTATAGAAACCTGAAAAAGAAACTAATTTGCACAACTGTGGTAACTAAAGTACACAAACGAAAAGTTCATAACTTATTTTTTACCACGGTGGCAGAAATATAATAATAAACTAAAAGGATTAATCTATTTTTTCCTTAATGATCTTTAACTCACAATTTCACTCTCCTTAGAGGTGAAGAAATAATGAATACTTTTAATATCTTAACCTTCAATGGGGTAGAGCCTCGGTCGATGGCTTAAAACCTTCCCTGGTATAACAGGAATGTATCCTACAAATTTGAAAGTAATCGGTCGGTAGGTTCTCGCGTGATGCGGTAACAAACAAACTTTATATATATATATATACATTTCCGAATAACCTTGATTTGTTAGATCAAAGAGTGCACCTAATGTATGCAAAAATTAGCCATCAACCTACTAACAAGTACCCCGTTTGAATTTTGAAAATCGGACGATTGTCTGCAGAGATATTATAAGAGTACCCCATTGTACCTCTCAAAACAGCCTTCCAGGGGCACCCCGTTTGTTAGTAGTTGATGGTGATGAGCCTCGCAGGAAGTGCTTGCATCACCTCACCACTTTAACCTTACACGCAGTCAGCACGGGACTTATATTAATATTAAATATTTCTGTTAAACAGAAATATTTTAAATTTATTTAATATTATCTTATTTAACGTAAATTTAATTCTATTATTTTTGTAATATTATTCATTCGATTAATTCGAATCATTCAGTTCAAACCCAGCTCACGCAGTGACAGAGACTCACAGTTCCACATTTCATTAATTCATTTCATTTAATTTAGTGCTTCAACCGGCGAATCTCTAATACTAACATACATTTTTTTTTCGAGATGAAATATACCTAAAAACCTTCTCAGTTTGCCAAGAAGAATATATAAATTTTTGGTTTCGATTGATCGAGTAGTTTTTTGTTTATCCCGAACAAACAAAAACCCTCTTCCTCTTTATATAATAATATACATTATTCATAAGACACACATATATATATATATATATATATATATATATATATATATTACGTAGGTGTTGCAATTACAGTCCTAAAGATAGGAGTGCTTAATAAGCAATTTTGTTTTTATCAATGCGAGTTCATCTTTTTAATTTTATTTTTATATTATTTTTGATAAAATGCGTGAACTTTATTTTTTCTCATTAAAATAATTATAAGTAATTTACTTAAGTATCTCTATTGTTAATACTAGAATACCATATTCAAGGTTGTGAAGAAACAAAAACTTTTTTTCTGTTTCCTGATTTGATATACTAATAGATATAATGAAATAACTAAATTTGAATTTAATTGGATATTTTTAACGTAATTTATTAATTAATAAAAAAATTTTAAGATAATTTTTGAAACTATTTTCCTATTTTCTTTATGTATATGTTTTTCCTATATTGTTCTTTTTTTTTAATCAGTATCAATAATTATTATTTTATTTAGGCGTTTAAATTAAATAAGGAAAATAATAATAGTAAAATAATAACAATAAGGAAAATTAGTAATTTTATTTTAATAGAATAAGTAAATTAATCAAAACAAAAACTACCAATGTAGTACGGCTAAATGATTTGTAATTTACTTAAACATTTCCACTTGCCACACAATTCCGGGACTAATTAATATTATTTCTTTAAAAATGTAAAAATCTTCCTATTTTTGGATGAATGATTTTTTAATTTATTAAGGAAAAAATTCTATAATTACATTATTCTATTTCAACAAGTTCACACAACAGCATTTTTGTGGGTACGATGGACTCCAAACTGGGGGATGGCTACTGACTTAAGCTAAAGGATTATATATTGTATAAATATAAAGAAAGAATTAAAGAAAAAAGGTATCATTATATTATATGTAATCGATAATATCAAGTGGAAATAATGGATGCTGCAGTTCTAAAGTGCCTATAAGGGAGCCGCCACTGTATATAAACATAGGTTTAGAAGCGACTAGTTAGCAAGAGTCGATTGTCAAAAAACCTTAAACCTTAAAGATTTAAATTTTACTGGTTTTTTGAGAAATCTGGGGTAAAACACGTAAGATTGAGATGAAAAAACTCTTTTATGTTTGGCGTAAAACAACTTTATTAAATGGGTAATAAACACATAAAGGTTTTAAACAAACTTACAGATAATTCAATTCTGAGTAAAATGGTATCAATAAAATCCTTTTAAAATTTTGTTTCGTTTAATAACCAGTTAAAATCTACCATATTTTGATATGTTGTATTTTTATATACTCCAAAATCCTTACTTTTGTATTTATTTTCTATGGTTTTTATTCAGAATAAAATTCTCTACAAGTTTTATTTAAAACTTTTTTTATTTATTACCTACCTATTCAACTAACTTATTTTATGTCAAACATAAAATAGTGTTTTTTCGAACCCAGTCTTTTTTATTTTACCCCAGATTTTACAAAAACTACTAAAAATACATTTCTAGTATTTTATTTTTCTATTTTTCATGTGAGATTTCATATAAAAATCACTAAATTTACTCCCTTAATTCGAATCCCAAGAATTACAATTTAATTTAAACGAACGCCTTAATTTAAACGAAGGCGCAGAAATCAGGACAAAATCTTTCGGCAGCCGACACTCGCAACCTAAAGGTTTCCGAATCTACGTTTATATGAATTTTCTTATTTTCACCAGTAGTACTTATCCCGAAAAATTTGTTACATTCTTCGGAATCATTCTCTGTATGTCTACATATTAAAAGGACATCACAACTTTTGCATAATGAATACATTATTTAAAATAAAAAATATACTTTTACAAAATTACATTTAGTCAATGTACAACATAACGTTATAAATAATATTTTAATTAACTCAAATAAAATCCGAAAACATTTTCTTCAGGCATTTGTTCAAGGTCAACTGCCGGACACGTGTATTTCATTAACATGTGCATATATTATATGCACACGTTATAAAAATGCAATCATAAGAATAACTATTTTTTAATTATAGTAATAATTCCATAAATACATTATTTACGATAAGGTAAATAATTTTAACAATTAATTATAAAAATTCATTAAATAATATCATTACAAAGCGGTTTTTGAAATGTATAATCGGTATAAAATGTTATTCTATAAGAGTATACTATAGCATATTATATACTATATTAATACTATCTTTGAAATATATCTCTAATTTACGCCAGATTCTTGTAAAGAAACAAACTAGGTTGGTTGATCATTAAGACATCTATACTTAATTAATTTGGCAATACAAAGATATATAAATGGGAAATACTTTAGAGGAAGATACAAGATTAGAATATATAAAATAAATAACGGGGTTTACTTCAAATGCGTACACGTTCCCTAAATTGCTATGATAATAATAAAAAAAAGGGTCTTAACATATATGTCACTGTTGTGGAGGCCGAAACAAGGCGATATCTGCAAAATTTTATCGAACGGATCACAGTCGACGTCACGTTGACGCCATATAAATTCACATAAATAGGAGTCTAGTATAGATGTACCACACTCCTTAAGAGTCCGTCTATTAGCTGCTTCCCGTAAACTCTTCTCTACAGAATTTGTACGCATCCCTGTAATTTGATCTCGAAAGTTAACCGAGTGATTAGGAGTTTGATATGTAAAATTGTAACTTTATAGATTAGGTATATAATCGTAACTCCGCCCAATCAGAAAGTATAATCGTTTCAGGTCTAATGCACTCCTTTATAACACTTAGTTACTTTGTATATTTCGTTCGTTCGGGAAAAATAGTACATATGTACGAAATATTCTTTTCCTTCTTGCAAATTCCCGCAAAACCCCATTGCTGAGGGTCCTCAAATTTTATTTTTGCTTTAGAAAAAGTGATTTCTACGTTCAGATCATTCCCACAAATTGTTACTGAGTTACGGAGTATCATGTCGGCACATACTTCCCTTACAAATGTTTTCCATACATTAAGCGGCACTATCCGTACCAAATTGTTCTTTATAAAACTTAGAACTGGTATATTTCCTACTCTATGAATACAAGAAATAAACAACGTCCAATTTCAGTTTGCGTAAAATTCCTTTGGCTTGTAAAAAACGAACAGCATATTGTTTATCTAGCACCTCACAGATTAAGTCATTCAAACCCATAAAAATAATGAATAGTGACAAACACAGCAGCACACGATTGACATAATTGACTGCACCATATATTAAACAGCCAGAGATATAACTATGATAAGATAAGACAGGTTGAAATATAATTACATTAATAATTTAATATTGTATATTATTGCTTAATTTATAATTAATTTATAACAATATTACTAATTCAATAAATGAAGTTATGTAAAGTAAGTAATTAACTTAAGAAAATTAATGTTCGATTTCGAAATAACACCTCAGATGACTGGTTGAGGATGTGTTGTAGATTATGAAACCTATGTTAATGATGGCCTTATCAAGATCTTATTGATTCCATTTATTTAAAAAAAGTTTTGGCAGGGAGGAATTAAAAGGATTTAGGCTTTTAATAGCACTTGGTATTTCGATAGTAAATAAAACACTTTGGTCTTAAACATTAAGATTTGAAGTTTTTAAAGCTGCAAACAAATTTATTAATAGAAACAAGGTGAACTATGATAAATTGGGTTTTGAAACCTGGTAAGAATCTAGCAATTGACAAGCGAAGAATTGCAAATAGTAATTTATTAAAGAGAAATAACAACAAACATATTAAATAAAAATAAAAAATCTGATGTGGACTCCACACGACAACCTTGTACGCCTATTAAATTGCATGTATACTTGTACATTTTTTAAAATGAAAAGTACATACAATTTTATTTCATTAATAACTTCTGATTTTTTTTTTGTTATTATTGAATTATTTATTATAACAATTTTTTTTACAATCAGAGGTTAATTATTTTTATCGTTATTATTTGATTAATATTGAAATATTATATCATTATGATATATAAAGTAATGCCATTCTGATATTCAATTCTAAAAATAAAAAAAATAAAAATTTAAAACGTTGGAAAACAGGATAAAAGTCTGATGTGGACAGCACATGACTTCCTTGTAAGCCTATTAAATTGCATATACATATTTTTTTTTTAATGAAAAGTAAATAAAATTCTATTTTGGTAACAACTTCTGATTTTTTTCATATATATATATTTTTTTTATTGTTATTGAAATATTATTCATTTATTTATTTTTTTTACAGATATTAATAAATATTAATAAATCAATTGATTTAAATTAAAAAAGGGACATGAAGTCTAATTCAAACCGATGTGTCTTCCCCTTGTAAGATCCAAATATTTCATTAATTAAAATTTTATTTGGCTGTAACTCCGGAACCAATGAAAATAAATATCACTTATGATATACCGTTGAAAAGCTCTCAATCAGGGCTTATTACTGCAGTTAAGAAAAAGTCCAAAATCCAAATATTTTGGATTTTGGGCTTTTTGGACACTTTTGGTCTGGTCGATTGCAATCAAAAGAGGAGGTACACACCTAGATGATACAACAGTTTTAAATACAAAATTTCAACATTCTACGGCTAATCGTTTTTGAGTTATGCGAGATACATTTGTATATACATACATACGTACAGACGTCACGCCGAAACTAGTTAAAATGGATTCATGTATGGTCAAAATGGATATTTCCGTTGAATATATGATAACCAAAATTATTCGTGATCACAGTATTCCTCTATTTCGTACAAGGAAGTAAAAAAGAATATACTTTTCTGTATTTCAAAGAATGTTATCTCAAATCGATAGCAAGTTTTTTACGTTATTTCTAGGAATCTATTTTTTTTTTTATCAAGGTGCAGATTTCTTATACTTGCACTTCTATCGAAGCGGGTTATTCGTTTCTTTTTTTTAGCTTTTAATAATTATATAAAAACAGAAAAAAGAATTTAAATTTAGAAACAAAACAACATTAAAAAAGTGAATACTTTTTTCAATCTTTTTATACAAGTGGTGCCAATTTGAAGGTCAGCAAGTTTTGTTATGCTATCGATTTCAAAACGTTAAAGATTTTTAGTGGATTTTCTTAAACACTGTTTTATTTATTTATTTAATAAATAGACAGTAACACGAACTCAGCAGATTCAAACTTGTGATATTTCTTTCTTTTAATATGTTCATGGATAAATCTAAAAAAAACTTTTAGGCTATTACAGATAAGTAATCGTATAAAAAGTTTGATTTTAAGTCATGTTAAATTTGTTACGAAAATCAAAACTTTAAACTGTAATCAAATATCTCGAGATAAATTTACCCAATTTTGATAGGGAAAATATCTAAGCAAATCATAAATGTACTTTAAAACAAAATTCTCTAAATTATGCCCACTTTTTATCTAATGTCTTCTTCGCTACCATCTTCTTCTTCCTTTCCCTGATCTTACGCTAAATTTTTTTTTAATCCCTTTTTTCTCCAATTTCTTCCATTTTTCCTTTCGTTTCATACTCTTTTTTCTTCTATCATCTTTTACCCCTTTCTTCTTCACCAACTTTTCTTTCTTCTCCTGTTTATTCTCGTTCTATTAATTCTTTATTTCTATTTATTTTACCTTTACTTTTACTTTTTATAAAGCTAAAGACAATGTATATTGTCGTGTGTTCGCGGCTCGATCAGGATATTGAGATATTGACAATTGAAATGTTTATATAATTACAATTTATTAGTTAATGAACATAAGTAAAATAAGATAAATCAGTAATAATAATAACAAGCGACAATAATAAAAAATTCACAATAATAATTAGAATAATGACAACAGCAAACAATAATAATAATAATAATAAATGCCAATAATAAACAAATGATAATCGTAGTAATCACAACAATAACAACAACAATAATAATAATAATAATAATAATAATGCCCTGAGGTAGGTAATCCCCACGTCCGGAACACAACATCTAGGTTCCACGTCCAGGGCGGTAACAGCCGTACTTATGTACAATACATATAGCTGGCTAACGGGGCTCCGAGTAAATTCTTCGGATATGCTTTTCTTTTGAACTGTTTCCACCTTCAGGTCCCCTCATGGATTGGATTTTTCGGCTACCTGCAGGATATGAACAATTTATTGATTAGGAAGTGGACATATACCAAACTTAGAGCTGGCGATGTGGCGGCCACGGTCGAAGTTATTTGCGGGTGTAACGGAGACCTTTCGTTGTCCACATGCCCCCCGCGATGTCAAGCATGTAGTTAAGGTGCCCATGTTGTTCGGAGCATGGGAGCCCTGAAAGCCTCGGTGTGTAAGGGCCTGGAGTCAGTGCAGAGACTGCGCATCCGCTCTCTGCCAGGACATATGCCGGTTCCACCGGAGTACCGGAACGGACCTCCAGGGTTGGTAGCCCTGGAGTGGGGGTGTACCCCGGCGGCTAGCCTTACTACAGAAGGGATTTATTGTTCATGCAAACTGAACAATTAAACGTGGCAGAGGGTTCACGCAAACACCCTCGTTTAGAACCAGCCGTTTCGCCTGAGGCAAAACGGAGAAAAAGTGCGGAAACTAAAAGGATAGAGATTGAGGCTAGAAAAAGCTTACAAAAAGCTTTTTTCAAGAGCAATAATGCACCGAAACCTAAATAAATGGTTATTACCAAGGAGGATGGAAATTTTTCGAAGGTGAGTCCTTTTCTCATCGCTCGGGAGATAACCAAATGCGCTGGTGGCCCTGTAAAAGAAATAAGGAAGACCTTCATGGGACTTCATATTGAGACTGTAAATGATGTCCAGTCTCAAAAGATTTTAGGGCTTAAAAAGATTGGAGAACTGGCTGTACATGTCGATTCCCACGGTACGCTCAACACCTCAAGAGGTGTGGTCGTCTGTCGGGATCTTCTAAATTGCACGGAGCAGGAAATTGCTGAGGAGTTGTCAACGCAGGGAGTCATAGAGTGTCGCCGATTGAACATGAGAAGGAATGGCGAAGTCCTACCTTCAGCCTCTCATGTTCTCACATTTAACCGGCCTACCTTGCCGGAGAAGATTAGAGCGGGGATACATCGATTGGATGTGGGGGCATTTATCCCGCAACCAATGCGATGCTTCAAGTGCCAACGTTTTGGCCACACCACCATCAAATGTGTGAGAACGCAAATATGCGTGTGCGACGAAGAGGTGCATGAGGGAGAGCCGTGTAAAGAGCCCCCTACATGCATCAATTGCAAGGGACAGCATTCATGTAGATCCAGGAATTGTCCTGTCTACAAAGAAGAAGTAGCTGTGCAGGATGTTAAAACTCTGCAGAAAGTCAGCTACATCGAAGCCAAAAAGATTGTTAACGCCCGCAAACCCAGAGCAACAACATCTTATGCTCAAGCTGCGGCTACTGTTCCTGCTCCTGCTCCAATTGCTGTAGATGAAAGTCAGCTCATCAGTAAACTTGCTCCGACCTTGGCTAACATGATTGAAAGAATTATTGACAATAAAATGAAATCTTTCAATATTAAAGATCCAATAAAGCCAAAGATATTAGTACAGCCTCCTCCCGACGATAAAACAGCGAAAGCTGCTCTTGCTCTGAAGAAAACGGACGCCAAAGCAGAATGCCAAGTCCGTCTTAGTGAGACTCTTGATGACAAGAAAACGATAATACCTACAGAGACTGTTATGGAGGCTCCCAAGCCTCCTGCACCTGAAGTGGGCTCTAAGCCTCAGAGGCCACAAAAAATCACACAGGGGGGGGGGGCGAGTGTCCCCCCTCCCACAGGCGGTGACCGGTGCGCCCCCCGTGTTGTGGAGCGGCTAGGTTGCCGCCTCTCAATCGGCGCCTGAAACCGGCGCCGATCCATGCCCGTCGTCGTCGGCGGCTTCGGTGGTCTCCGATTCGGAGACCGGAAGCTACACCGGCGACGACGTTCTCCGCGAACATGATGCCGTTCGCTATATGGAGAAGAAAAGAAAAAAAGGATGGCCGAAAGGAAAACCTAGGACATAATTTAATTAAAAATTAGCGAGTCGATTGTACAATGGAACATCAATGGATGTTTTTCAAACATCCATGAGCTCCAACGCTTGGTACATGACGTAGACCCGATGTGTATATGTCTGCAAGAAACGCATTTCCGCCGAAATGAAAATTTTAAATTAAAAGGATTTGATATATTTCGGCGAGATCAACCCCCAAATGTAAGAGTTAGAGGTGGAGTAGCTATATTAACATCGACTAGAGCTACCACCGAAGCGGTTGTTCTAAACACAAATCTACAAGCGGTCGCCGTTAGAATGAAGCGCCGCTTCAGATCACTGTTTGCAGCATATACTTGCCGAATTTTGATTGGAATAAGGATGACATAGCAAGACTAATTTCCGAGCTTCCCCCACCTATCCTACTGATGAGTGACTTTAACGCTCATAATTCTCTTTGGGGATCGGATCGAGTAGATCCCCGTGGAAGAGAACTGGAAGGGTTCCTGATGAATTCAGAACTTATTATTTTAAACGACGGATCAGGAACCTTTTTCAATGCCAGAGATGGATCGACGTCCTGTATAGATCTTGCACTTATAAGCGGATCGATAGCACCGAGGTACAGCTTCCATGTCATAGACGATCTGCATGGAAGCGATCATTTCCCGGTGCAAATTGTAACTGATGTTACAAGAACAATATATCCCATCCCTAAAAGATGGGTATTTGAAAAGGCAGACTGGACGAGCTTCACAGCGAGAACGATACTCCCAGAAACAACTGGAGTTATCGGAGACGATGTCGACGCCATAACAAATGTAATAATTGAGTCGGCATCGAGATTTATTCCCAAAACATCTGGGAAACTTACGAAAAACCCGTTCCATGGTGGAACGATGAAATAAGTGAAGCTATAAAAAGAAAGAAAAGGGCGTATAATGCCTTTAAGAAGCGTCCTAGTATAGAAAATCTTGTTGCCTTTAAGAAATACAGGGCGTATGCAAAACGTCTTATGATAGACTCGAAAAAACGATCCTGGCAGCAATACTTGTCATCCATTGACAAAACTACTACTGCATCAGATGTTTGGAGGAAAGTGAAGGCGATTTGTGGGCGTAATGATTTTGCTCCCATAACTAGCCTTCAAGATGAAGATGAAATAAAAGACACTCCATATGAAATTGCAGAGCTGTTATCCAATCACTTCGAAAAGGCCAGCAGAACGGCCAACTACGAAGAAGATTTTCGCACTAAAAAAGAACAATTTGAAGGTCTACTAAACTTCAGAACTGAGTACAATTACTCATATAATGTACCTTTTAAAATGGAAGAATTCGCGAAAGCGTTGGAAAAATCAGGTAACACAGCTGCTGGTCCGGATGAAATCCACTATAATATGATCAGGCAGCTGAATACCACTGCAAAGCGTAGATTATTAGAACTTTATAATAAAATATGGCGGGATGGAACGTACCCGCAGCAGTGAAAAAAGCTCATGTTGTTCCAGTACCAAAGAAAAATAAAAATTTAACAGACCCCCAATAGCTATCGTCCTATTTCTCTGACGTGTGCTATGGGAAAAATACTAGAAAAAAATGATTAATAATCGACTCGTCTGGGTTTTGGAAAAAGAAAACCTGATATCACCATATCAAGCAGGTTTTCGGCAATACCATTCTACCACTGATCAAATGATCAGCTTAGAGGACGTTATATATAACAGCTTCATTAAAAGGAAACATTGTGTTGGAGTCTTCTTTGATCTTCAGAAGGCTTTCGATATGACCTGGCGTCATGGTATAATGCTCCAGATACATGAATGGGGCATTCGTGGCAATCTGCCCATACTGCTCAGCAACTATATGAATGACCGTACCTTCCAAGTACGCATCAACAATGAATATTCATGTGAAAGAATCTTGGAAAATGGCATACCGCAGGGTTCGCCGTTGAGCGGTACCTTGTTTACCATTGCCATTAATAAATTGATATTAGCCATTCCAGTAGAAATCAGCAAAAGCGTCTATGTTGATGATCTGGCAATCATGTATGCCAGCAACAAGACTGCTATGGTGAGGTACAAATTGCAACGAGCGATCAATGCTCTAAATGAAGTTGCAAAGAATAACGGTTTCCAATTCTCACCAGAAAAAACGTGCTGTGTACACTTTTGTAGGAAAATAATTCCTCATCAAAGTCCTGCGTTGACAATTGAAGATAATCCAATACAATATAAAGACAGCGTAAGGTATTTAGGACTAGTATTGGATAAATCCCGTACATGGGGATTACATATACAGGACTTGAGTGATAGATGCAAAAGAGCCCTAAACATTATAAAATGTTTATCGAACTTAAATTGGGGCTCAGGAAAAGAGACATTATTGAGATTGTATAAAGCACTGGTTCAATCTAAACTAGACTACGCATGTATCGTATATTCATCCGCTAAAAAGTCGCACTTAAGAAAATTAGACGTAGTTCATAACAGCGGAGTAAGATACGCAACAGGCGCTTTCCGCACAAGTCCGGCGGCTAGTCTGATGTCTGAAGCCGGAATAATGCCACTACATTATAGAAGAGAGATCCTTTTGTTAAGATATGCAGCAAATGTATGGGCTTTCCCTGCTCATATAAATAATAAATTGTTTACAAATCATCCTATGGCTGCAGTATATGAACATCGTGCTACCTATTCCAGACCAGCCGGAATTAGGTATCACGAATTAAGAAGAAAATATGAAATTGCTATACCAGAGACACTAGCGATTTCTACTAGAGAAATACCGCCATGGCTCTTGCCAGCGGTAAATACAAGTTTGGATCTCTCTCAAGGAGAAATAAAAAAGAAACCAGCAGTGATCATCCAGCAGGAATTTTTAGCAACCGTCAGTAGTTACGAAGAATATATTAGAATTTATACTGACGGTTCTAAAACCGAACATGGTGTTGGATGCTCGATATATGTAAATGAAGAAGCCCACTTTTGGAGACTGCCAGATGTGGCCAGTGTCTACACGGCAGAACTCAATGCAATTCAGCAAGCTCTTCGCTACACTGAACACTATTCCGAAGAGAGAGTGCTAATATGTTCCGATTCATTAAGTGCACTCGTCGCAATTCGGAACAAGAACATTAAGGATGTCCTAATTGCAAACATCCTGTCCATTTTATACGTACTAAAACAACGAGGACAGCGATGCGTATTTGTATGGACTCCAGGGCATGCTGGTATTACAGGTAATGAAATCGCAGACGAAGCTGCCAGAAAGGCAACAGTCTGCGATGATTTGGATGCATTTCCTGTAAGAGTGGCAGATGTTAAAAACCGTCTAACAAACATAGTAAGAAACAAGTGGAACGCTGAATGGAGAAGTTTAAATACAAAATTAAACTCAGTTAAAACTTCTCCTTATAAATGGAAAAGCGACTTTAAGTTGACTCGCCGTGAACTAGTAGCGGTGACCAGACTTAGAATCGGTCACACGCGATTAACAAATTTATATATGTTAACCGGCGAAGCGAGACCAATGTGCGGTGTTTGTAATAAAACACTGACAATCAAGCATCTAATAGAAGAGTGTACCATATATGAGGACCTCAGAAAGAGGTTCCGTCTTACAAATAACATTAGTGCTGATCTGGATAATGGAAATGAAAAAAATATAGTTGCATTTTTACACGCCAGTGGACTTCTTAAAAGTCTATAAAATGAAAGTTTAAAGCTGTGACAAAAGATACTCTAAGCGGTAGTTTATATATATATATAAAGAAAGAAATGGTATTGATAAGTTTAATTTTAATTTTAATTTCATGGTCTTTTGAGAACCTTATCTCAAATTTTAATATCGGGGCCCTTTACACCCCATAAAATGTAAGGGCCCTTCACACCCTTACATATGACGATCCAGATGGTGATAGTAATTTCTTTTAAAGATTGTGACAAGGGCTAATGACCTTAGCAGTCGATGCCCGTAAAAATTCAGTTAAAAAAAAAAAAAATTAATAATAATAATAATAATAATAGTAATAATAAATAATAACTGAAGTGATTATATACAAAACGGAATTTAAAGTAATCGTTAGGATTTATGCAATCGACCTGCACTAGAAATTCGTTCCTTCAGTGACCACCTCGCAGAATACTCCCCTTCTAACTCGTATAATCATTTCTCTACCTAGCGCTATCTCGCAGACTCACATCATAACGTCTCGCTTAGATTGATTCGTAGAACTCTATTGTAGCTCAATCCCGCAGACTGACATCATAACGTGTCGCTTATATTCGTTTCACATAACAGATTTCAACTGGTCTTCGCTGGAGTATTTATCTTCTATCTTCTTCACCTGTCGGACCGGATCACGTTTGAGCGTGAGAACGATCAACCGAGCCCTTTCGTTCCCATGCATTCCTAACTTGGGTCCGGTAACTCTTCTCACAGAAGAACATTTATTTAGGTGTGTCAGAAGGCAGTATTACAAAACGTAATTGCCAAACGGACCTGTAACCTCTACCAAAAGGGTTCTTTTTAGCCCCTTTCTGGATTCTTCCCATTATTGTATTTTCTATTACTTTCTTCTTAATTGGTAGGAATCCATTTTCTCAGGTCCGCTATACCGGTCTTGTTACAAGGGTTAAGGGTTATTGCTTTTTTTCTTATTTTATGTCTTATTCGGCCAAAATATTATTAAGAATAGTAAAATGAGGATTACATGACAAATTAGATATAATAATATTAGAAAAATACTATGAATGAAAACGTGGGGTAGAAATTAAGGATGTAATAAGATTTCTTTGAGTAATTTGAGAAAGAAATATAAGCTAGAATAAACAAATGTACAAGATGTTTATTGACCTGGAAAAGGCGTTTGAAGAGGCAGGCTAATATACATACTGAGAAAATATGGAGTACGTCAGAGAGAGAGAGAGAGAGAGCGAGAGAGAGGGAGAGGGGAGAGCGCCTGAGCGAGGGGGGGAGTGAGAGAGAGAGCGTGAGAGAGGACTGATAAAAGACTTATACCTGAGCAAGAGAGAAACAAAAATAATAGAAGACGTTGGAATTAAGAGAGGAGTAACAAAAAGGGTGTTGCTTGTCATTTATTCTGTTTAACGGAATTTTAATTAATGAAATATTTGGATCTTTCATGGTGAAGGCACATCGGTTCGAATCCGATTTCATTTCATTTTTTTAATTTAATGATATTGATTTATTAATAATTATTCCCCTCTGATTGTATAAAAATGTGTATATATAATTTAATAGGCGTACAAGGAAGTCATATGGGGTGTCCACATCAATCTTTTTTATTTGTTGACGAGATGACAGATTTTATTTGGTTATGTAAAAACAGTAATTCTACGAAGTATTTCAAAATTATTTATTAAACTTAATATTTTAATAACAGTTATGTAGGGTGATTCATAAAGAGTGTAAGAAACAGTCAGGAAATGTTCTATTGGTGAAAATAAAAAAGAAAGTTCATATAAACATAGGTTCGAAACATTTTGTTAGCGAGTATCGACTGTCGAAAGATTACTCACAGGTATCCTTGCCTACGGTAAAATTTAGACCACATTGTGATTCTTGGGACCCAAATTATAAGAAAGATTTAGTAGTTTTATTTGAAATTTGACCTAAACAATTGAAAAAAATCTAGAGCTGTATTTTTCGTAGTTTAAAAAAAAATTGCGGTTCGGAAGAGTAAACAGAAAAAAAGTTCAGAGATGATAGGTAAGGCGACCTTTGTGGCCGACCGGTAGTTCTGACACGTCCAATTCACTTGTTTAAAAAAGGTCGCATTTAAATGTTGTATAATTGCTAGAGAAAAGTGCGTAGTCGCTCAAACGTGGCGGAAAATCCTTCTTGTTTTTCAGAGGAAAATCTTCCAATAAATCTGCCAAATTATTTTGTAAGAAACTTAAATATGAAGATTCCGAAAGATTCTCATTAAAAATAAATGTTATCAATATTATTATTGATGCCTACAATAGAGCACCAAACGTTACATGAACCTGTGTCTGTATTCAGTTTCGACTGTTTCAGTTTCATGTGGATTTTCGTGACTTCATACATAATTTTAATTTTTTTAATTTTTCGTTTATTACTTATTTGAAATCTACCATGTTTCGTTTTTAATAAACTTCAAATTTCTTACGTTTGTATTTAGTAATTGTAGTTTATATTTAGTTTTTCCCCTTTTCTGGCTTGATGATATCACGTCATAAGCTTGAACCTTGTGCGTGGAATATGGAAATGGAATTTTGTGTCGTATGAAAAATTTTATATCTTACCGGAATTCGAACCCGGGATCTCAGGGCTCAAAAGACCGAGACGTTACCACTCCGTTGTAAAGTGGTGATTGATTTTTATTCAAATCATTTTACTCAGAGAATTAAAGTGACTGAAAGTTTTTTTTTAAATTTTTATTACCATATAACAAGGATGTTTTACACCAAACATAAAATACTCTATTTTCTAACCCAATTTTTTGTTTTTTACCCCATATTTCTCGAAACTGTTAAAAAATATAATTTAAGGACCTACTTTTTTTCCCAATTTTTCAGGTCAGATTTCATACAAAACCACTAAATTTATCCCTGATGATTGTAAAATAATTTGGGTCTCAAGAATTACTTTCTACTTCGTTTTATTAAAGGTGTAGATATCAGAGCGAAATCATTCGTTAGTCGAGTCGCAAACGAAGCGTTCCCGAATTTATGTTTATATGAATGTTATTTTTAATTTTCACTTTGAAAGTTTGTTACATTCTTCTTGAATTGCTACATATGTCAAACAATTATATGAAATTCGATATGAAAATAATTTTTGTAGTCGAACAGAAATTATTTTCTGTGCCGACTTTCCGAAGAAGTACGGTATTATTTACGGTCACAAGATGGAGGGAAGGGTGAAATTAAATTTTCTTACGTTTTGAGGTATGAGGAGTACAAAATACCATTAACATAGAATTTAATATTTTTTTTATGTATATAAAAGCCTATGTATAAAATTTGTGGCTCGTAAATCTTCAAAACAAGTTAATCAATTTCATTGAAATTTAAATTTGCTGTAGTAGTCTATTTGAAGTTGTGCGTGTGAAAATTTTATGAGTATTGATTAAGTCGTTCTTCAGTTACGCTCAATTTAAGGTTATGTTGAGTTTGTTTAGTGTATTTTTCATACGCGCTTATGCAGTGTGTAACAGTAATGAGTAACTTTAATGAGTTATGAGTAATTTGATGCTTGTGCGTACGGTCAACTCTTTATTTTAAATTATTTCATCAAATTACAATTATAATAATGTAATTTTATTATAAACAGAAAATATATTTTAATAGTAAATAAAAAAAAAATTATTCCTCTTTTAATTTTCTTATTTAATTTAAGTTTTGTATATTTCTTATAAAATTGTTTTATTTAAAAAATAAAAAAAAAGGAATGGTCGGCTTTCTTGGGAAATACTACGCAAGAATCTTTTTAAAGTTAACTTATTTCATAGTGACAATTATCTGATAATAATTAATGGTAAATTTTGATTTAATAGTGATTTTTGTGATAAGTTGATAACGACAATCTGAATCGAACAAGAACCAACCAGTTAAACAAAAAGCTAGCAGAATTATTATTACAAACATTGACACTATATATTATTATTGTTGTTATGTAAATATGGTTATTATAATTCGTAACAAATAGATAAAAAATACTAAATAAAACCTTTAAAAAGTAGCAATTTTTTCCCTTTCTTTAATATCATTCAGAACATCATATTAAATGAATTTCTTATGAAAACCATTATCGTGAAATATATTAATAATTTTATTTCTGCTTATAATATTTCCATGAATTAATAAATTCGTTCAATATAATCTTGATTATTTATTATTAACTTTTTTTTTAAATAACTATTGCAAAACTTCCTTTTCATAATAAATTATAATAAATTCAGGAAATTCTGAGAAAGTTGTTGGATACGTTTAATAACAAACAATTCACATACATTAACTTTGGATTCATGGTCAAAACCTTCAAGTCTCAACTGCAGCTTAAAGGAAACTTAATAACTAACTATTGATAAAAGAATTAAATTACATATAAACAGTAATAAAATACAAATGATTCCGAGGTGTTTATTAGAATATAAATACAGATTCTTAAATAAAAGCTATGCTATTTTATTATTTTTTTTTTAAAGTAAAAATCTACATAAAAAAGTTATCTTTACGTATAAAAATGGTATAAAGGTAAGGTAAGGTATAAAGGTTTACTTTACGTATAAAGGTAAGTTACCTTTACGTATTTTTTGCCTAAGAAAAATCTTCCATAAAAATTAAAAAAATAAAAATATTTATTAAAAGGTACACTAAATCACAAAAAGACTGTTTCTATCATAAGACATTTTTTGATTAAAGATAAAAAACTTTTCGTAGGGAATTCATTTTCAAATTTTATTTTATTTGTTTATTCGTAATACATTTTATAATCAGTATTATTTGACAATTTTACTAGAAGTGTTCCCGATTAAATATAATTTATAAAATATTTTTTTATCATTTTCATTTTTTCTCAACTTTTTTTGCAGTAAGACCGTATCATTTCGGCTTTCCTTTTTCCTTTCCTCCCAATATTCTTTCATTGAAAGACCAAAGGCGTGGAAATAATGAAAGATATCGTTCTACATTAAACTCGAAAACATAGGACCGATTATTTTCTTCCGCGATATCGCGCACCACACGCCCAACTTCTGCGGGTGTAATTGTTTTTCGTGATAAACGTGGGGATTTTCAGCGCTCCAAATTCTACTGTTTTGGCTGTTTACGTAGCCATCCAAATGAAACCGTGCTTTATCTGTGAAAAATAACGAATTCATAACGTTAAATCTCTCACGCTAAAATCGACGGAACCGTTGACAATATTGTAGCCGTTTTTCTTTGTCGGGCTCAAGAAGTTGATGAACCGTTTGAATGTGATAAGGTCGTAATTGTAATTGTTTGGTCGCCTGATGAAAAGTCGATTTAGACAAATTAATTTCAGCAGACAAACGTCCGATCGATTTATTTGGCGAGGCGAGTAATCGGTCTTTGATTACCGGTTAAGTGACTGTATCTGTATTCAACACTGACGCAGATCTTTTGTGTTCCTTGTTATTAACAGAACCGGTCTCTCTAAATTTTGCGACTAACCTTAATACTGATGTTTTGTTAGGAGCTAGTTTATAAGGGTACTTATGGCGAAACAAATCTTGCACTGCAACCGCTGATTTCGTACTGAAGTACGACTCGACAATGAAAACACGTTCATCTAGCAAAAACACCATCTTGTCTCTAGTAATACACTGAACGTTATGATTGCATTGTTGTTACTATCGGTAGTGTTCTACTGCGTCGCCGCGATGTTTAGATGTTGGACGAGTCCATTTCAGTAACGAGTAGGGGAGTAAGCTTGACTTTTGAAATTTCATGGATGAGTGATTGATGGGTTGCGTTTTATATGGGACACTGTATTTATCTGCTCAGTATATATTTTTAATTTTATTAATCAGTTGTTAACACGGAACATAACACAACCACCACATATTATTAAAATGCTCATGAATAAGACTTATCGTATCTGTAAAATTCTAAACAACAAAAAGCTTGTTGGCTTGTTAGCCTTAGGCTTTTAATAACATAATCACTTCAGTCAGAGTGATAACTGTATTAAATGAGTGAACAGTGAAATCTCACAATGCCGCGTGACTGTGGAAATAATTCGAAGATTTTTTATTAAGAGTATAGAATCACTTAAGAAAAACATTACACCTTTAATTAAAAGAGGTTATAAATTGACTTTGACTAAAATCGGTGATCGGTACAAAATATGAGCTCCTCATATAATATGTAATAACTGTGCGGTTGACTTACGAGAATGGCTAAAAGGCACGCGAAAGACCTTGCCATTTGGTGATCCTATGGTTTATCGTGAACCAAAGATCACTTATTTCTGCTTAACTAATGTGTCTGGAATTTCTAAGAGGTTTAAACACTGTATTCTATATTTCATTACAATCTACGCTCAGACGTGTACCTCACAGTGAATCCATTCCAATTCCTAAGGTTCCTGAAAATTTGTTTCTTGAAAACAGTAATGAAGAAGTGGACATTATGGAAAAAGACATCATGATTCAGACTTTGAATTATAATTCAGTGAGCCACATCTTATATCACAAGATGAGTTAAATGACTCGGTTAAAGATTTAAATTTATCAAAAAATCAAGCCGCAGGCTTTTAGGCTCAGAATTTCAAGGTTGGAATTTACTTTTAAAAAAATAGAAAAATCTCGTGATATCTAAGCCAACAGATGTTTTATCAATACTTTGTAGAAGAATATTACTTAGCTTATTGTACAAATATTATCGATGAACTTATGTTACAGTTAGGGCAAGTTCGTGAACCTGAAGAGTGGCACCTTTTCATCGATTCCTTGAAGTATATATTAAAGTTCGATACACGTATAATACAGTTCTGCTTTACAATAGTAATAAATATCCTCCCGTACCGATCAGTAAATCTGAATTCACAAGGAGACTAAAAGGAATCCCTTTTATAAGGCGTACAGGTCCGTTTAACAATCGTTCTTTCTAATACTGTCCCTGGCACGCCTGCAACAGATGTTTTTCAATGAGAAAAATTACTGGTCTAGGATAGGAATTTATGGGAAAATGTAAGGGTGCGGATGATAATTCTCTCACGCTTCAACAGTTAAGGGTCTGGTTCTGCAGGTCAAGAGGATAGGAATATAAATACCCCAGGATCGGTAACTAAGAGAACGAAATTGAGCGGGTAATGCTGTAGAGTGTTCGACGCGATTAAAATGACGTCACAAGCATTCCAGTGTGGACTGTGAGTGAATGCAGAAAGTTGTTCGATGAGTTACTGACAGACAATTGGTGAAAGAGATAAAGTACTAAACTCGTTTATAAATTTGTAGGATAGTTTTATTTGTAAACAGCAAAAGTATGTCCAGAGAATGGAATTGAATGAACTTTAGACTAATTTTATCTCCTTATTAATAAAATACTACTTGCAAAAGATGTTAATACTAGCGTTCATTATAACGTATTTTGTCAACTGGACTGAATTATGGTTATTACGACTTAAGTGCCTGTAAATAAATCCTGTCCTTATTTGAAATTTTATTTTGTTGATTTATTGATTACTATTTTTGTCATTATTATTATTGATTTGTCTTATTTAACTTTAAAATAATATATTGTAATTATATGAACAATTTTAATTGTTAAACTCTCAATATCCTGATCGAGCCGCTAATCCGCGACAAATGATATCTAATAACATTAGTTACATAAAGGATTTTAAACCTTTAATTTCTAATAAACTAGGATGATAGAATGATTTTATGTAAAGGTTTATAATGTATAAAAAACACAATACAGAAAAAGGTATCACATTTACAGAAACATTAAAAAAGTTTTATTTTGTATATCAATTTAATAAAAAAAAAGAGATGGACAGAAGATAAAAAGTATAGAAGAAATAAAGATTGGAATATATAAAACAGATAATTGAGGAAAAATATTATAATAAATATTTTAAGGATGAAAGATTAGCGTACAGTGTAAAAGAATATAGAATAGCATAAAACCATTCAACAAATAATTCCCCCCCAAAAAATGGACTTATTTCCAAAATAAAAAAAAATAAACACACGAGTAAAAATTTAAAAAAATTTCCTTGTTTTAGAAAATTAACAATAGAATAATTATTATAATTGTATACAATTAAAGAGAAATGAATTGAGAAGAGTTATTTTTTACAAAAGGAAGAAGAATATGGAAAAAACATGTAATTTAGTACATTTTAAATGTTTAATAATTTTAAATATACGTTGAAGCGGAGGGGATAGAAACATTTATTGCATAGGTAGATAATAAGTATAGTAATTAATTAATAAAGATTATTTCCTTCATTTATCTCCCACTACAATCTCAATAACCTGTATGTACAACTTCTACCAACCCCCCCCCCCCCTAACTAATTATAATAAATAAATTTTTCCTAGGGATATATGTACGTAAACAATTTTTAATGTAACTTGATTATACATAAATACACACACAAACATATACAATAATAAACAAGGTGAATAGTATATATATATATATATATATATATATATATGTATATACAAATCTATATATATGTATATAAGGGTGATGCTGCATACTTATTGTCCAGTTAAGCAGTGACCGCAGGCAGGTACGGTTAAGCTTACTCTGGACCTTGGTAGTCCTTTCTGTTTAACAACAATAACAATATATATATATATATATATATTAAATTACATAAATAGGTATATGTTTATATGTATATATTTAATAAATAAATACATGTAATTGTTGTTATAAAAGTTTAATATTAAATTTTTTTTAAATATATATTGTTTAATAGTAATTAATAATAACAAAATGAAGGCAACAATAAGTAAAGCAGCGGTTACAATTGTACTTACATTGTTGTTAACGTTGGAGTATTCTACATCTTTAAAATTACGTAAGTACCAAAAATATGTATTTAATTAATCTATTTCAATTATAAATATATAAATCACAATTTTGGGTATTTATTTGTATTCAATGTTCGATTAAAAAGTTAAGAATTAATTAACCGAGATGTTTTTATCAATATACTAATTAAATTTAAAGAAAGATTTTAGATAATTTTTTTCAAATTTCTCCATTATTATTGAGTGAATAGTAAAATTTTAATTGAGATCACGGTTTATTTTAAACCATTTCTTTCCCGTCTAGATAACACTGTAGTTCTAGAATGGAAAGTATTTTAATCGGTCCAATTTGGTCAAATACAATTTTCACCGGATCTTGACGTTTGACATCTAAGGAATCTAAAAATCCAAAAAACCAGATCTTTTCCGGATCTTAATGTACGTATGTGTGTTCGGTATTGGCCTCCAAATCACCTTATATCTCCAGAACTACTGGATCGATTTTGACAAAACTTAATCAGATTACTTCTATATATGGGGCATTGGTGTCATTAAATTTTTTACTTAAAAGGTCAAGGGAATGAGGCTATAGAGCAAAGTCACCCTCAGTATCTCGAGATTTTACCTAATTAAGGTCATACTTTTCTTAGACGCATTTTTTAATGATTAAAAAGTAATAATATGCAAAGAAAAATAATTTTGCAAAATCGTATCACCATCTCAAAAAAATTCTGTTGTATTCGTCTATGTTGTGACGTCACAAGTAAACGGTAGAAGTAAATAAATTAATAATATTTAAAATTTAAAAAAAAACCTAAGTCTGGCTGGATCTCGAACTCGAACGCCCGGTTTATTCGGTACCTGATGCATTAAATCACGCGGCTACACAGTTACCGACAGTTCAAGCGAAATTTGTTCTTTGTAAGTTAGTGAAATTACATTAGTTTGGTTAGTGCTGACCGTCGCGGCTTTAGCCGCGTGACGGGAAAGTCCTACAATCGCGTAGTCAGCTTTTCAGCTTTTTTTTCTATTGTAATAATAGTTTTATTCATTAAATATCATTTATATTCTAACAGATAACTTTTAGTTTTTGAAAGTAGTTTTAAAATATTTAATATTGACACATTTTTATTGTGGTATTTCATTATTTTAGTAAAAAGGAAAAACTATTTTCGAAGTATCGTAATTTTTATTATTTTTCCATATTTTTTTTAAGGGATAAAGGTTATATAATTTCCTTTACGAATTTAATATTTATGCATTTTATAAAACTAATTATTTTATTTTCAGATACTATTAAAAAAAATAATTTAAAAAAAAATGTAAAAAAAACCTAATATTTATCAACTCGTTTTTAGTTTACTTTTCTATTCATACGAAATTCTACGAACATCAAAAAATTAAAAAAAATCAGGTTTAATATATTTTTCAGAATTAAACAGATAAGTGTCTTATATAACAATTATATAATATTTTTATCTTTACTTAAAATATTTAACTTTCTGGAACCTCTTTTTTAATGAAAAATTAATTTTTTTACGTTTATAAATTACAGAGAACACCTTAACAAAATTATTATTTAGCAATAAAAATTATAATCACGTTTTGGTGAAAAATTTTATTTCTTAAATAATTTATGATTATATATGTATAATATATAAAATGTGGAAAAACAGTTTGATGAATGGAATAACCAGATTAAGCAATTAATAGATCTTTTTTTTTATTTTTTAAATTCCCCAAGACGACCAGCTCACGCTAAAAAGCTTAACACAGTCGCCTCAGGTTTTCATGTCAGCGCAGTCTGCCCTCCCTAGCTCGTCCGAACTCGGACATCCCATCGGGGTTTCTCGTGCCTCCTCGAAAATATATTAAACACCTCTTCCGGTGATCAGAATTTTTCTCCGCAGGAGAGCACGAGAAAATATAATATATATATTATATATATGTATAATATATATAATATTAAAAAAAATAATATAAATAATAAAATATAATTAAATATTATATTATATATTATAATATATATATATATATAGTTACATCAATAATTAAAGTCATTAGCGACTTCTCAGTGCAATTTAACTGTACCAGTAAATGTGTAGTCTTGAACAACCTCAGGTCGACCATTCCTGAGACGTTTGGTTACTTGAAACCCAACCACCAAAGAGCACCGGTGTCCTTGATCTAGTAGTCAAATCCAAATAAAGGCAACTACCTTTATTAGGAATTGAACTTAAGAACATCGACTTCGAAATCAGTTGATTTACGAGTTTTATCACTAGTTCAACCTGTTGGTTACATTTTTTTTTTACGTTCCTGATCAGAATGTATTTTAGGAAAAAAATCACGAAATATGAAGAACTTTTTTAATAATTAAATATAGAAAAAAAATTTATCAAATACTTCCTCCCCTACCTTGAAACGATATACTTTTTAGAAAGATATTACAACGTTGGAAGTACTATATACTACTTTTGAAAGTAGTGGTAAAAAATATTAAGCGATCCCCATTTTGGTAAGAATTGCGGTAACTCAAAGTTTTTTCAAGATTTTTGTTTTTTATGATCTTAAAATGATGTTTCAAAATTCTATCATTTTTTTTTAACATATCTGAGCTGTTTTGCATGGGATTCCACTGAACGCTTGAGCCTGCGATAATCTGATACCGTAAAATAGATTGTTTTGAGATATGAGAAATTTTATTTTTTTATATTAAACTATTGACTATTATTTAACGGTTGTTAACACTATTTACATATTACACATCATTTTAGACAGTCACTCAATTAAATAAGTCTGGAAAATTCCTGATAGTAGGACACGCACGGTTAGTTGTCACCCATAACAACTCTATGATGATAACACTAAAACTGTTCCAACAGTGCAAATCGCATCCTGATTAATATCATTAAAAATCTTTCCATAGAAAAATACCGTACAGCTGATTTTTCTATGACATTTCTGGTAGATTTATAAAGTTTCTTTTATATTAATTTTGTTTTTTATCAGGAAAGCAAAGTTAATAAATAATAATAATCCTGATTATTAGAAGAAAATTATTAGATAAAAATTACATGTGTAGGGTAAAATATAATTAAATAATAAAAATAATAATAATAACCAATTTAAAAAGTAAATAAAAGAAAAAAATGATTTATGGTGCTAATTTAATAAATAAAACACTACAACTGTCTTTGTATAAACTGTTTTATCAACCAAACTGTCGGCTGGCTTTGGTGGGACGGGCAAGCGGGGTTTGTTGGCTATCAATCCAGATGACATTATCCGATGACACATTTGTACATAAAATGCAAACACAACAGACTAGTAAAATACAATGACTAGTACACTAGATACAGTAGCTGGCGAGAAGCAAACTTTCAGATCACGTATTGTAATTATGATCAAAATATTTTTCATCAGTTGTTCCCGGTAAAAAAGGTAGAAAGAAATAATTGTGTAGGCAGGCAACGTTTGGAACATGTAAAATAAATTTTTAGGGATACAGGATGTAGGGGTATACTAAAATGAAACGACTAGCACTAGATAGGAAATCTTGGAGAACTGCATCAAACCGGTCAAATGACTGAAGACAAAAAAAATCCCTAACTGTCTAAACTACAGGTAACATATTACAAGTGAAATAAGAAGCTATGGTATTAAAGGTTTCTGTCTAGACGCACCAACACGTTACATTTCTTCGGATTTAAATAAAATTTATTTGTACAACACCAGACCAATAAATTATTCATCTCTGCTTGAATAAAATCGGGAGTCACAATCGTTCTCAAAACATGGTAAATTTTAACATCGTCGGCATACATATGAACATTTACACGTGAAAAAAAAACAGGCAAATTATTGACAAAAAACATAAAAAACAGTGGCCTGTATTAGATCTTTGGGGAACCGCAGAGAAAATACAATAATTATCAGGTAAAATGTTTGAGTAATTTACATACTGCCTTCTATTCATTAGATATGATCCATTCAACTGCAGTAACTTATTACAGACCCAAAATAAGCATGCTTTATTTAATAAAACAGCATGATCAACAGAAAAGTTTTAATAAAATCAGTACAAATAACATCTACCATAACCCCTTTTATTTAGAACTTCCAAAACATCTGTTGGCAATAATAAGTTAATAATAGCTGAACAACCTATCATGAACTCATGATGGTTAAAATAAATTTAAGGTATGACTTGCCATTATAAATGTTTGTACAGTATTTTTTCAAACACTTTTAGCAAAAATAATAATAACTGAGATGGAACGATAATTAGACACATCGTTACGTCATCGCTTTAAATACTAGAATAAATTTAGCCATTTTCCATTTATCAGGAAACCAGCTCGTCTTTAGAGACAAACCGAACGTTAAGCAAAACTGCATAGCAATAACTTCCCCAAAATACCCTAACAATATAAATTAGAATACGGTGAGGATGCCAATTCCTAAAATTATTATTATTTCCAGGAAGGATTAAGGAAAAACAGTGACAAACAACATTACTGTGTACAAAATTATAAACCGAAAACGAGATTGTGTAAATTAACAAATAAAAATAATGATTTTATGAAATAATTATGATTCAGCTATGAAAATAAATAAATCTAATCGGTATCCAATAAAATAACAATTACAATTTTAAATGCTGTAATTGCTAAATATTGTTAGATAATGACATATAGCACTATTCCATCACTTATTGAAATGATTATTGCAGTTCAAATGCAATACAAAAGACTTAATTGTTAGGATTGCCAACATATGAAATAAATTATTTGAAACAAATTTAGATAAAATTAATTTTTAATTGGCTTTAAAGATGTGTAACAAATTGTTTTATTTGATTTTTAATTCTGATTGTTTATTTTTCTAAAATATTTAATTATTTTGTTTTGTAATATTTATTTATTTATTTTTTTTTGTCTTCAGTCATTTGACTGGTTTGATGCAGCTCTCCAAGATTCCCTATCTAGTGCTAGTCGTTTCATTTCAGTATACCCTCTACATCTTAAATCCCTAACAATTTGTTTTACATATTCCAAACGTGGCCTGCCTACACAATTTTTCCCTTCTACCTGTCCTTCCAATATTAAAGCGACTATTCCAGGATACCTTAGTATGTGGCCTATAAGTCTGTCTCTTCTTTTAACTATATTTTTCCAAATGCTTCTTTCTTCATCTATTTGCCGCAATACCTCTTCATTTGTCACTTTATCCACCCATTTCATTTTTAACATTCTCCTATAGCACCGCATTTCAAAAGCTTCTAATCTTTTCTTCTCAGATACTCCGATCGTCCAAGTTTCACTTCCATATAAAGCGACACTCCAAACATACACTTTCAAAAATCTTTTCCTGACATTTAAATTAATTTTTGATGTAAACAAATTATATTTCTTACTGAACGCTCGTTTAGCTTGTGCTATTCGGCATTTTATATCGCTCCTAATTCGTCCATCTTTAGTAATTCTACTTCCCAAATAACAAAATTCTTCTACCTCCATAATCTTTTCTCATCCTATTTTCACATTGAGTAGTCCATCTTTGTTATTTCTACTACATTTCATTACTTTTGTTTTGTTCTTGTTTATTTTTTTGCGATAGTTCTTGCGTAGGACTTCATCTATGCCGTTCATTGTTTCTTCTAAATCCTTTTTATTCTCGGCTAGAATTACTATATCATCAGCAAATCGTAGCATCTTTATCTTTTCACCTTGTACTGTTACTCCGAATCTAAATTGTTCTTTAACATCATTAACTGCTAGTTCCATGTAAAGATTAAAAAGTAACGGAGATAGGGAACATCCTTGTCGGACTCCCTTTCTTATTAGGGCTTCTTTCTTATGTTCTTCAATTGTTACTGTTGCTGTTTGGTTCCTGTATATGTTAGCAATTGTTCTTCTATCTCTGTAATATTTGTAATATTAAAAATTAATTTCGTTTAATATCTAGTTAAAATCTGTTATATTTTATGTTTTTAATAAACTACGAAATTCGTACGTTTGTATTTAATTTCGGTGAAATTATTCATACCATTTTACTTAGAATCAAATTCTCTGCAAGCTTTGTTTTAGACTTTTATATGTTTGTTACATGTTAAATTCTACGACTTATTTTATTTTTCGGGTCAGATTATATAAAACTACTAAATTTACCTTTTAATTTTGGTCTCAAGAATTACACTTTTGCTTAAGTTTACAGAAAGCGCAAAAATCAGGGCAAAATCTTTTGTCAGCCTACACGCTAATAAAGCGTTTCCGAACCTATTTTTTGAACTTTGTTTTTTTATTTTCACCAGTAGAACATGTCCTGAAAGTTTGATACATTCTTTATGAATCATTCTATATAAAACTGACTAAAAGAGTAATATAATTAATTGTAAAAAAAAACTTTTCATGTAATTGAAAAAAAAAAACAAAAAAAAAAAAAAACAGAATGATTTAGAAATTATTTATACCATTAGGTAAGCTATTAAAAATGGAAACTGATGGATAATATGCACCTTCTAGAGGCTCCCAATCTTAATGTAGTGTACCTTGAAATTAATTATATGGGTTGATACAGGGAATATTTATTATGATATTATATTATTAAAAATAAACGTCGGAATTTATAACTGTTGAATATTTTCTACTCATATTAATAGACCTTATTTTTTTATAAATAATAAATATCAGTTTAGAAATTTCTAAAACAATAATAAATTCATTGTGCTACCTGCAGGGATTTAAACAATTTTAAAAATTTAAAGTTATAAAAATGTGTTACTTTTTAATTCTACCAGATACTAAAAAGGAACAAACGTCAAATAAGTTTATAAATTATGATTAACGAATGAATCAAACAATAATTCTTAAATATATTATAAAAACATACAATAATCTTGAGTTAAGTAGAAATTAAAGACAATAGCTTTCTTAGAAATGTATTAATAATTGAGATCGCGGTAATAATAATAAAAATGTTCATTCGGGTAAATCTTACAAGACTCTTCATTGATATCTGGTTTACGTTATAATATATATTGATGTGTATAATATATACATCATTATATAAAAACCTTGATAAACCATCCAAACATTTTTTCTTCTTTGTCGGTTCTGTATAAATAATCTTAAATATAGACTACAGCTTATATAAAAAATAAAACAAGGAAAAATCTGTACGGATGAATTCCAATTACTAAATAACCACAAATTTATTACATACGGAATGATTCACGAAGAATATGACAAACTTTCATGACATAGCCTATCGATGAAAATAATGAACAAAATTTAAATAAACACAGGTTTAGATTTTGCCCTGATTTCTGCACCTTCTGTAAAATTAAGCCGTATAGCAATTCTTAGAACCCAAATTAAGGGATAAATTTAATGGTTTTATATGAAATCTGATTTGAAAAACTTTTTAAAATAGATCCCAGAAATGTATTTTTATTATTTTTCGAAAAATCTGGAATAAAAAACAAAATATTGGGGTCGAAAAATATACTACTTTATATTTGGCGTAAAATAAACCTTTTAAATCAAACCTGTAGAGAATGTTATTTTGAATAAAATGGTATGAATAAAGTGCACAGAAACCAAATACAAACATAAAAATTTCGAAGTTTAATAAAAACAAAACATAAAATGCGGTAGTTTTAACTATATACAGTGTTTTTAAAATGGTGGGATGGCTATACTTTTTCGGATTCTATTTGTAAAACTAAACAAAAATATCCTTGAGAAATATGGCAATTTCTTCTTCGTTCTACCCCGTCCGTCATTTTGTTATTTTTATATATATAAGTTTATATCTCAAGTTCGAATAGACGAATCATATTATTATTTGGTAAACGTGTTGGTAATAAAGTTTTAAAATTAGCATAAAATCAGGACTTAAATACCTTCAAAAAATTACAAAATGGCGGCCATGTTTATTTTACAATCCGTTATATCTTCATAAATATTAATCTTATCAAAATTTATGTTTTGATAAAATATCAAACCTTTTATTTTGAACAAAATGACATTTTATTTTTTAAAATCGGTTAACAAATAGTCGAGTTATGGCAGAAAATTGATGCTGTAATTACGTGTCTGTTTTCATGTTCTCCACTTTACGCTCAATTGGATGAAATATTGTTTTTATCTATTTTTAATTCTATAATGTATCAAATTAAGTAATAATTTTCTCAAAATAATAGACATAATAATTATGGCAGAAAATTACAACACCAATTTTCTCCCATAACTCGACTAGTTGTAACCGATTTAAAAAAATAAAATGTCATTTTGTTCAAAATAAAAGGTTTGATATTTTGGCTAACAAACATTTTGATAAAACTAATATTTATAGAGAATATAACGGATTGAAAAATAAACATGGCCGCCATTTTGCAATTTGCGAAGATATTTAATTCCTGATTTTTTGCTAATTTTAAAACTTTATTACCAAGACGCTTACCAAATATTAATGTGATTCTTCCAACCGAACTTGAGATAAAAATTTTTATATAAAAATAACAAAATGACGGACGAGGTAGAACGAAGAAGAAATTGCCATTTTTCCCCAAGGATATTTTTTGTTTAATTTTACAAGTAAAATCCGAAATATAGCAGCCCACCATTTTAGAAATACTCTGTATATATTTTTTTCCTAATAATTTAACTATTATTAGTCGTGCATACAATTTGGAAGAGTTTTTTTAAAATTAAAATGTTTAAAAAATATCTAAGACATTTCAAGGAAATGGGGCGTGAAACAAAAAGAAATTACGCTAGTTCATGTTTCTTCTGATGACAATCCCGGATTCAATTCTGTAAAAGATCACTTTGTTTTGCAAACGAGAATAAAAATAAAATGTAAAGATCAAGGGCGATAAAATGTAAAAAAAAGTGTATAAAAAAGAATTTACGTTTGATAATGATTCAGAAATAACATGTAATTACATACAGAACCGCTAATAATTGTTATTCTTAACATCAGAATGCAATTATAAAAAAATATTTTTTTTTGTAAAACAGAAATAAGAAAAATATTATAATTGTTTATTTTTAATTGCTTTTGTAAAATAAATAAGAATTCATGTCGTGCAAAGTTGTAGGAATTTTATACAACTTATATGTGTTCGTTTAATAATACTGAAGTACATTCAAGGTCAAATAAAAGTATAATATATTCCGGTAGTAATATGATAGAAAGAAAAAAATTAATAAAAATAAATCGATATTGTTATTTAAAGGTATTCATTTTTACTTCCATGTACGAAGTAAAGGAAGTACTGTGATCACGAAAAATGTCGGTTTCCAGATTTCAACGGAAATATCCATTTTGACCATCCCTGAATTCAGTTTGACTAGTTTCGGCGTGACGGCTCTACATACTTACGTATGTATCACGCATAATTCAAAACGATTACCTGCAGGATGTTGAAATTTTCAATTTAGAACTGTTGTAACATGTAGTTGTGCACCTCCCCTTTTGATTGCAATCGACTAGACTAAAAGTGTCCAAAAAAGCCCAAAATCCAAAACATTTGGATTTTGGACTTTTTCTTAAATGCAGTAATAAGCCCTCATTGAGAGCTTTTCAATGATATATCATAAGTGGTATTTATTTTCATTGGTTCCAGAGTTATAGCCAAATAAAAGTTTAATTAATGAAATAATTGGATCTTACAAGGGGAAGGCACATTGGTTTAAATATAACATCATCTTTCGATTTTTTAACTTTTTTTTAAATTAAAAATATATTGATTATTAATAATTTATTAACCTCAGCAATAATTTATTAATCTCCTTATTGTAAAAAAATGTTTACAATAAATAATAATTCAATAAAATAAAAAAAAAAAGATGAAAAAATATCAGAAGTTATTATTGAAACAATATCTTATATACTTTTAAAAATGTGTACATGTAATTTAATAGGCGTACAAGAAAGTCATGTAGTGTCTACATCAGATTTTAAATAATAGCTAATGATATGACGTTTCGTACATTTATCTTCAGACAGAAATTTATAAGAAGCGAAATTAGTTCTAGAGCATAATAGGTCTAAGCTACACTGTAGGGAGGAAAGTATGGAAATCAGCAAAAACATGGGATATGGGTTTTTTCATTTCTCCAAGTTTCATGACCCAGGGACCTAAAAAAACAGAGGAGAGTAATGCTAGTACGTACGTATATATGTACGTGCGTTGGCGTAATTGAAATTAAATAATTTTTTACTCTTTTTTTTTCTGTTTAGCCTCCGGGAATTACCGTTATGTATTACTTCAGAGGATGATATGTATGACTGTAAATGTAGTCTTGTGCAGACTCAGTCCGACCATTCCTGAGATGTGTGGTTAATTGAAACTCAACCATCAACGAATACCGGTATCCACTATCTAGTATTCAAATCCGTATAGTGGTAACTGCCTTTTTTTGGCGTTTTCGAAGAATATGGGGTAAAATACAAAAAACTGGGGACGAAAAAACATTATTTTGTTTGCCGTAAAATAACTTTGTTAAAAGGACAATACACACATAAAAATTAAAAAAAAATATTTCTAGAAAATTTGATGTCAAATAAAATTACAAGAATAAAGTCAATAGAAACTAAATACAAGCGTAGGAATTTTGAAGTTTATTTAAAAAAAAAAAAATGTAACAGATTTTACTGCGTATTAAAGAAAAAAATTGTTCAATATTAAGAAACAAAAAATTAAATATTTCATAAAAATAACAAACAAATTGGACTTACAAATAATTAAACTACTGAAAACATCTTCCGCAAGAGTAGTTACAACTCTGCGCTACAAACAATATTTATGATGGTTTTCCGTATTTCAAAAGGGTTTTTTGTCTTACTTATAACGCACTGAGAATGCTAATAACAAAATTTTTCTCTTGAATTACGCTTTTGTTTGTATACTAATAATATCAACTGGCCACATTAAACATTTAAATATAATTATATTTTTTATTTTTTCTAAAATATTCGTATTTAATTCTTTTGTTCTGTAATACTGAAACTTAGAAAATTTCTTTTAAAACTTAGTTAAAATATGCCACATTGATACGTTTTGTGTGTAATGAACTTCGAAAATCTTACGTTTGTATTTTTACTTACTTTATTCATAACATTTTACTAAGAATCAAATTCTCTACCGGTTCTGTTCAAAATTTTTATGTATTTATTGCTCGTTTAATAAAATTATTTTACGCCAAACATAAAATAGTGCGTTTTTACCCCAATCTTTTGTCTTTTACCCCAGACTTCTCGAAAACTACTAAAAGTAAAGTTCTGAGACTTTTTTCAATTTTTTTATATCAGATTCCACACAAAATTACTAAATTTATCCGTTAATTAGAGTCTTAAGGATTACAATCAGGCTTAATTTTACCGAAGACGTAGAAATCAGGGCAAACTCTTTGCCAGTTGATACTCTCTAAAGAAGCGTTTCCGAACCTATGTTTATACAAATTTTCTTCTTTATTTCCACCAGTAGAATATGTCCTGAAAGTTTGTTACATTCTTCACGAATCACTCTGTATATGCTCGGACATTAATCAATAACTACCGCTATCCAGATCAATCAAAAAATCAAACTACATGCTCCAGAGTGAGAATGGATGGAGAGAGGTAGAGTGGCTCGTCTCGTACTAACAGCGAAGAGGGAGGAGGAACCCCCTTGACGCGCACACGGCCCTCGATGTCATCAGAGGCGTCGAGATGTGTTTTATTTTTGTAGTTGTTAATGTACTTTGTTAGGTTAGGAATTTACGATCGTATTATGTGTCTTTGCTCATGTTGTTGTTGGAATATGCTACCGGATATATCGATGGACATGGAGTGGGGGGATATTGTGTGCGGTGCTCTACCGCTGACGCCGAGGAAGACATGGCGCAACAAGTAATGAGGGGTCATGGGAATGCGTGGGGGATCGAGGCAGGTACAAGTCCATTTTGATGCGTGTAGGGGCCAGGGAGGCAGCCTCTATGCCTAGGGTGTTCGGGCCTATTCACGCGCAAGAGTGGGTGGGTTGGAGCTCCCCGATTATGGCATGAGGCATAAAAGTTTTTCTTAATTTTAATGTGGAAATCTTTTTTATCCCCTACTTAACACCGGTGAAATCTACCTCCACCTTCCGGCGTGCCAAAGGGATTTTTTTTACATGACAATCAATTCATACTTTCACCTTTATTTCGCCGGGAAAGTAAAAAATATGTAAGATCTAATGTAAAACCCAAACATTTATTGATGTTTTAATGAGATATTTGCTTCAAAAGTTAGAAAATACAGAAATAAATGATGGAATTATTTTATTTTACCGATAATAACAATACGCTATTGATAAAACCATAAAAAATAAAAATTAAACTCCATGTATTAATGCGCTTCGATGGAAGTATGTCTGATCGGCCGAAATGAAGCCGCTCTGCTCGGCTCGTGGTTCTAGGGCCTTCAGACCTAATAATGATTTAATTATTACAAAATTTGTTGCTAAGAAACAAAAGAGGTTTGCCAAAATCAAAGTCGCCAGATGCTTCTTGGGGTCTCTCGCATCCGGCCAAAATATTTAAAGCATTTAATTTTTTATTTATTTCGGATCCCTTTCCGTATATACAAATATACTCTTATTTTAAGTTTTCAGTTATTTAAAATTATTAAATAATTTTTTTTTGTAGTAACAGATAATAAAAATATTCAAAAAAACTCTGGAAGTTCATAATAGTATAGAACAAAAATGCAAGGATTTATATAGTATAAGAAACTCAAATGTTTATTAATAATTACAATATAATAGGAAATGAAAGTTGATCAGTACATCAAAAGAAAAATAACAATAACCTTGACAAAAAACCATTTAAATGTCAGTAAAGTAATCGTATAATAAAATTGCTTTAATAAACATGTATTCTTTATTAACCTACATTTTACTTATGTAATATACGTCTACATTAGGCTGAAATATCATTGTGTCTGTAAAACCATTCAAGTAGGTAAGTAGCCAAGTCTGTAAAAATCTGTGTAATCATTTGTGAGTTTATTTTCAATTTAAATATTTATGTTTGATATGTCTACGAATTTTTCTCCTTTTTTTATTCCTTGTACGCCTATTAAATTACATATTCTCATTTTTAAGAATACATGAAATGTTATTTCACTAATAATTTCAAATTTTTTCATATTTTTTTTTATTGTTCTTCTTGAATTATTATTTATTGCAAAACTTTTTACAATCAGAGGTTAATAATTATTAATAAATCAATATATTTAAATTAAAAAAGAAAGGCGATGAAGTCTAATTCGAACCGATATGTCTTCCCCTTGTAAGATCCAAATATTTCATTAATTAAAATTTTATTTGGTTGTAACTCTGGAACCAATGAAAATAAATATAACTTATGATATACCGTTGAAAAGCTCTCAATCAGGGCTTATTACTGCAGTTAAGAAAAAGTCCAAAATGCCAATTTTTGGGATTTTGGGCTTTTTTGGACACTTTCGCTCTAGTCTATTGCAATCAGAAAGGGGAAGTGCACAAGTACCTCCCCTTTTGGCCTCCCCTCTTCGAAATCAGATGATTTGCGAAGACGCGTTCAGCACTAGACCAACCACGTGGGTGTAGGAATGGTCGAACTGACATTGTACAAGTCTACATTTCATTTATATTCATTCACCCTCTGAAGTAATACCTTAAGGTCGTTCCGGAGGCTAAACAGAAAAAGAAAAGAAAGAAAGATGCTACAGCAGCTGTACGTTAGTGCTATTCTAGCGCTCCCTGTAGTGAGAGCGGGGTACTAATGATGCACTATACCCACTTAGCTACTAGTTTATTTAGAACATTTTTTGGAGTGAGAATTCGATTTTGCAAATTTAAAAAAAAATATTATTTTATAATTGTAAACAAAATTCCTAAGAAAAATAAAATCTTAATTAAGCGAAATCTCGAGATACCGATGATGACCTTGTTCTACAGCCTCACCCCTTCACCATTTAAGTTGAAAATTTAATGGCATCAATGTCCGATATATAGAAGTAATTTGACCAAGTTTGGTCAAAATCGGTCGAGTAGTTCTAGAGATATAAGATGTGAAACACCGAACACCCTCACGTACATGTGAACGTCAAGATCCGGTGAAAACCGCATATGCCCAAATTGGACCGATTTCAATACTTTCCCTTCTAAAGTTATAACGCTAGGCGGGAAAGAAATAATTTATACCTGTACTTTTTAAGGGTAAAAACGTATTTTGCAGCTTCTTAGCGTAACCCCGATAAGACGACGAGGAGCTGACCGTACTTATTTCTAACTTATTAATTTTTTTCTTTATTTTGTTTTTAACTTTGTTGTCTTTGTTGTCGGACACACTCCGGAAGCTCTGGAGCAAGCCAAATACGGTTGGACTCTCTAAGTAAAGACCAACCATTTGAAGCGTTTGACCTTGTGAGTAATTTATTACCATCAAAAATGCAACTTTAAACTGAATTTTTGATAACAATAAAGCTGTCATCTGAAACTGGAGGCGCTTGAAAGTGAAGCGCAAGTCTAAAGAAATATACGCCCTACACTGTTGCTCCTTTAAAGCTACTTTCCTCGATAACCGAAAAAGATATTTAAAATGACAAAGGAACCTTTTTATTAGACACTTTAATTTCAAATATTGTTTCAACAGATTCGATTTGACCGACGGTTTTGCCATAGTAGAGTTGAATATCGGCTGAATATCTCACAGAATATGATACTTTCAATTCTGTTCACCCCAAAGTGATACTTTCGATTGGCTCGACATTCTGATATTTATAGCAACAAAGAAGGCATTGGAAAAAAAACCCCTTCACTTCTCAAATTTCTTAGTAAGCATAGCACGGGATGTTTGTTATTCTTAAAAACTTATACGCCACTTTTACACACAGGCGTAAAAATAATTAAAAATAAATAAATAAAAATCATTGTTCATAAATAATTATATAAATAAAAAGAAATGCTGCTATAAATAAACGGAAGTATGTATGTATGATTTATCCAATTATTTATATGTTTTACCACGAAAAAAAGTTGAAGACGTGTACATTTCTTCTTATTTTTCCCAAATTATCAAGACTCCCGTTTAGAAGTCAGCGAATTTCCGCCAGAAAACTCAAACACGAGTGATAATAAGAAAACGAGAAATGGGAGTTATTTACAGAAGTGGTTAAGCTTATTACGAAAAGTGCCAACTTACCGTTCCCTAAAAAAAAACATGAACATAATAACCGATAACACTGCTTTGTTTGCACTTTTCTTTATATAAAGTTATTTTCGCTATTAAATATATCTTATCGCACAAAATGATCCGCCATTTTTATTCTTCTTCAACAGCAAGCAAGCGTACGTTGGCTTTAAAAAAATCTGATATGGACACCACATGACGTCCTTGAACACCTATTAAATTACATACACACATTTTTTGTTGCTCTTCCTTTAAACTTATTTCATTTGAAAGTGAGATACGATCCTCCAATTATGTAATAAAGTGGTCGGTTACACAATTGCTGAAATATTATTTTTTATTAATATCAAATATTTATATAATTATTAATTCGACAATCTTATATGAAATAATAAGACACGAGTAAAAGTCCCTTTATTACTCATATTACTAGATCAGTATTATTCGTATCTTCGTGAGTTGCTGATTAACAAACGTTACTATTCCGTTTAGTGAACTCCTGAAAACAAATGTTAATTTCGACCTTACCGTGTAAAATATTCAGTTTATTTGATTATTTGATGAATCAAAAATGAAAAAGAAACAATCATGCAGGAAAAATAAAGATAACATAAAGAAATATATCTCAAAAAAAATGACAAGAAGATTAATATGAAGAGAAAGAAAATGTTAAAACCAAAGAAAGAATAAAAAGGAAGAAAATGTTCCAAACAAAAAAGTAAACGGGAAGAAAATGTTGCAAACAAAGAAAGAATAAAAATATTAAGAGAAGATGATAAACATAAAGAGGAACAAAATGTTAAGACCAAGGAAAGAATAAAAAGGTTGAGGGGATGATGAATATAAAGAGAAAATTTAAAAACTAGAGAACGTGTATACAAATTAAAATCAGAAGTAATATATCAAACCAAAGAGCGATTAAATGATTGACAACAAAAAACAAATAAACGAAATGATGATCAACTCCGACTAAGGGAGAATGTTGTCCGACAATATCAGAGGAGTAATGAACTAAAAGATAAGAATTTTTTGCAATCATCAGAGTTCGGGCATATATGCCTCAGTGGCAATAAGACACGAGTAAAAGTCCCTTTACTACTCGTATTACTAGATCAGTATTATTCGTATCTTCGTGAGTTGCTGATTAACAAACGTTACTATTCCGTTTAGTGAACTCCTGAAAACAAATGTTAATTTCGACCTTACCGTGTAAAATATTCAGTTTATTTGATTATTTGATGAATCAAAAATGAAAAAGAAACAATCATGCAGGAAAAATAAAGATAACATAAAGAAATATATCTAAAAAAAAATGACAAGAAGATTAATATGAAGAGAAAGAAAATGTTAAAACCAAAGGAAGAAAATGTTCCAAAAAAAAAGTAAACGGGAAGAAAATGTTGCAAACAAAGAAAGAATAAAAATATTAAGAGAAGATGATAAACATAAAGAGGAACAAAATGTTAAGACCAAGGAAAGAATAAAAAGGTTGAGGGGATGATGAATATAAAGAGAAAATTTAAAAACTAGAGAACGTGTATACAAATTAAAATCAGAAGTAATATATCAAACCAAAGAGCGATTAAATGATTGACAACAAAAAACAAATAAACGAAATGATGATCAACTCCGACTAAGGGAGAATGTTGTCCGACAATATCAGAGGAGTAATGAACTAAAAGATAAGAATTTTTTGCAATCATCAGAGTTCGGGCATATATGCCTGTGTATATGTTCTTGTGAGGGACTATTTTTCAGCCACTGTGTAGTTAACTTTAATGTAGATAAAAATAAACAGAAATTCCAGAATAACTGAATAAAATTAATTAGAAATTAAACTAGAAAATTAAAAAATAATACGATTCTAAATTATAATTTTCAATTAATATTAAATAATCAAATCTATTATATATACACATACTCGTATGTAATAATGACTATTAAATTTCATATATCTTTAAAAGTACATAAAATTTTATTTCACTAATAACTTCTGATTTTTTTCATATTGTACATTTTTAGTTACTTTTATACGGATTTGAATACAAGATCGTAGATACCGGTGTTCTTGGGTGGATGGGTTTCAATTAACCACAGATCTCAGGAATGGTCGACCTGAGAATGTACAAGACTACACTTCATTTACACTCATAATCATCACCCTCATTCATCCTCTGAAGTAATCCTGACGGTGATTCCGGAGGCTAAACAGAAAAAAAAGAACAATAAGCAACCTCCCATTGGCCCAATAAAATGAAGATGATATATATAACATGTAAATGAGGTGTAGTCTTGTATAGACCCAGGTAGACCATTTCTGAAAACGTGGTTAGTTGAACTTTCTAGGATTCAAATCCGAATAAAAAAGTAAATAACTTTTACTAGGATTTGAACTTCAGAACCTTAGACTTCGAAAATCAACTGTTAAACAAGTGAGTTTACCACTATACCAGCCCGGTGAGCTATTACTAAATAATAAAAATTAATAAATAATACACATATATGAAATAACTGTTTTTACCGGGAAAATCGGCAACCACAATTTAAAAGTAAAATGGTCCATTTGTTTTTTTTTAATTTTCCGTTTAGATAGCGCTGTAGCTCTAGAAGGGAAAGTATTGTAATCGGTCCAATTTGGACATAAGCGGTTTTCACCGGATCTTGACGTTTTGACGCCTAAGGAACTCAAAAAAATGGATGGAAATTTTCCGGCTCTAAATGTTCGGTGTCGCAGTCTAAATTACCTTATATCTCTAGAAATACTGAACCGATTTTTACCAAACTGGATCAGATTACTTCTATATATGTGGCATTGATGTCATTAAAATTTCAACTTAGGTAAAGGGATTGCGGCTGTAGAGCAAGGTCACCCTCAGTATTTTAAGATATCGCCCAATTAAGGTCATATTTTTCTTAGGCACATTTATTAAAAATTAAGATATAATAATATTTACAAAATTGCAACCCCACTCCAAAAAATGCTGTTGAGTTCTGCTATGTTGTGATATCACAGGTGAGCGATAGAATTAAATAAATGAATATTAATTGAAAAGTAAAAAAGTAACTCGGTCTAGCCGTATCTCGAATCGATCGGCCGGTTGACTGGGTAACTAGTGCCACGCGGCTACGCCGGTCTGCCGATCGTACAAGCGAAATTTGTTCTACGTTAGTTTAGTTAGCGCCGACCGTCGCCGCTACTACCCCCACACCCGCGCGAATTAAATACGCCATGCGCGTCCGCTTTATTTAGAATCATTGAATTAAATAAAGGAAAAAATATTACCTTTAAATAAAATTATATTTCCTGTCACGCGGCTAAAAGCAGCGTGAAACTGTTTAGAAAAATCAAGCAAGATACTTAATCGTTAAGGCGTCTATTTAGACTAAGAGTAATATTATTTTACTATTTAGTAGTTTGTAATTTAAACATCCCCCTGGCGAGTGAATCTTTGTAATTTTAAAATTATCAACTTTTGATTCGGGGCAAGCAATTATTTTTTTTGGGATACTTTCATGCTGTAAGTGTTTTTTGGAGAATTGTATTATTCACCATTTATTTGATTTCATGTTTTTCTCATAATGAAATTCACTAACAATTTTACAATGACATTGTTTTTTTGGTGGTTACAGTAAATAAGATTAGAATAAATTAATTCAACCCACATCCTTGGTCTAGTGGTGAACGCGTCTTCCTAAATCAGCTGATTTTGGAAGTCTTGGAGTTTCAGCGATCAAGTCGTAGTAAAGTCAGTTATTTTTACAAGGATTTGAATACTAGATCGTGGAGTAACCACGTAGCTCAGAAATTGCTGACTTGAGACTATACAAGACTACACTTCATTTACACTCATACCTATCATCCTGTGAAGTATTATCTGAAATGTAATTACCGGAGGCTAAACAGGAAAAAGAAAAGAATAAATTAATTCAAACCTTTAATTAATTAAATAATGTTAGTTTTTTTATCGTTTAAATTAGCAAGTAAGTTAGTTTTTATATAATGAATAATTAAAGTTGATATATGAATAATATATTGACCACAAATTTCTAACGTTAGGATTTTAATATACGAAATTTCTTAAATAAGTAACCTGAGGGTTAGAAAAAAAAATCATAATTGATTAAAGGCTAGAAAATAATTATTTTATTTTATTTTTTTATCATCTTTATGTTACAGCCAATTATATTAAGCCATGCTCAAAAAATGATCCAAAATTGAACGAGTGCGCTTTAAAAAATGGCAGAGAAGCAATACCAAAGATAATTAAAGGTAAGTACTCGTACATATTACTACGTAATATTATCGCATTTATTTCGATTTAATTAGATAATATCGGTAAATCATTCATTAACATCTTGCGATAACTTAGAAGAGTTATATATTTTGAATCGACTAAAGGAAAAATGTTTTGTACCATATTAAAATTTGATTGTTTTTTTATTCTATTCATTTTTAAAAATAAAACTGTTGTAATTATATTTTGTAATGGATAAAAAATACTGCCAATTTTCTCAGTAATGTGATTTCAATGTTCCATAACTTCATTAATAAATAATACAAAAAAACAGAAAGTGTATATAGCACGACCCTGCTATAACTCGGCTATCCGGATACATGTTATACCCGCGTTATTTCTAAGATAATAGGATAGACGAAAAAAAATTAAACATTGATTTAATATTGTAACACAATTAAAATATTACAGAATTTTACAGCTAAAAAGCGGACAATAAAGTTGATATATTTTCCTGGTATTGATTATTTATTTTTGTATAGTGAAAAAAATGATACGTGGAAAAAGTTTTAAAAAATTCTTTTTTTACTTTTTTTCTGTTCCCATTTCCAAAATTAACTCCTAAGAAATTTTTTTTCTAGATTTGTTGATTTTACTACGTTAAGTGGAAAAAACTAAAAAAAAAAAAAAAAATGCATTGAAAAATGTACAATCAATAAAAAGTTAATAGAGATTTCTTATTTTTGTGAATTATGATGAAATTTGATAATTATTGAATTATTTTGAATTTTGATGAAATTTGTAACATTATTATTAAAAGTTTAAATAAACCAAAATTTTTTAAATATTCCAATAATCTATATTTTTAAATTCTGATTTACTCCCCTAAATATATATATATATTTTTTTGCTTTTTGGATTAATACTACTCTTAGAATAAACAAAAAGTCGTTTAAAAAATATGGAATAAATAATAAGATAATTATTATTTTTCAATTTTCAGGAAAGGAAAAGAATTTGTGAGCACTTTTTTTAATGATAAGATATACATGTACAGAGATTAATACATAGTGGCATTATGTTTTTGGTTTGCTTGGCATTTCTCCCGCCACTACCCCATTCGGTCGCCTTAAACCATAAGAACGAACGTATGTCTGTGCCACAAACGGCTACTGAGCCTCGAAACAGTTTAGCGACCAGTGTTCTAAATAACTCCTAGAGCTTACCTAACAGCGTGAGCGGACTAAGCGCGATGTCATACACCACCGGCTTACGTGTCCCAACCGCTCACTTGTCATATATTTACTAAAATGGGTAGGTGCAACCCGTCAACTACTAAAAATATATATGACATCCATAAATTAAAATTTATTTTGTCAAGACAGCAATTCGCTGCCACGCCTAGGTCTCTGAATGCTAGCAAGTACCTGTCCACCATATTCAAGCGCTTGGAACTCTAATTGGTTGGTTATCAGCCATGTATCTCAAGGTTAGCTTCCCACAGCAGTGCGTTAGGAGTCTTTCCCATAAGTAAACTACTGATGTTGGTTGAACATAGCAGCAACCGCATCAAGGAACTACTACACGGTCCGACAATGCGGCTTTCGCCATATTGACTCGCCGCTTGTGAGTGGACAATTTTTCCCTTGACTTTTAAGTTCCAGGGTGGCCCGGTCTCTGGTTCCCACAAGAGCACGGCAGTCAAACATCAGGTGTTCATTTGACTGGACCTCCCCGCAGACGCACAGCTCATCAGCTGCCAGGCGGAACTGAAACAGATATTGGTTCAAATTAACATGGTTGGTGAGCACCTGGGCACCCGTTGCCCTTAAAAACGAAATCGAGGCATACCATCCCCCCATATCCCGTATAAACTTGTACAGGGATCTTCCCTTAGTCGTGGTGTCCCATTCCAATTGTCATGCTTCCATCGCGAGGCTCTGTAGCCTCTTTTGCAGGCGGGAGATTGGCAACTGAACGAAATTTAGATCCGGTGCATTGTGATCGCCGTTCCGTTCCGGTACTGGCCCGGCTCGAAACCGCATCCCAAATACCTCGGCCTCACGGTCTCTTCGCATTCTCCACATGGCTGCCCGAACTTTCACCACTAAATCGATTGGGAGAGCCTTTCCCAATACGGTGGTAGCCTCCTAGGAGGTTATTTTAAAAATTCCAGTGCATACAATTAAGGCTCTGCGCTGGGCACTCCTTAAATTTTGAATTTATATCCAACCTATGCACTCACGTGGCATTATGTTTGCAAAATTGGATATGACATTTTTGCTTTATAAATAATTTCCATCTAATTTTTCTACCTCGTAAAAATACGTGAGTAGCATGTCCGTGAAAATAATTATTAAAATGATATATGTATACATATAAAGTATGACGTGTTTGTTGTGGTCAGAAAAGAAACATGAGTATATATAAATTATTTTCATTAGTATATATATATATATATATATATATTATACTCATCAAATTAAACAAGATGCAACAATCATTTATTATAAGTACAAAAATGAAAAAAATAAATTATACTGTAATAAAATATGATTGGAATATAAAATATACATAAGTATTTATAACCGACAAGAAATAAAAATAAATGATTAACCAGTCGTCCTTGAAAAGAATACGTTTAAGCTCAAACAAATAAACAAAATTAATACCCAACTAAAAAATCTATTTAAAGTAAATTACACTTTTCAAAAGTATAAAATCTGAAGTATTATAATTTTATTAACATACTTATGGTAAATATTTAAACCATAATACACATTCATGTGGGTTGGAACGGTCTGGGATCAGTATGTAGGTCCATCTGCCTTTTGTCGGTTGATCCCATAAACGTCTATAATCTACCAAATTCTTGGTATACAAACGTATCATTTACCGAATTATGTTTGTTTTCAATTTGGCCATTGTCAACAGGACTAGAAACTTTTATTTTCTCTATTCTGTTGTTTTTTTTTTTGTTTTTCCAATATTCCTTAATGATTTCACTGCCCCATTTCTTCCTTTTTTTGACCATTGCATCATAATTCCTGGGTTTTTTAATTTCCTTATTAAAGGAAAGAAAATGATTACAATTTATATAATGGATAATTGGGAATGAGGAAAGTTGTAAATATATTTAGATTAAAAAAAGATTAGCATATATAATAGAAAGAAATGGAGATTATCATAAAAATGGCTGATAAAAAAAAATTTAATTAAGAATAACCTGTATATTTTTTCAATATCTAATAATACAGTCCAAGATGTGGAATGAATAACAAAGCAAAATCGGTATAAAAATTAAGCGTTTTAAGTGAATTTAAATAGCGAGTTAATTATAAAAAATTTAGAAGAATATTGTTGCGTTTCGCCACGTTCTAATCTTTATTATGACCGAGATGCGAGTAAAGCATCTGAGATATCAGATGCACCAGACCTTTATTTTTTCTAATAGCAAATATGTTCACTGTACAATCAACTCTGTGGTGAATGCAAGAATATGTTACTTATACCTTTTTAGGTTAATTTTTCCTTCATTACTCATTTTGCCTTTAGGTGGGCTTGGCATACAACCTTATACTCAGTACTGGCCTTGTAAACTTGAAAAGAACTTGCAACTGTAATCTTACTTTCTCAGTAAGTGTGTACATAGGATGATTGCTTTTCTTCAGTGAATACATTATTTTCAGGACTGACTAGAAATTCATGTCATGATGTCTATAATCATTCTGATTATATATAATAACTATTTACTTCTTTTTAAATAAACTTTGAACCATTAATCAATAAAACTACTTACTGCTAGTTATCAAGAATAATATAAGCAATACTCCTTATGTTTCCATAAAGAGAAATTCTTTAACTTATCAAAATGCTCTGAAACATACTGTATCAACTTTTTGCCACTTCAGGAAGCAGCAATAAAAATAATATTAAATAAAAAATTAGTATTAAATTGAAACCAGACAAAGGACAAAATACACGTGGGGAAATTTCTGAATTAACTCAAACATGTCCACCATACAATTCAAAACTTCTCTAAACTTTTAAGTTAAAATATATTTCCAACAAGCAAATATTTGTCAAGGGAATCTCCACATGAATTAAAAAAAAAAAATCTAAATTCAATTTTCTTAAATATTTTATTTTAGCAAAAAAAATGCAACTTAATAAATCACGACAAAACAGTTTTTCCAAACTAAGATAGGGTATTTTTTATAGACAAAATTTTGAATATTATATAAAAAGAATATATATATATAAGTTTTAAGGTTTTAATTATTGTCTCTGAAATCTTTTCTTATAAATTCATCATCGATGAATTAACCTCATGAAACAGTTTGAGTAGAGACATTGTTTAGAATTGAATTCAAGTTAAAAAAAGTTTCATTGAAAGGTTTCAGTTAATTAATGAGCTTTGAATAATTTTACTAATTTAATGTATTAAATTTTGAATTTAAATTTATTCTATAAATTTTATTAAAATTGCATAGTATTTAATGCATTTTATCTGAAAAAAATACATATAGGTCGAAATAATGGGTTAATTTTGCATCAAACAATAAAAAGAATTTATATATATACGCTATATATATTAGGTAATAACAAATACAAACTTTTTCAGAGTAATCAAATAAAATAAGTAAAAATAAATAAGCAGTGCACATTTAAAACCTGTTTGGATGACCTTAGTCAGATTTAATCATTAATCCAATAGGTGGAGTAAAAAATTACAAAGTTCATGAAAAAGTTTTTTTTGACCTTTATTATTCAAGGCAGAGGACGATGTAGCTGAGTCAATTATTAACATTATAATTAAACTTTCCAATATAGCTTAGATAAACTTTTTCATATGAAGGCATTAAAACATCCATAACTTATGAATTTATATGTAATTTTAGAAAAAGCTCCCTTATTAAATAATTGATTTATAAAATAACAAGTTAAATTATCATTTATTTAGAATATTCTTTATAAGTTCTGGAAGGGAAGTATCTGTAAAAATTACAAAACGCTCCATAAATAGATATGTTTGCTGATCTCATTGGCAGAGTGGTAGCATCTCAGTCTTTCATCCTTAAGTACTGGGTTCAAATCCTGGTCAGATGTGGCATTTTTTCTATGCTAGAAAATTCCATTTTCAGGTTCCCATGTACAAGCTTCTGTAGTGAACTAATTCATCAATTAAAACAAAAAAAAAGTTATTTTAAAACTTATTTAATTTTTTTCTTCAAAATTTTTATACTAAAATACCTCCCCAACAAATTACTTCCCAAAATGGATGAACTTTGATATATTAAAAAAAATTGTGCATACTATTTGCTCTAATTTAATTTTTTTCTCGCTCTTTGTGTGCCTTCTAAATCCTCTGCCATTCTTTTACCTCTACTGAGTTTTACCTTTATCATTCTAAATGGTCACAATTTAAATGAGAGAAATCCGACATAAATTTTCATTTCAATGATTATTTCTGTTTTCTTTCCTGTGAGAGAAGTAACATTAGAAGTTCATAATTATAATGTTTTTCTGTTCCAAATGTTTCCTAAAATTTTACCAGTTTCCTTTTTTTTTGTTAATATTAAATCCTTTTTGTTAAAGGGAATCCAGGTGGATGAGCTGCTTTTTCATAAATCCCTGATGTATTATACAAATGATAAGATACTTAACGTACAATTTATTGCTAAAATGTCCCACATTACTAACTAGGATGCTTGAATTTAGACTTAATTAGTCTAAACCACATAGTTCTGATTCTTAGTTTTTATTTATTATTTGTAGTTATTTTGTTCTATAATTACATTATTAATTTATTGTCAATACCTGTATTTATATTTAGAATTAAATATTTTTTGGAAGTGGATTAATATTAATCACTTTTATTTATTATTATTAATTGTATACTTTAGTAATATTGTTCCGATTTACCTTGGTTGAAGCTTTTATTAAATTTGAAAAAATATTCATCAAAATAAGGCAAAAAAATATAACATACAAATAAATAGTTATTTTATTTTGATCAGTACATAATAATACTTTAAATAGAACATAATAGTAATGGATAAATACTGCACATAAATAAAAAAACTGCCCTAGCATTTTTCTGGATATATAAAAAAAAATAAGGTAAAACCTTCATCAGAACAGCATCAAAACTGTAAAATTTATTATAATATAATAAAAAAAAATTAAATACACTTTTATTTATCTAATGAAAAGATTACATAAAAAAATACCCAAATTAATAAAGTATATTGTTTGGAAAAATTTTCCAATACGTATATATTTAAAGATGCACTAAAAAAATGTAACTTTCGTATTAAATCAAGAATAAATTTTTATAATAAACTCTTTGAATAAATTCAAATAACATTTTATACTGATAATGACAATCTATAAATATGTTTCCTATTCACAACAGTGAATGTACTTTACGTGAACATTTGTTTACTAGATCTCTCAGCTACAAAGGATTGAATTGTACGAAAATAGTTGTTGACTTATAAAGGTCATTATTTGTTATTTTTTAGGGACAAACTATTTTTTTTTTAGTAAAGGTGCAAATTTGCTGATATAAATACAAGGAATATACGTAAATCATATTTATGGACACAAACACTGGATAAATAAGCAGACAGAAACTCATGTTTTCTTCTGCTTCAGATTTTACTCATCATATTTTTGTATGGAAACTAATTCTCAGTCAAAATTCCAATAAATCTAAAATGATTAAGAAGGAAAAGTAACAAAGGTTCCTTGTAAAAAAGGCGTAAAAAAATTAATTTTGCAGGGGGGTTAAAATTCAGATGAAACAAAATAGAATTAACAGTTTGCTTAAGATTCTTTTCCTGGTAACACTTTAATATGTTTACATTCACCAAGATTTACAGCCAGAAATTAATTAAATAATATATATTTTCTATTTATATAAATATTTTCTTTTCAGGTGATGCAAAATACCGTATTCCAAGTTTAGAACCGCTTGAAGTTGATGAAATTATAGTAGGAGAAGGTTCACAAGGAAATATCGGTTTAAAATTGTCATGTAAAAAATGTAAATTTTATGGACTTGAAAAAGTTAAACTAGAAGATGTAAAGTGAGTAAATAAATAAAATATATTTTTTAAAACAATTTCAGACAAATCAAAAATTATAAAAGTACAAAATTATTAAATAAAATTATGACAGATTTCATGAAGTCATAATAAAATGAAAAAAAAAATGATTTATTATTCATTATATATAATTATAATTATTATATAATTTTTTTAAGGTAAAAAATACATACTATACAAGATTAAAAGGTAAGGGTTACAAACACAATTAGGTGTGCAGAATCATCAGGAAATACATATACTTTTAATGGCTGCTCGGTGAAAATACACATAAATTTTAGATTTACAAATAGCGGTACATATTCATTTGTCAACAAGTAAATCTTGAATATATCAACTCATATGGAATAAACATCAATTTAAAAGGTGTTAATGTATATTATTTGCACTGTTAAATTAACACGAATACAAAGTTTTAAAAAATTAATATCGTTTAAAAACTCATTGACAGAGTAATATGTTTTCTGTAAAATTTTTCTAATTTGATATTAAATAAACCGATAGGAAGATATTTTAAACGGGTTAACAATTTATATTAATGCAAAAATAATAAGGGCCTTCCTTATACAATGGAGTATTGTACTGTATAATATGAAAATGGTCAGTTGTCTGGTTTTAGCGCTTTGGAAATTATGGAATATATTTTTTTCAATAAAGGGAGTACAGCTATAAAAAAAAATACATAAATAGACTGGGAGAAAAAGAAATACACTTTACAACTAGAACAACAATAAAATATAACCAAAAAAGGAGTAAAAACAGATAATTTTTTCATTCCATGATCATTTCTGTGAAAGTAGATCTGATCCTACTACGTTCTTCATGCTCATGATGTCAGGACCTGTAAAGATAGTACATATTTGGTATATGATAGGAGGCTGCTATGGACCAATACAGGGGCTCCTGTGTGTTCCTGTCCTCTAATTGCATAATAAGTCTGATGACTAAAGTGCTTCACAGGTACAGCTGGACCTCTGAATCACTCCTCCCAACAATCAGTAGAAATGATGGGAGAAGATTAATATTACAAAATTATGTGACTTGAAAACACAAACAACAAACAGGATATAGATATAAAAATACTACTTTATAGAAAGTTTGAAATCTGGTCATCATCTTGAAAAGTGGTTCAGTTTTTAAAATAGTAAAATAATTTAGTATATAATTTTCATGTAAAATTTTATTAGAAAAATGATGGTGAAACACATTTTCTGATATCTACCTGTTTTTGAGATATTAGCCACCATTCAAATTTAAATAAGAAAAGAAATATAGGATAACATGTTGTAGAAATTTTTTTTATCATGCTTCAACTTCAAATTGCATTTAATAATGTACTTGTTATTGTTGTAAAACAAACAGTATTAACTCAATAATTTAGTAAAAGTGGACACAAATTGTACTTTAAAAATACTTTTCAATATTACTGTAAAATTACATATCGCTGTACATACATATATTTGTTGAAAAGTATAAAAATTTATAAACGATTAGTAGGTAAATGTTAATGTTGATCAAATTAAATCAATATTTAAGATTAAATAAAATAACAATAATAATGTGTAACTCTAAAATTTTCAGAATAGATCTGAATAAGAAGCATATTCAAATTGACGTCTCTTGTCCTAAAATTCAAATTGCAGGAAAATACAAGGCATCTGGAAAAGTCCTTATTTTACCGATTACTGGAGATGGTGATGCAGATATTAATCTTAGTAAGTAAATTAATTTATAGAAAAATCATTTTTAATTATTTATTAAATTAAAAAAAGTATATTTTATATTTAATCGTTAGTTTAAAGAAATGGACATGATGGTTTTTAAGGTAGTTTACTAATAATCACAAAGAAACCATTCATTAATGAATGTAGGGAACACAAAGAATGTCAATATTTAACAGGAGATGAATTTCAAGTGGCAAAACTTGTAATGAAGCATCTCACTTCTCCAATTTAAAAATAATTCAAGATCCAACCGTAAAACGTAGTTCTAATAATCATTGGGACTGCTACAGATACAATTTTATGTAGTTTTATTTTTTAAAAAACAACAATCAACAATTAAAGTTTAAAAAAAGCATGTTAGTGAGAGGTCTAATTTTCTACATTTAACTTACAGTCCAAACTCAATCTTACTTGTTTTTTCCTTGGCTCTTTCGTGAAGTAGACATGAAACATATTTCACTGAAATAAAATTTAAAAAATGTTTAATGTACAAAACTAGCTCAAACTTCAAGTCGACAAACCTTTTGCTCTTGTCATAAAAAACATATAAAAACAAATTAGCAGAGAATAATGTTGACAGTTTAAATAGATAAAGTGAATTAAAATAATAGTTATCTGTCTTTATTTATTAAATGACGCTTCTATATCACAAATTTTACCTTAGTTTGTAATCTTTAAGAAACCGATACTGTTATGTGATACGTGATGAACATAAATGCATTATTTTTTTTAAGATAAAGGTATTTAGTAGCGTTTTCTATAAAAAAAATAAAAAATAAAACAGTTGAATGAGTAACTTTACTTATGTTATCGTTTATCCTCCAAATAAGAGTTCATCAAATTTTTTGTAAGAAAATTAGTTATAATTTAATCTAGATTACAGAACATTATTTACAAACTTTAGTTAATCTCAGACATGCTTTTCCTACATTATGTGAAAGTAAGAATTTACAGAAACAGACTTAAAAGGTAAATGGCTAACAAATATTCTTCTATATATGCAAAAGTGAAAAATATAATTTACCCGATCTATAATTAAAAACTGTTATATAGCTTAGCTTTAAGTATAGACTAAGATCAAATAATAATCTGAAAAATTTGTAAAAGAAAAGACTTAAAAATGGGATAATCGCAGAAAGGTGTATTTTCACTTTTACATAAAGTACAGATTAAAAGAAAAATAAGAAAACTTCATTATTAAATAACTTACAACCGATTCATGTGGTAAAAATCTTAAATTAGATGTAAAATATTGTTTTACTCCTAATTCAAAAACAGATAATTATATCTAACACTAAATATAGTACATTAAAGAAAATAAATTAAAAAATTAAAGGATAAATAAGAAAAAATGTATAGGTACCTATTAAAATTAATTCATATGTGTGCATATTTCATTCATAAAATGCAAAAACGAAATTTATTAGTTGGAATTGTAAAAGGGTCCGTCTGATTGTAAGATAAAAGGCAATACTATAATAGAACATTATAATGTAGAAGTTAATCAAATGGAGTTAGCCACATCATCACCTAAATTAATTCTAAATGATTTATTAATCATGTATCTCATCGTAGCGATAAACTGCATCATTCTCTACATCATAATTGATAGAACAGTTTAGAATTAACTCTTTTAAATCTTTTTCAATTACCTTTCTACAGCTCTCATTCTGTTTCATTTTATCGAATGAGTCTAGGACCAGCTGGTTAAAAACATCATAAACTTCCTTGTTCCCATTTGTTTTTTACTTTTATCAATCTTTAAATGGGAGGCCTTCTATATCTACAGTCTCAAACTCTACTTTCAATAGACACTTGCCCTTTTTGGATAGTGTCTAAACAAGTAATTGCCTCTCATCCATTTTTCATTTCGATAGACTGTGTATATTTTTATGGGTCTCACTAGGGAGTTGTTTCTTCATTGAAAACATCTTCAATCGTCCATTTCTTAGAAACAGATTTCATGAAGCTCCCTAGTGCTTCATGTTCATTGACCTCAGACTGATCAAACTGAATTCAATTAAGACTGCTCAATTGATTTCCCAAATGACAATATTTTTGTACAGATTGGTACAGGTAAACAGGAAATTTTGAAAGTAATAGCCGCAGCCCTGAGGAACTGGTAGAAGGATGGGAGTGGCATCTTTCCATGCAAAACTACCTGCCATGTAGTAATCATGAACCAGTGGGTCAGCACACAACATGCAAGTGCTATGAAAACATTTTATAAAAATGGTGACAGTGTGACTACTGCTGAACAGGAATTCTGATGCCGTTACAATTTAGGACGTCATAATCACGTTCCATCTTGCCACGCCATCAAGAAATGGGTTGAGAATTTCGAAGAGACAAGGTCAGCTCTAAAAAAACCCACCAGGAGGTCAATGAACTCAACAAACCCCAGACAACATTGAAGCAAGCCCACGACGACACAACGCAGCAGCATTGAACCTAAATCGAACATCCATCTGCCAAATACTTCACAGTGATTTGAAGTTTATCATATGGACACTGTTTTTAGAAATTGAAATTTTTTGTTTTGGGAAACTTAATGGTATGTAATTTACTTTTCATTTTCTACAATAAAACTTGTAAATTCTTTTTTTTTACTTTTGTGAGTTACTTCAACTTACAAATTAAATTAAGGATGCATTGTTTCTAGCATCAAGATACCAGCATCCAACCACAGAACTAATAACAGGGAAAAAGTAATTAAGGACAAGGAAATGAGTTGGGTGACGAGAAAGCATAACCTAGAAATAAGGGTAATTTATTATCTTGCCCAGACCTTAATAAACTTACAGATGTTATAAGATTTAATTTTTTATTTGATGACCCCTTTAATTTGCATGATATTCCATAAGTCTGTAATATATAGTATTAATATATAGTCTATAATATATAGTATAGTATTATTATTTATTTGGGGCCTGTAGATAGCTGTCTCTCTTGCTTGTGTAAATTTAACTTGTTACATCTCTGGATTTGCAGGCCTTTACTTTTCAGGCCAAAAAGTACTTATAATTAGAAACCAACAAAATAACAGTTAAGAGAAATTATTGAGAAACCATTAGCATAAGAAATAACTGGTCCAACTAAACCGCAAACTGTTTAGCTCACTCATAAGAAGGCATATTAATCCTATTCACTGCTCTAACATACATCCAATTCATAATTTAGTAATATATATTCATGAATGTTTTCTAATTAAGTAAAAAAAAAAAATTATTAATAATTAAAAATTTATTTTACAGAAGATGTAAAACTGAGATACATTAGTGATTTCGAACTTGTCAAGAAAGGTGGCAAGGATCATATTAAATTAGTAAAGCCAAAATTAGAAGTCGAAACTGAGGGTATGACGTTTAAACTGACCAATCTTTTTAATGGAGATAAGGTTTTGGGTAAGTAAAACCTTAAAATATATTTCTGAATAACATTTACTATAAGAAAGTGTCTGAATCTGTAAACTTGTAATTAAACAAAACTGCTACTTATGAAGTGGTAACATTATAAATGTTTAAATGAAATCTTGGAGCTGTAAACACAAGCTTTATGTGTCAACACAACTTACTGTGTCACGTTTAAAAATATTTTAGTCAATTATCAAGAAACATCCAGCTTATAAGGAAATCATGAATGAAGTTATTTCCTTTTAATTTCTTCACCAAGTCAAATAGATAACTATACATCAGCATGCTAAACTCACTGAAATGTAGGTGATATTCTAATGTAAACTAACAATTTCATTTATTTTACTGTTAGACTGGCTGTTTAATGAACATTATTGCTCTCAGACAAACCAACTTTGATTGATGATTCTGTGCTTCACATGCTGCTTCTGTCATAAAAAATTCTGCTAGAGAAGAATAAGTAGAAATAAAAAATTTATGTGCCATAGAACTATGCTGCTAATATTTAGATAATATCTTTGCCAATTAGTTTAAGGATTAATAAGTCACTTCATAATAAAAATCCAATAAAATTTATAAATAATTTCCCATCTTTCCTACTAATCTATCAAATTTATCTTTAAAAAAAGGAATAGCAACAAAATTTTATTTTTTTTTATTGATTTTTAACCTAACTTAAATAGTGTCAAAAATACAAGAAATACATAGTAAAAATTTCTCTATTAGTTGCTTCCCGTAAATTATCTTTCTTCCATTGTTCTTACAAAATTTGGGTGATTTCCTGATATTAACTACTTTTTTCAAAATACAGCAACTTCAACAAAGAATGGTTAATTTAAAAAAAAACTGAAAGTATCAAAATATCATTTGTTTATCTTTACAAACTAAATAAGAAAATTTGTACATACAGTAATAAAATTAACTACTAATATGATAAGAACAAAGTGATATTTAAAATAAAATTCTTTTATTCCTTTGGAGAGGAACAAATTACAACAATCTGAAAATAAATAGATCACATACAAGCTGCTATAGTGAAGTTATATTTATAAGACAAGGCTCTGCCAAATCATTCTTTTTCAAAAGTTACTAAACTGTATTAGCATAGAATATTTTATCACATTTTATTTACAAATATCATTCATTTGAGATGCATAGTGTTTTTCATCACTACACGTTTTTAAAACAAATATTCCTCTCTGAAGCACCTACTGCTTGAAAAATTACCAATAAGAGAAAAAATTCATTATTTCAGAAATATCAAATTTAGTTAGTAGCGATGAGAAAATATTTATGGTTAGGTAGAGTTAATCATTCACATATATATATATATATATATATATATATATATATATATAAAACTTCTGAAAACTGAAATAATTCAACATACTGACCACCTGCCAATTAAAATCAAAAAAACAAATTAACCACCCAACACAGTAATAAGAAACTAATAGCCACTCAACTTTTGCAGAATCCCGCATCATCAGTCAATCTATAATTCTACAGTTACATCAACAAATAACAAAAACAAAAGAAGTAAAAACTTATAAATCTAGGAAACATAAACTCTAACAACTATAAAATTTGTAACACACAACTTCAGTCATACTGGAATAATGTAAATTTAAAATGACACAAAACTGCATTCATAAACATTGTTGCCAACTGCTACAACCCACTATGTCTTTAATTAAAATATCATCTTCAAAAATGATCTGTTGTTTAATCATTTCATACTTTTGTATGAATTTATAAATATAATATTTTTCAAGTATATTCATTTTTCTTTATTTTTGTTACAAATTTCTAAATTATTTTTATAATCAATAATAATATGCTTACATTGCAACAAATGATCGGCCATATTAGAAACCTCTCTTTCTGTTTCTATAAGCATTGAAATGTTCCATAAATCTTTTTTTAAAACATCTTGTAGTTTTAACAGTATAAATTTTGTTATAATCATTACATTTAATTTATTTTTCTTTTTTAAAGGTGAACAAATGAACACTTTTTTGAATGAGAACTGGCGTGAAGTACTGAAAGAATTTGGTCCAGCTGTAATAAATGTGTTATCGGAAGTGTTTACAGTAATTGTAAACAATATTACTGATTTGGTATCTTATGAAGATATATTTTCAAGCTAAATATAATTTCAAAAACTAAATGCAGACCATAAATTGTACAATAATAATAATTATTATTATATATTTAGTGATACTTTATACTATGTTGTTATGTTGTCAAATGTAGGATTAGTTTGGTAAAATGTTATTATTATTAAAATAAATTTGTTTTTAAGTACTAATTTTACTTTTATTAACTGACTTCAATAAAAGAAAGAGGTTTTCACTTCACCCAAGTTTTTTTTTCTTATTTTTATGTACAAACCTTAGTCAAACCTCTTCACCAAACCGAGTTTTTGATGTTGATTCCAATATCCATGATATGTTGAATTGCTGAAAAATGAGTTCGAGATGGGTTTTGAGACCATTAACTCAAAATCACAAAGACACCAGAAATTACATTTGTATAGAGCTTAAACAATGTTTAGAGTGGAACAAAACATTGGTTTAGTGGAAGATAAATGCTTTTATAGATTGTACGTTAACTTACGACAAAACTTAGATTCATCATTTTCAGTTGGTATCCAAATGTCAGAATATGGAATGGAAATATTTGAGTTTACACACCAGGAAAAACTGGTAAAGTATTGCATGACTTTCACGGCTATGTAGGTCAACCCATACTATACCTTGCATAGTTTTATCATTGCAAAATTTTTCCAATTTTGCCAAAAAGTATTTGCAATTCAAAGATTAAGGGTCTCACTTCCATAATAAAATAACTTCATCTTTTTATAAAACAATCAAAAATGTACTTGAATTAGATTAGAAAACTATTTTGGTAACAAATTTTTGAATGTTTCTAATCAAGACATCATAATGTTAAATATAAAACTACAAATTTACATTTATAACAAAAAAATAAAATACATTAATATACATGTAACATTTTACTATTTTTTAAATTTTTACTTATTAAATGTGTGTTGAAATAAAATATATATATATATATATATATATATATATATATATAAAATAGAATCAACCTGATCCACCCAAAGAATTGTATAAAATAAAATGACACCTTATTTTTTCATACAATCTCTACAAAAGCGCTCTTGTGGCAACCCGCACCTTCAGTTGTAGATTTTTTCTTTTTTGTACAATATTTGGTGTTAAATTAGATATTAAACTCAAAATTAAAAATTAAAGTATAATAAATTAAAATATAAAACTAAAAATTACATATAAAAATATGACATCAAGCATTATAAAATAAAATAAAATATACTGTAGTAATTAAATTACTATAGTACTGGCTGGCCAAACACATTTAGTATATTATATTTTATTTTATTTTATAATACTTGACGTCATATTTTTATATGTAATTTTTAATTTTGAGTTTAATATGCAATTTAACACTAAATATTACACAAAAAAGAAAAAAAATCTACAACTGAAGATGTGGGTTGCCACAAAAGCACTTTTGTAGAGATTGTTATGAAAAAATAAGGTGAGTGTCATTTTATTTTATTCAATTCTGTACTTGGGTGGATGAAGTTGAATCTATTTTATATATACAATAATTATTAGTACAGAGATGATATGGATCTTGAAAAGATTGACTTTAGAAAAATAATATATATATATATATATATATAATCAAATGCAAAAGTATAAAAACCATTTACCATCAAGAGTACAGAATTCAATAATGCTTCTTACCTTATGCCTATTATTTTTTTCTAATAGCACTTTTGAGGTTTTCCTTCATCATCAGTTAAAATTTTCTTCCAAATCACACATTAAATTCAAACCATTAAAATTATAACACATAAGAATATGTAATCATAAATATTAAAAAAATTTTTTATTATGTGGATAGCCACACATTCAGTACTGTACTGAAGTTATTTGAATTTATTTAAATTATGTGCTGCTATCTAAGGTGGTTTTGATAGCAAAAAAAGACGGTTTTATTTTAAAAAAAACAAAAAAAAAATTGTTATGTTTGATATGTAATTTTATATAATTTACATACAACTGACGATGGAGGATCCCATGAAAGTGTTACTGTGTTATTGGAATAAAGAAAAGAAAAAATAAGGTAAGTGTCATTTCATTTACTTTGTAATTTTGTACTTGGGTTGTTCAAGTTGGTTTTTGATTATAAAAAATACAATATATTGGTACAGAAGAATATGGGTCTTATAAGTATTGACTTTAGAAAAATATATACTATTATATAAAGAGGAAGAGGGTTTTTGTTTGTTTGTAATAAACAAAAAACCCACTTGATCAATCACAAACAAATTTTTACCCATGTTTCTTGGCATAACTGAGAAGGTTTGTAGATATATTTCATCTGGAAAAATCTCATATATAGTAGTGGAGATTTACCGGTTGAAACGCAAACTTTAATGAACTGAATTAATGAACAGTGAACTGTGAGTATCTACCTCTGTGTAAGGTGGGTTTGAACTAAATGATTTGAATAAATCAAATGAATAATATTACAAAATAATTAAATTTACGTTAAATAAAATAATATTAAATAAATTAAAAAATTTCTGTTTAACAATAATGGGAATCTCGTGGGACTGAGTGTGAGGCTAGAATAGTGAGGTCCAAGCACCTTGAGGGAGGCTAGAACAATCACCACCAACCAATAACAACCAGTGTGATCTTATAATATCTCTGCAAACAATCGTCCGATTTTCAAAATTAAAAAAGGGTATTTGTTAGTAGGTTGAAGGCTAACTTTTGCATGCATCAGGTACAATCTCTATCTAACAGATCATGGTTATTTGGAAATGTGTATATATAAAGTTTATCTGCTTGCTTATTACCACATCATGTGAGAACCAACTGAGCGATTACACTGAAATTTGCAGGATACATTCAGGTTATCCCAGGGAAGGTTTTAAGCCATCGCCGAGGCCGTATGGTGCATATATAAAATAAACATAGTAAATTATATTTTTATGCAGTAAATACAAGTATAGTGCATGTTTGTAAGTAATGATACTAAGAGCTAAACAAACAGTAAAACAGGAAGAAGTAGGGAAGATATGTTACAGCAAATTAGAAAAGTCAAGTCTGATAGGAAGCAGTTACATCTCTTTAGACAGACTTTTTTTGGATACAAAAAAAAAGAAATTAATATACAGATACATACAGGATGTATCTGTATTTTGGAGCTTTAAAACGTCAAAATGTGGATTTTGGGATGAAATAAGAACAGAACATAGGTGGATTTAAAGAACAGTGTTGAAACAAATTGTTGTGGATAAATTGGGAAGAAATTGTAATGAATGATGAGTTACTTAAAAAGACAAAGGAACATAGAGCTGCATAAAAAATTCTAAAGACAAACTGTTAGTATTATGTATTTAGGCACAATAATCTTTTAGTTAATCTTTTAGGAGTAATACATAGATAACAGGCTAGAGAAAGGCCTTGGTTACACTTTTAAAGTAAATCACCAAAGATGCTGCAGCTGACAATTACGAGGCAATGAAGCGAATGGATTGCGATATATATTAAGATGAACCATTGCCAGCCAATCATTAGATTGAATCAATATGAAGAAACAATAGAATATGGATAAGCTAAAGATACACTGATATCAAGAGGCAGACCAAACACTTAAGTAATGTACGTTTATTTCCGTTTATAAAAACACACATCTAACAGCACTGCCTTTCAATATAAAACAAATCTACGGATTAACAAGGGTTTTGATAAAAACATATTTAAAAATAGGATTAAAATAATATTTATTAAAAAAGTAATACAATATTAATGTATAAAGCAAATTCAATATAAATTCCATAATGATATCCTACGGTCAAGGCTACAACACACTAATAAATAATCACATGACCAACTCTGCACTTTATTATAAGAAAATAGTATTTCTTGAGTAATTTCTTTATGAAAGTCTAAAACTACTAATAACTTTAATGATTTACATGAAAACAGTCTTATAAATTTGTCCCAACAAGCAGTAACAAATAATTTACAATCAGGTCTAATCGCTATAAAACTTACACCAGGATTCGTTAATTTTACTTCACGCTTTTTTACAACTGAAATATCTGAAGTTTCATTTCTTAAAACTAAATCAAATTCTAAAATTTTATCTGTATTTGAACCAACATAACCAAATAATTTTGAATTATGATTAGGATAAAATTTTAAATCGAGTGCCATAGGGCAATCCGATAATAATTTTGTAGTATTAACGCATTCATTACATAACAATGACCAGATTTTAATAAAACCAGACTCGTACAGAACTAGAACAAAATGAATAAATTGTTTTATAACCATTATTTCACCAATATTTTCAGATGAATTAACTTTAAACAAAATTTCATTATCAACATTATCATCAAATGAAATTAACTTAATGATGGAATTATTATCAGGACAAATAATAAATTTATTTTTATAATCAATAATACTTTTACAAAAGCCAAAATATTCTAATTTAATAACCCTTTTAAATAATAATTTTTCACCTATTTTATTTTCTATCCAAAATTTATAACAACCATTTTTTTCTTGAGTTAATAATATCCTATTTTCGTCACTAGAATGTATTTTATGTAATGCAAGACATGTTTCATCACCAATTTTATGAGATGTAATTTCTCTATTATTCTGAAACACATTTACAAATTTAATTAAATTACATACTAATAAAATGCCAATGTAATTAAGGGTGCATTTGTAGATTTTCCATAACCAGAATGTTTGATTTTTGTATTATAGTAGAATGCAAGAATATGGTCCACAGCCATAGGTGGCGGCTGCATGTCAGTGTACTGCAAAATGCACATTCGGTATCATGTTTACATTAATAAGAAGCAAAACTTATATTATTCACATCAAATGTTTAATTTATCTTCATGAATTAGATTTTTAGCAACTTATTTCATTATAGTTTATTAACAGATATCCAAAAGCAAGGACCATTTTCGTGCTGTCAATTTTTATAATTTAGGTTATATTTTTTGTTGGCACATCATTGTTTAATAACTTATCATTAAAAATAAAAGTGAAATGAGCGTAAGGAATCAAACAATACAATTTAATATCCCCAGAAAATGTAATATATGAACATTTGTAACCTGAATTATCACACACCATTTAAGAAAGGAATAATATCATTCATTAACAAATATGATAAGAATAAATACTTAGTGTTAGAATAAAACGTAGGTAATACTTTAAGTTAAAATAAATTTTATGTTAAAGGAAAATTTTTTTTTATTTCTCCCAAAAAGCAGTACCAAACAGATATTCTGGCATGTTGTGGCTTCACTGCACCCCTGAATGTAACATTACATTGATATAAGTTATGGCAAACTTAATTAGATCTACAGTTTTAAAACCTTTTTTTAAAGTATTAATCCAAAAAAAGACAATTGACCAAACTAAACAGAAATGATGCATCCAATGTACAGGGATTGTTTTCTTAATATGGTTTCAATTGATGGCATTTACTTTTACTTTAAATCATTTTCTTTTTAAGCTGTTACTTCCTGTGTACCTGAGATATTTCACATATTGTTACACCAGCACGTTGTAATAAATCGAAAGGTATTCAATGATAACTGTATCAACCTAAGCTCCAAAAAATAGACCTTAAAAAACCAATTTCATAACAAATGTTCTAACATTTTTTTTTTAAGTTACAAACATCAGTTGTTACATGCATTATACTAAGAATCTAACCCAAAAGAAACACTTTGCTGTACTTATAATAATGAAGTAGGCACAACAATTTTTAAACAAAATACAATTCAGTAATCAGACATTTTTCTTTACAAAATCAATCAACTACCTAGATTTGTTGCAATTTAAGTATCCTCAACTGTATGTGAAAATCTAGTACTTCAACAAGGTGCCATTCTATCATAACATTATTCATAAGTTTCTACATGTTATATTACCACTGTGCTAGATAGGAATGGTTGGGTGAAAAGCAATAGCCACCACAACTGCTGAAGATTTCAATTCTGGGGCTAATTATATAATAATCAGTGTATAGTGTTTGTATATAAGTAGTATTGATCACTCAGAAGCAAGTATCATAAAAGCTGTGGTAAAGTAAACGTTATACAAAACAGAATTCCAAATGGGTGTTAAAAAACTGACTACCATAGAAACAAAGGATCAGTGCAACAGCCAACAAACAATAAGCTTGTGATAATCTACCTGCCATCCATTCTTTTCCGTGTTCATAATATGTGCAAAAAGAAACATAGAATCTGTCACAATCACTCAAAACAACTGCAAGGTGCATGGATGATGCAACAAGTTATGACCGTCTCTTTAAGGGGTTTAATTCAACAAACGATCAGTGCATCACTATTTTTGATTTTGAAATTTGGTACATGATAACTACCCACCTTGTAGTGTCAAAAAAATACTTTTTTATATTTAATAAAATTTTTTTTCTTCACTAATAGACTATTTTCTAACTCGCCAACATGTAAAAACAGCCATTTTCATCACTTTTTCTATGAGCTGTAGCATTCTTATATATGATAACTACCAGTCTTATAGTGGCCAAAAAATATTTTTTTATATTTTTAAAAACATTTTCTGAGTAATAAACTATTTTCTAACTTGGCAAGAGGTAAAATCAGCCACTTTTGTCACTTTTTCCACGAGCTGTAGGATTCTTATTTTACATCATACAGAGGTCAAGAAGAGCTTTTTGGAAAGAGTAAAGATGGAACTTTATCTAAGTATACTCAAAATTCATTTACAAATTGTTGTTTTTTTTTTTCAAATTTTGGACCCAAAATAAATAATGTAGGGCTTAGGGTAACAGGTTGTTTTTTACATTTTAACTCTTAGGTACTACGAGTAATTATTAAAAAAAAAACTGGACTGTTACCGAGTGTCCTTCATTAAAAACAATGGCCGTCAAATCGTACGATGAATTTTGAGAACACTAAGATAAAGTTCCATCTTTACTCTTTCCAAAAAGCTCTTCTTGACCTCTGTATGATGTAAAATAAGAATCCTACAGCTCATGGAAAAGGTGACAAAAGTGGCTGATTTTACCTCTTGCCAAGTTAGAAAATAGTTTATTACTCAGAAAATGTTTTTAAAAATATAAAAAAATATTTTTTGGCCACTATAAGGTGGGTAGTTATCATATATCAAATATCATCAAAAACAAAAATGGTGATGCAATAAAATTTTTGACAATTTGTCGAATTAAAATGGAATACCCCTGCATAACACACTCATAGAATTTTGAAGAATGTCACAAACAGTTATGTGGCAATTATTAAATTAAAAATATCATGTTACATGATATGATGATATTCTAACACAATATAGCATCATAGATGACAAGAAAAATCCATGCAAATCTGGTATGAACTAAATCCAAACAACAAAAGACCACATTATTGTCACGGCTGGCTAACACTAATGACTTTCATAAACATTTTAAACCACTCATTTTACCATGCTTCCTTCAATGACATTTCACATGGTATGTTTAATGAAAATGGTAATATGCATGATGAACAGCAATTGAGTGCAAGCTTCCTTGGTAGCTACAGTAGTTCATTTATTATATGGTTCTTAAGTGGTTAGTAACTGAAACATACATTGCAGTTATTAAGAATAAAGACAAATGTGTGACTTCCATGATTAATGGTGTAACATTATTTAAGATATGACAGTAAACACTGACTGAGTAGCAATACACTCAAGTTTGGTGGAATCCACTTGATATGTTATGAAGAAGAGCCACTATTCTGATACACAATTCAGCAGTAAATATACTGCTTTAGTATGTCAGACAAAACATGTAAACCCTACCCTACAACCAATCACATACAACAGAATCACAGAGGTTGGACCAATCAATGTAAATTCTGATCTGATAAACTATTGATTTTTATTTTCTTAAAGTAATTTTTTCCGAGTGCCCAACTTTTATCATTTGATGCATTTTTAATTATATTTTGGTAGCAATGAGCTAAATTTTATCAAACTGATGTAAGATACCAGATTTCATAGTTTTATATAATTTTTATTTTTTATTTTTATTTCATTCTTTGAAAAAAGGAAACAATCATTTTTAACCCAAACAATGCAGAAGAACTTAATTGTTTAATTCCACGTAAGTGTCAGAGAAGTGGAATTAATCAATAGCCTCGCACTTTTTATATTATAATTCATTACTTTCTTGTAATTTTAAATGTTTACTAAACCGTATACTGGATGCTTAGCAAACCAATGTTTTCTTTCTTAATACTTAACAAAATGATAACATAAAACAAGATCTGAGCTTACTGGTAAATTACCATTGTAAATTGGTACTAAGATATTTATACAACAATTTAAATCAAATATTCATTAGTAATTATTTTAATATTTTTAACACTAATGTTAATTCAAACTAAACATTTTAGCAGCAGGCATACTGTTATTGTAAAGAGTAAGGTTAGATAAACAGTTAACCTGAAAAAATGAATCAGAGCATCAGTCTTGACTGGGCCCCCACCTGCTTACTAAACACATTACAATATTATTACAAATGCAAAGAAACCAAATCCTTTTTTTTCCTTGATTAGATCTTGAAATTGGAAACTGGAAAAATCAATAAAGTTGAAAAATTTAACACTTAGATGAAGTTATTCAGTTGAATTATTCAGAAAAATTAGCAATCAAAACAAGGACAAAGAAAAATGGAAATAGCATATTACGTTGTCAAAACATCTACAATAAAAAATTAACATCTGTAAACACATAAATAAGATATTATAAAACAGTACTTCAATCAGCATCTTTGTAAGGATCAGAACGCCTTAGCAACACTATAACTAATAAAACTGAAAAACAAAAGTATGAATTCAGACCACAACAAAATGATTAGAAATATAAATTAAATTCAAATAAGAAAGTTAATCAAAATACATAAAAGAATCACAGACAAAATGAAAAAGAGGAGAGTAATGTTCTTTCGTGATATTTACAGAATGGACAACAACAGACTAAGAAATTGTTTAACCACTACTTAAAAAATAAAATAACAGTTTGGTTAAATTAGCAACTAATATTAAAAATTTATAACTAAAAAAGGAGGAACAAAACAAGAAATAAAATTTAAAAAACAAAATTCCAAGAAAATCCCAAACCAAAAGCAGGCAAAGGTCAAGAAAGTGGAAAAATCATTCTGATAAAACGAAACAGTACTGGCATAGGATCAAATGCTAAAACAAGAAACAGCTGTAACAAAGAAGTTACATAATTTAACATAAAAAGAACTTCAGGAATCATAATTTCCACATAATTTGAAAACAAGTTAGTAATATTGTTTTATTTTTATTTTTTTAATTATTGTTTTGTTTGCCATATTAGTCAATAACAAAAGACTGTTGATCTGTTTGCCATACTTGGATACCACATATTTATGTGAACTGGTAAAGTTTAGATATATTTAATTCATTAAATATAAATATAATTTATGAAAAAATAAAATAGAAAAAACTCATTGGTAAGGAGCAATTACTTGATCTACTTCAATTTTGTTCATACTTTAATATCCTGTAGTATATATACTCAGGACTGGTAAAACACAAGATGTAAATGTTGGAAAGCAGGTTTGTATAAAGGGTGACCCATATGCGGTCAAAGTTTGCACTGAATTACCAGTATTCTAGTCAATTATGTATTAGTTAGTTATCAAGAGCTGTTACGATGCTAATCCACTCTATGGAGAAAGGTTAGGATTAAGGTTAGACTTTTGTGGAGAAATATTATGGATAAATTATCAACTTATGGCAACACTTAACACCATCTTAAACGCTTGGCCAAATTTATGTTTAAATGGGAATATAGCCACTACAAAGAGTGAGACTACACTCCATGTTCCATGCTGTTAGTCAGGTGTATGATGGATAATAATTACCTTATTAAGAGTGCTGTCAGTCATCTTCAATGTCTGACTACAAGTCTAACTTTTGTAACTATTAAGGTTAGTTTATGGTTTATTCCTCCTTCCACAAAACTTTAATCTTAATCGTAGTCTCTCTCCACAGAACAGTCCCCACACACAGAACAGAGGTCCTCATAACTCACAAAACTGATAAGTGACTACAGTACTGATAATGCACTGCCGACTTTGACCTTGCATAGGTGACCTGCTTTCCACCACTTAGATCTTGTTTTTTTCTGATCCTAACCATATCACATCTATTATGGTATGAAAAAATTGAGGGTGATCTAGAACAAATTGCTCAGAATTGCAACTAATTTTACCAGCAATTACCTTTATCTTTAGATAATCTGAAATGGATAGTTTAACCTAAACATACAACATTCCTTAAAATAACTTGTGCAAATAACATATTAAGATCCATATGCATGGATCTAAGTTTTAGGAAAGAATACAGCAATCAGCTATGATATTATAATAACTTAGCCTATTCAGAATTAATAAATTGTGCAGAAACTGTAATAATATTTTAACTCTCTAATGACAGGAATGAATAAATCACAAGTGTACATTACCTAACCACAGCATTAACACTAGCAACAATACAACATATCACACTGAAATCAAAACAGTAACAGAGTCTTCCAAAATATTTATATTCAGGATTATGCAAAGATTCATGTCCATGCATGTCTATTCACTTTCGTGTTTAAACATGAGTTTGTATGTATGAGTTATACTTTAAGTACAAACTATCTGGAATATAAGCTATATCATTACAGACATCTCAAAATATTTGTATAGTAAGCCTACATTATTATCTGAAAAAACATGCTGTGAATTGTTTGGATACATTGTTCACAGTTGGAAGGAACAGTGTTTTTAGAGGTTTTGATGGCTTCATTACTCGTCAACTTTGAGTAACAAAAAAAGTTTCATATAGTTTTAAAGCACATATAAAGTATTTCCTACTGTAAAAATTTCAGATTTTTTCCACCGGTCCCACAAGTGGTTTTTGGGTCCCAAAAATGAGACAGTCAAATTTTTTTTAAAAAAGTACTCATAGTAACTCAGAGTTAAAAGGTAAAAAACAGTCTGTTACCCTAAGTCCTTCATTATTTATTTTGGGCCCAAAATTTGAAAAAAACAACAATTTGTAAATGTGACTTCGGTAAACATTACAAGATTTGGTTATGTAACAAAATGAATTTTGAGTATACTAAGATAAAGTTCCATCTTTACTGTTTCCAAAAAGCTCTTCTTGACCTCTGTATGATGTAAAATAAGAATCCTACAGCTCATGGAAAAGGTGACAAAAGTGGCTGATTTTACCTCTTGCCAAGTTAGAAAATAGTTTATTACTCAGAAAATGTTTTTAAAAATATAAAAAAATATTTTTTGGCCACTATAAGGTGGGTAGTTATCATATATCAAATATCAAAAACAAAAATGGTGATGCAATAAAATTTTTGACAATTTGTTGAATTAAAATGGAATACCCCTGCATAACACACTCATAGAATTTTGAAGAATGTCACAAACAGTTATGTGGCAATTATTAAATTAAAAATATCATGTTACATGATATGATGATATTCTAACACAATATAGCATCATAGATGACAAGAAAAATCCATGCAAATCTGGTATGAACTAAATCCAAACAACAAAAGACCACATTATTGTCACGGCTGGCTAACACTAATGACTTTCATAAACATTTTAAACCACTCATTTTACCATGCTTCCTTCAATGACATTTCACATGGTATGTTTAATGAAAATGGTAATATGCATGATGAACAGCAATTGAGTGCAAGCTTCCATGGTAGCTACAGTAGTTCATTTATTATATGGTTCTTAAGTGGTTAGTAACTGAAACATACATTGCAGTTATTAAGAATACAGACAAATGTGTGACTTCCATGATTAATGGTGTAACATTATTTAAGATATGACAGTAAACACTGACTGAGTAGCAATACACTCAAGTTTGGTGGAATCCACTTGATATGTTATGAAGAAGAGCCACTATTCTGATACACAATTCAGCAGTAAATATACTGCTTTAGTATGTCAGACAAAACATGTAAACCCTACCCTACAACCAATCACATACAACAGAATCACAGAGGTTGGACCAATCAATGTAAATTCTGATCTGATAAACTATTGATTTTTATTTTCTTAAAGTAATTTTTTCCGAGTGCCCAACTTTTATCATTTGATGCATTTTTAATTATATTTTGGTAGCAATGAGCTAAATTTTATCAAACTGATGTAAGATACCAGATTTCATAGTTTCATATAATTTTTATTTTTTATTTTTATTTCATTCTTTGAAAAAAGGAAACAATCATTTTTAACCCAAACAATGCAGAAGAACTTAATTGTTTAATTCCACGTAAGTGTCAGAGAAGTGGAATTAATCAATAGCCTCGCACTTTTTATATTATAATTCATTACTTTCTTGTAATTTTAAATGTTTACTAAACCGTATACTGGATGCTTAGCAAACCAATGTTTTCTTTCTTAATACTTAACAAAATGATAACATAAAACAAGATCTGAGCTTACTGGTAAATTACCATTGCAAATTGGTACTAAGATATTTATACAACAATTTAAATCAAATATTCATTAGTAATTATTTTAATATTTTTAACACTAATGTTAATTCAAACTAAACATTTTAGCAGCAGGCATACTGTTATTGTAAAGAGTAAGGTTAGATAAACAGTTAACCTGAAAAAATGAATCAGAGCATCAGTCTTGACTGGGCCCCCACCTGCTTACTAAACACATTACAATATTATTACAAATGCAAAGAAACCAAATCCTTTTTTTTCCTTGATTAGATCTTGAAATTGGAAACTGGAAAAATCAATAAAGTTGAAAAATTTAACACTTAGATGAAGTTATTCAGTTGAATTATTCAGAAAAATTAGCAATCAAAACAAGGACAAAGAAAAATGGAAATAGCATATTACGTTGTCAAAACATCTACAATAAAAAATTAACATCTGTAAACACATAAATAAGATATTATAAAACAGTACTTCAATCAGCATCTTTGTAAGGATCAGAACGCCTTAGCAACACTATAACTAATAAAACTGAAAAACAAAAGTATGAATTCAGACCACAACAAAATGATTAGAAATATAAATTAAATTCAAATAAGAAAGTTAATCAAAATACATAAAAGAATCACAGACAAAATGAAAAAGAGGAGAGTAATGTTCTTTCGTGATATTTACAGAATGGACAACAACAGACTAAGAAATTGTTTAACCACTACTTAAAAAATAAAATAACAGTTTGGTTAAATTAGCAACTAATATTAAAAATTTATAACTAAAAAAGGAGGAACAAAACAAGAAATAAAATTTAAAAAACAAAATTCCAAGAAAATCCCAAACCAAAACCAGGCAAAGGTCAAGAAAGTGGAAAAATCATTCTGATAAAACGAAACAGTACTGGCATAGGATCAAATGCTAAAACAAGAAACAGCTGTAACAAAGAAGTTACATAATTTAACATCAAAAGAACTTCTGGAATCATAATTTCCACATAATTTGAAAACAAGTTAGTAATATTGTTTTATTTTTATTTTTTTAATTATTGTTTTGTTTGCCATATTAGTCAATAACAAAAGACTGTTGATCTGTTTGCCATACTTGGATACCACATATTTATTTGAACTGGTAGAATTGAAATCTTCAGCAGTTGTGGTGGCTATTGCTTTTCACCCAACCATTCCTATCTAGCACAGTGGTAATATAACATGTAGAAACTTATGAATAATGTTATGATAGCATGGCTCAGAATTGCAACTAATTTTACCAGCAATTACCTTTATCTTTAGATAATCTGAAATGGATAGTTTAACCTAAACATACAACATTCCTTAAAATAGCTTGTGGAAATAACATATTAAGATCCATATGCATGGATCTAAGTTTTAGGAAAGAATACAGCAATCAGCTATGATATTATAATAACTTAGCCTATTCAGAATTAATAAATTGTGCAGAAACTGTAATAATATTTTAGCTCTCTAATGAAAGGAATGAATAAATCACTACTTTATTATTTCCAGAAGAAAAATTTTAAATTACATAGATATTAAACGTAAATTAAAAATTACTAAGTATATCATGTAATAACTGGCAAACGTTTTGCATTCGTTATTACAACTTATTTGTCAACTTTGTTTATTTACGGTTTGTTAATTAATTACGATTATTTCAATAAATTAACAAAATTACATTTTAAAAATAGCTTTGAAATTGTGCTTTTTTTATTAAATAGGTTACGTGATTTAAATCTCAAAATACAGACTGCAACTGGCTTGGATACTCTTCACATCGAAATGTCAATGCATGGCAATAAATAAAATATGTTAATTCATGTCTCAATGTAATTTCAATAATATATAAATCTCACAATATTATGTATACCTTTAAATCCCATATATGAACTTTTCCTTCTTGTGTTCCAGCATAAAGAAATTCTTCGTCTTTGTTTAAATCAAACATTATACTATGTACCGGTTCCATTAACCCTTTCAAAGTAAACAGTGGTGTTGGTGGAGGACGAGCCATCTCATTTGATATCAGTTAACAACTGCAATTTACGTACAACGCAAAATTTTATTAAATTCTGATTGAAGATTCAACTAAATATAGCTGTATCTAATAAAAAAGTTTCAATCTGATATACAAATAAACGATATTACGATTACCTCCACTAACCTCAAACAACAGAGAAACATGTGGGCAGTAACTAAATGAATTAGTTATTATGGTGAAGGCAGCACCTTAGCTCATACAGTAAAAAAAGTAACTATTAGTTTGTAAATTTACAGAGCTAATTTTTACGTTTTTAAGATATTTGTAAAAACGTTTTATGTCGTCCTCCGTTATACTCTTGGGATAACTGTTTATTATTTGCATATTTCATTATTACCAGTCTGTGCCAAGCACTGGCTTTTGAAAAAAGCAGTGTAAAAATGCAGTTAACTGTTGAAGAACGTGTATTCGTGAAGGAAACTTATTTAGAGATGACATCTCATGTTGCGTGTCGAATTAAGTTGAGGGAGAAATTTGAAAGGAAACACCAGTAAGAAATATTATTCAGAAGGTGGTTAAAAAATTTCGTAAAACAAGTTAGGTGTTAGAACAGAAACGTTCCAGACACAGGTTAGCTTTAACGATGCAGGTCATACAGGACTCTAATGCGGCAGTTACAAGATCTCCTCATCAATGTTTGCAAATAAAGACGGAAAAAGAACATCTAACTGGGCTTATTTCATTGCAGTAAGGAGAATGCTAAAATGTTATCTGTATTGAATGAAGTTTTTCAATGAGCTAACTGATGCTGATTATGCTAAAAGGGTTCACAACTGTCAATAGTTCAAGAACTTCATTAGAGGATGCATTGGTATTTAAAAATCAAGTATTTGTCACAGATGAAGAAGCATGATTTCACCGTAGTGGGTATGTTAATAGTTAGGACCACTGGACCTGGGGTACTGAAAACCCACACATTTTCTTTGAATCTCTCCTATACCCCCAAAAAATAGGCATATGGTTTGTGATTTCAAGGCAATAAATAATAGGCCATTTGTTTTGAGAAAAACTGGGTTGCACTATCTACAAAGAAATTATCTATCAATTCATACTCTTAATGCAAGAGGATGAGCAAGTGTTGACTATAACAGGACAGCTCCATTTGCCATACAGCTCGCTTTAATAAGGAGATGTTGCAGGATTTTTTCAGTGGAAAAATCATTTCTAAAGGATTATGGCCACCAACATCCCCTGATCTAGACTTTTTTCTGTGGTGATTACTTAAAAGAAATTGTTTACAGGAGCAATGTACACACTCTGCAGTAACTGAAACAAACATTACCAATGGCATCAACAAAATAAAAAGGGTGCAGCTAACAAGAGTAGCCAGGAACATGATCAAAAATGTTGACAAGTGCATAGAAGTGGATGATATAATCTTCAACAACTTCTGTAGATTGTTATCTAATTGTTAACCAATAAACTATTATTTATAGACTAATCTAAGTGATGGGGTCTCTTTTAAGTTGAACACTTTGTTATAAAAGCTGTGAATTACATTTTTTTAATAAAAAAATTATACTCTCACCGGTCTGGCGAACATCTTTACTCAACAATTTATATTACATTTATAACTGCAGATGTAAAAGACTATTAAGGCTTTATAACTTAAGCTCACATTCATTTCTGTCTGTTTTAATTTAAGACAGATCTCGGCAAGAGCTGGTGCAGATATGATTATTATGTTAGACATTAGCAAGCATGTTTATATTTGTTTGATTACATAATCATACTAAAGCTACTGTTATTTGGATCGTTTGATATTTATTTTTAAAATTACATCAGTGGTTATGGTTATTCGATATGGTGGGACTGTTATTGTTACTGTTGTAGTAATTAAAATTCATTATCATTATGGATCTTCCTGGGAATATATTAGAATTGCTTGTTTTACCAAGAAATAAAATGGATTTTATTGTTCTACTTTTATTTATTTCATTGTTTTGGTATTTTCTCAAAACATATACTGTGTAATCATGAAAACTATGGGCTGAAGTATTTTGAATGGCCAAGAATGAAGGCGGTGAAAGAAAAGGCTATGTCAAATGGATGTACAAATTGGGGAATGTTTCATGTTCGAAGTAGGTAATAGTTCTGCAGCTATGTTACTTCCGATTATAATAGAGCACATTGCACTCGGTTCAATAATATTTTTTTCATTAATGAGCAGCATATAATGGTATTTTTAATTTCAACAGGATTAAGTGCACAGTACTGAACTATTCAAAGAAATCCATTAATCCATGTATGGGGACGCATACTCAAAAAATAGAATGATTGGGGAGGCCACCAAAAATAAAATGTGTTGTAAATCAGGCATAGCAAAAGAATTTCTAGACAGCTACTTATATGAATACTTATTACGGAAAAATGTGAAAACGTATGATTTCAATATGTTTTAACCAATTTTGGACGATATTACCACATTTTGGTCCACGCAATAGCTATTTGTATATATATGTGTGTATATATATATATATATATAAGTATTCAATGTTTCAAATATCTCAGTTTTAACTTTGTTTAATTTGTATTTAATCAATTAAAAAATGACAAAGTTCATGCTTTCATTAAGAACCTTAATATCTGGATTATTCACCTTAAAAGAAAAAAAGTGTTAATGTTTCCACTCACTTCCAGTTGTATTGAGAAACATTTGAATGAAAGACACTGTTATTGACGACAGTTTGGATAGCATAAAAATGTATTTCTGTGACTAAAAATTCAGTTAACGAAGTATTTTCTAGAAGATAAAAATGATTTCTTTAAGAGATCAGTACTGAATCCATTTAGGGAAAACATTGCTAAGTTACCAGTTGAGATTCATGACCAACTCATTGAAATGTCTGCTGATAAAACTTTACAACTACAATTCACATCTGAAGATTTAGATACATTTTGGATTGCTCATTGAAGTGAATATTAAGTTACAGAAACACTGAAAATATTAATCCCTTTCACAGTGTCTTACATCTGTGAAAAGTGTTTTTTGTCTATTGCTGCGCTAAAAACTAAATATAGGAATCATCTTTTATCACTTGAAAACAATTTGCTTTTATGTATTTCTAACACAGATTCATGTATGGAGAAAATTTTAAATGAAAAACAAATGGAACCATCTCATTAATTTATTTTCTTTACATGTGTACTTACAAATGTAAGTAAAATGTTTATAATGAATGATTTTTTTCCCCATAAAATGATTTCATTAATAAACAAGTGTAAAGTTTTAAGCTAATTTTGTGATCCCCCTTTCATGTCACCACAACCAACAGGTTTAGAAAATGCTGTGTTAGTCTAGCAAGAATATTTATTCTTATGTGATTACATCATCATACTGCAGGTAATGTTATTTGGATTGTTTGATATGTATTTTTAAAATTACATCAGTAGATCATAGTTATTCAAGCAGCGGTGGTGTACTGTTACTGTCATCATTGTAGTAATTAAAATTTGGTATGGTTGTGGATCTTCCTGGGAATATGATTATAGCATCAAGAGATAAAATGAACTGAGTTGGTTTACCGTCTTTTTAATACCTTTTGGTATTTTCTCAGAACATTAGCTGAGTAATCAAGGACATGATGTGTGGCTAATTATTTTGAATTGCCAAGAATGATGGTGGTGAAAGAAAAGGCAGTGCTGAGTCGATTTATAAATGGGGGAATGTTTTATGTTCGAAGTAGATAATCATTCTGTAGCCATGTTATTTCTGATTATAATAGAGTACACTGTACTGGGTTCAATAATATTTGCTGATCAGTGGGAAATATAAAATAGTACACGTAATTTGAACAGAATTCCATTAATCCGCTTATGGTGGCACTTACTCAAAAAATACAATGACCATGGGGAGGTAGCCAAAATTAAAATGTGTCAAAAGTCAGGCAAAGAAAAGAAAGAGAATTTCTGGACAGATATTAATGCGAATTCTTATGGTGGATAAAAGTGAAAACGTATGATCGCAATGTGTTTCAAGCAATTTTGGAAGATATTGCCACTTTTTGGCCTACGCAATAAATATTTATGTTTAAAGGCCTATGGTCGGATTCTGTTATACATGTCTTACAACACTAAGAAATGAGCTGAGTTATAATCCTGAGAATATCCTCTGGAAGCATATAGTTAATATTCAATGTTTCAAATATCTAAGTGTTAAGTTTCATTAATTTTTTTATTTAATAATTTCAATTTGTAATTTTTTTTAATATTTAAAAACGTATGGAAGCTTTGCACATTTATTTATATGCACAGTTTTTATTAATCTTTTTAAACTTGAAGGAATAATCTATGGATTTAAAAAAAATATTTTTTTCCAATATGCTAGTACAATTTCATGCCTGAAATAAGCTCAAATTAAATGTGGGGGAGAATAATGGAGCGTAACCATGTTTTTAATGAATTCAATCTATCTTCCTATTCAGATGTTTATTTGTTTCACATTTTTGTGCATGGTGATTTATGATGGCATTCAAAAAAATTTTTTTAAGACGATCAAATTTAATATGCTATACAGGAATGAAGATTTTTACATGAATCTATTCTAAATTTCTCCATATATTCAGTGGAAGAATAATAACGCATTTGTGTGAGATAACAAAAACTTTCAAAAACACTACAGTCATTCCCAATTATTTGTAAAATCCCATCCCAGGCGTTCAAGAAAAAGTCAGGACTGAATTCTTCACTAAGAAAAATATGTTTCTACTCTTGCTTGTAGTAGTGTGAAATACAGTAGTTTTGCATTTTGAGTATTAAAGTTCAAATGATGCAATGTACTAATAATGTTCTGACTTATAATAAGCTTATTTTTGACAATTGTTAGCATAGCTGTACATTATGTTTTAATGTGTCTTTTATTCATTACCTATTAATATCTGAATATGAATCACAATATTTGAATCATATGTGTAATGCACATTAATATCTCATATTGAACGCAAATTTAAAATGACTGTTTCATGTACAGTAACTATATCCTTGCTTATTCATATTAATTACAGCTTTCATGAAAAAGTTGTAAACCAGTATAAATGTTTAATAACTTCATTTTTAAAAACACTCATTTTATATATTTGTCATTTTTAAGAATTATTTTTGTTAATAATTATGATTTTATTAAAATTTGTAGGTCATCATAAAAATTTTATCACTACAAAATAATAAAATATTTACCAGAAACTTTCTAAGTACATAACTATATGCTTCCAGAGGATATTCTCAGGATTATAACTCAGCTCATTTCTTAGTGTTGTAAGACATGCATACCAGAATCCGACAGTAGGCCTTTATGGGGCTCCTGGAATCATATTCCACCTAAGTATAATTATTATGTTGGGGGAATAAAATTAAACTTTTTATTTCAAGAAAATATCTGATCCTAACAGAAATCTTCATCCTTAGTTCAAATACGTGTTTCTTTCACCCAAGTTCTTTTGGTAAAAGTTAGATATGAAAGAAATATGTATACATATAAATGGCATATCTCATTACATCTAAAATGCTTAACATCTGGAACATTTCTCTTTATCATACAACAATACTCAGCAAATACCCTGCTGATTTCTTGGCCGAGAGCATTTCTTGGTACCTCTTTTCCTTGACAGTGATATCTTGATGTAAATTTTCTCAGTATTCATCACTGATGACACTAAGAATGTCTGGGAAGAAATTTAGATGGAAATCCAAGAAATTAATTTTGAGAAACTTTTTACTCCCTATAGTGTTACAGGATAATCTTCCACAACCTCATAGTAGTTGGAAATATGATTTTCTAAAAATGTTCAAACCCTTTTAAATGATCCACATTGATTTTTCAACTTTACTTTAAAAAATATTTTTTAAAGTAAATTTAGAGCAAATATTCCAACTCACAAAACTTTATGAGTTTCAAATCAAAACTTCTTTGATTTTAGTAGCACTACCACCAGGAAATATTCCTTCTAATATTGAATTCAGCTCTACTTTTATCCTTCAGCTAAACAAAGTTTTTAAAAGACCTAATAGCATGCGAATGCGAATTTGAGATAGAAGAATCAATGATAGTTAACCAGTGAGGAATGTATAACATTTATCTACTCAAGTGTAAATGATTTACAGTTTGATCATTCCCTGATAAAATAATTTTTGTTGTCCCTGCTGTTCCAATCACACTAGAAACAACAAAATTTAATCTAACTGAATTACAAACCAATTAACAATGCAGTGACTTTTAAATTGCATCATACAATTAAACAACACTTATAAAATTGAATTTTTTCCTATAGAATTTTAATATTTTCATGTGACATAACCTAACATGAAACGGGAAACCTAATCTAATGGGAAGAAAATTTAATTCCATGTGCTTAAGGGCAGCCTTCAAACTACTTTTTGAAGAATCAGTGAACAGTTCCTAGTGTGTTTGTTTTATGAATATGACTACGTACATCCTTCATAGCACAAATCTTCTTTAAAACAAGCATTGCATTTATTAATAGTATTTATTTAAATAATAATTTATAATAGTAATTTATTTAAATTCACTTGGAATATATACAATATGATGATAATAAACATGCAATAAAAAGTTAAAAATACAGATTCAATAAATCATTTTTAACAGTACACATCAAGCCTGCTCCTAAAAGTAAATACTTGAGCTGAGAGTAAGAATAATGATAAACACTGAGTAACCAAAGAACAAATCTTATCAAAACCATAATTTACATGTGAAACAATATTAGTTAAATACCACTCAAGTAGAAAGGAAATAATTTATAAGAAACAAACAATATACTGTAAATCAAATACTAACACAATATAACTTATAGCACATATACCATAGAATAAACAGTGCAATAAAATCTTTTATAAAAATATCACTTAGAGTAAAAACAAAAACATCCAAATTAAATTAATTAACACACATTGTAAAAATCCTAGTCATCATTCACACAGAAATCCTTCAAATATTTCCTTAAGGAATGAGTAGAAACAAAATTACCCAAATCAATATCAAGCATTAACAATAATAATTGATGCAGCATTGTATAAACTTCTCCTGAAGAGAACTCTATTAGGAAGAAGTACACAAATATTACTCATCAAAGAATGCCTAGTTATGTAGGAATGATTATAATAGAATTTGCTAATTTTTATAAACAAATAATACAATTTTAACAAATAAATTTTTAAGATTATCAACTTTAAACAAAAAATAAAGCAAATTACTAGAAAAATTATATGATTAAATGAAGATAATATACGATTTAACCAGCAAAACTTTTAATATGAAATTAATTAGTAACTAATGAATTATATACTCAAAGCGTGTTCCCCCAAATCAAAATGCCATATGAGAGTAATGCCTGAACAAATGCACAATAAACCATTCTAAGTTGGGTATAAGACAAGATAAGCTTAAGTATCCTTAACTTATAAAAGAGCCCGCTAACTTTCTCAACCAAATTATTTATTATGATAATAACCAATTTCAGATTCAGATTAGCTTTCATTACAATATTATCCGAAGAACCATCACCAAAAAAATGGCTGTGTCATCAGCAAAACAAACAGATTTTTCCTTAATATTCAAATTGAAAATGTCAGTCACATACACCATGAATATATATGGTGACCAGGAATAAAATCGAACCCAGAACAGTACTCTGTGGCTCCAGCAATCACAGGAAGATATCAATAAATACACCATTCAGTTTAATACATTGTGTTCTGTTACTTAAATATGACTTTAATAAATTCAAAACAATCTCCCAATTACCAATATTAATGGTCACTATTATCAAACATAACCAGATTTGTAAGAGTAAATAAGGCATTATCAGTACCACTGCCTGATCTGAATCCAAATAGATTTTTGCTAAATAGATTATACTTTTCAAAAAATGCAGCCAATTCAAATTTAACATTTATACTTTTCCTTAATTTTAGACAAAGACAAGGTCTGAGCTATGGGTCTATAATTTGTTGGGTTCTTTTTATCACCAGTTTTATATAGTGGAATTACTATTGCCAATTTAACCAATGCCTGTTTAAAAAATTTAGGGAAAACACCATTAACAAAAAAATGACATTAAAAATAAGAACAAGAGGCAAACAAATAAAAGGATTAAGCACTTTTAGGATGTAATTAGAAAACCCATGAGTTACAAAAGTATTATTATCCTTTAATTCATTAATTAATTAAAAAATTTCATCAGATGTAACCAGCTGAAAAAAAAAAAAAAACAGAACAATAAGCCCATTATATTTTATCTTCTCATGTAAGGGGTGAATTTGTTAAAAGATAACATTCTTTCCATCCTCCACATGTACTCGTAGTTCAAATATACTGTTTATTTTAGAGGAGGAATTAGTAACTTCATTTGTACAATTCCAAATTAACTTACTCAGGCACTTAGCATTTATAATTTTTTTTAAAATAATAATTATTTTTGTAACAATCTAATCAAAGAGCTTAAATTATTTCTATAGATTTTACATCTACTAACTATGGCAATAATTAAAAGGTTGTCTTCTAACTTTTTTATACATTTTTTCTGTTTCTAATAGATGTTAAAATGCCTTTAGAAATCCATGGCTTTAATCTAATAAAATTACGATGACTAGATATAGGTTTAATGAAAGATACATTTTTAATACAATTTTCCAAAACATTAAGAAAATTATCTAATGCTTCATCCAAATCGTGGCATTCAGTTACAGAAGTCCAACATTCATTTTCAATGTCAGCTTTCAGTTTCATCTCATCTACACAAATAAGACAATCTCTACCATTATTTAAACTAAAACTATCAGTATTATATCCAGCAAAACCATCCTTTTTAACAGTCTCCAATGATCCTACAATAGAAAAATGGTCAGCAATAGTGACACAAATAAAGACAAATTTGTTAATTCCACGATTAATGACCACCAATTATTGTTCAAGTATTTATTGTTAAGTATTGTTCAGGATTTGACAGACCACCAAGTGAATCAAAATAAAACCAAATATGGTGGCCATTATTACGTGATGAAGAACCATTATTATAACATACAAATGACTAATAAATATACTGTTTAACTAAACATATATTTATCAGTTTACAAAACTTTTAGTAAATCATAGTAAAGAAAACTTATAAATTCTGTGACTGATCGCATACAATAGAATTACTTAATTTAGATCCACGATTTAAATTAGTACAAATCGACAAAGTGAAGTTCATATTCTAGGGGGGAGTGCAGCACTGTTGTTTTGTTTGACTGAGATGGAAATATAAACAAAAGTACAGTTTGGGCTTAGTCCTAATGAAAAAAGTGACATGCTTGTCAATCCATTCTAAACAAGAAATGCTGTCCATTTAAAATAGGTTACTGTATTTTATTTGTTTTTATTAATAATCACACGTCTACAAATTATGTAATGCTTATAACAAATTACATGCCTTAAACTTCTAACCCATAATTCTATGACCCACACATCTCCGTTTTGATTAAACAGTTTTGATTATTAAATCAAAACATTTGATGTGAGAAATTTATACTTTATTTACTTGTATGTACTTTTTATTTTTTCATTTGTAACAGAGCAAATGAAAAATTCATTGTTTAAACAAAAATAGTCGTAATTAAGCAGAATAAAAACTGTGATGTTTTATTATTAAACATTGAAATTAAAATGACATTATTTAATTCATTAATAAACATAAAACCTAATAAATAATATAATGTTATGTAATACTATCATGATATACGTCTGCGTTCATACATACAGACAATAATGATTAAAACAGCGATCTAACCTCATGGCAGAAGTCAGAATTACTTTACTAGTACCGCTGGAATGTGACTGTACAAAACAGTACTTAATAAACTCTCCAGATATGAACTTTGCTTTGTCGACATGTATCTCTGAGTAGCAAGGTAACAAATAAATTTTTATTATTTTTTATTTTTTAAGTTAACTTTTTTTTAAATACCCAGTATGTTACTGTTTGATGTATCTTCAATTCTATTTTGAGATTTCGAGTTGAATTTCATCAAACTGTTGTTTTTTTAACTGATTTAACTGACCGTCAGATATTTTAAAATAATTTTCTTTTTTGAAGCAAAAACAGTAATAAAAACTTAAATATGTCTCATTTTTTTTATTTGTAATTTTAAATGTAAATTGAATTATAAGTTAATAGTAGTACTAGGTAGCATACAAAAAATTGATAATGTACTTGAAATAATAAAATTTAAAAGAGAATGTACTACAGCTTGTTTTAATAGTGAATGTTCTTATGTAAATTAAATACAGAAGGTGAAACAATTTTTTTAATTCGTTAGTTTAAAAATAAAAGCATTAGTTTATAACAGATTATACTAATTTTATTAAAAAAGGAATAAGTAAAACTGAAATAAATTCAATTGGTAAAATTTTTATTCTACAATTAGAACTATTTCAATTAATTGATGGAGAAATAAAGATAAGTTCATTTAATAATAATATAGAAAATGTGTCCACGGATACGATAAAAATCAAGGGTTACACTTACAAAGAAATAAGTACAATATTACATCACGGATCTTAGATTCGTAAAGGTCATTATACGAGTTTTGTTAAAAAAGGAAAAATATGGTATGAAGTACACGATGTGACTATTAACAAAAAAGATTGGCCGTGAAATTAAAAATATGTATATTTATTTGTTTTAGAAAGGCAATAAATTCTAATAATAGATCTATAAGATAACAATCAGTAATTCATAAAAAAAATAGAAGAATAATCTAACAAAAAACGCAGGGTATTTGCCGGCCTCCATGACGCGAGTGATAACGTCTCGGCCTTTCATCCGGAGGTCCCGGGTTTGAATCCCGGTCAGGCATGACATTTTTCACACGTTACAAAAATTGTCATTCATCTCTTACTCTGAAGCAGTACCTGAACGGTGGTCCCGGAGGTTAAAAAAGGTATAATTACTTCCGTTCAGAAAAACAAAAATTTCTGTAATGTAAATAAAACTGTGTTTAAAAAAATGATACTGATATCAAAAAAGGTAAGACACTACATTGATATTATCAAAATCTGCTGTTAATTAAGAATAAAACAAAAAAAAATACTTGTTAAATATATGTAACAGACAATAGATATGCAATAATAGATAATAAACAATGTTTAAGCGTTCAATAAGCCAAAAATAGAAAAATTTGTAACGGAACTCTTATCGGCCGATTTCATTTATTAAACAACGTAAGAATTGTATTATTATTTCTGTAAATGTGATATGAATCACATAAATGAAATCGGCCGGAAAGAGTTTTGTAACAAATTTTCTTATTTTTTGTTTATTATATCGAAAATATTTATTTTCAACATTGTTTGTTGTCTATTATTGTATAACTATTGTCTACTACATTTATTTAACATTTATTTTTTTTAAACGAAATTCTAAATTAATAACAGAAATGTAGTGTTTTACCTTTTTTGATATCAGTATCATTTTGTTAAAAACAGTTTTATTTATATTATAGAAATTTTTATTTTTGAGCGGAAAAATTATATCTGCGAGACTTACTGTACGATTTACAATTTCATTGCAATTTTTTTTATGTTTTACTGAAAAAAACAAACACAACATTGTTCACATCATTGAGAATTATTAATTAAATTCACTCAACAATTGATTAGAAACCACATAAGAATAATCAGATATTAACCAGTAAATCGTGGATAACGATGTTCTTTAGTGGTTGGGTTTCCATTAACCACACCTCTCAGTAATGGTCAACCTGATACTGTACATTTTTTTTCCAGGGCGAAAAATGCTTTCGATTTATCATTGTCCGGACATGATATATTTGTTGTAAAATACTAAATATTAAAAATTCATAATTAAAAATTAATTCAAATCTAAAACCCAGGAACGTAAAATATATCTTTAAATGAAAACACCTGCAGCGTTTGCTAAAATAGAAATAAAAACGCAAAGATGTATCACGCTATATATCTCCACTAAGATAATAAAATAACCATCTGTTTTTAAAAAATTGCATAAATAGCTGAAACACATTACATTAATTCAAATATTTGAATATAAACGGGCGGTCCTAAGAAATCATAAAACATAAGGTAACTTCGTTTCATTATCCCCTAGAATAGTTTGGTTGTTAGCCGCTGGTTTAAATTTGCGACGCAATGCCTCATTACAGATACAATCCACAAGGATGTGGTGCACTCTTAATTGACAGTCACAGAGAGCACAAAGCGGTGCATCTGTTTGCGTCATCAGATAGCCATCAGTGAGTCTAGTGTGCCCTATTTGTAAATTGCAGATAATAATTTCCTTTCGACGATTATTTCTGCATGAGGAGATCCACGGTGAAACAGCGTTCTTAATTGGTAGTGACGGCTCGTAGCAAAAATTAGTGGGGGTGGCTGCTCTAAAGGCCCAGAAAATTGTTTTCTGGGCCTTTTCAAGACTTTGGTTAAAGTTTTCTGTAAAATAAAAAGAACCGAAAATTGCATCAAATTTTTTTTTTTTTGTCTTCAGTCATTCGACTGGTTTGATGCAGCTCTCCAAGATTCCCTATCTAGTGCTAGTCGTTTCATTTCAGTATACCCTCTACATCCTACATCCCTAACAATTTGTTTTACATATTCCAAATGTGACCTGCCTACACAATTTTTTCCTTCTACCTGTCCTTCCAATATTAAAGCGACTATTCCAGGATGCCTTAGTATGTGGCCTATAAGTCTGTCTCTTCTTTTAACTATATTTTTCCAAATGCTTCTTTCTTCATCTATTTGCCGCAATACCTCTTCATTTGTCACTTTATCCACCCATCTTATTTTTAACATTCTCCTATAGCACCACATTTCAAAAGCTTCTAATCTTTTCTTCTCAGATACTCCGATTGTCCAAGTTTTACTTCCATATAAAGCGATACTCCAAACATACACTTTAAAAAATCTTTTCCTGACATTTAAATTAATTTTTGATGTAAACAAATTATATTTCTTACTGAAAGCCCGTTTAGCTTGTGCTATTCGGCATTTTATATCGCTCCTGCTTCGTCCATCTTTAGTAATTCTACTTCCCAAATAACAAAATTCTTCTACCTCCATAATATTTTCTCCTCCTATTTTCACATTCAGCGGTCCATCTTTGTTATTTCTACTACATTTCATTACTTTTGTTTTGTTCTTGTTTATTTTCATGCGATAGTTCTTGCGTAGGACTTCATCTATGCCGTTCATTGATTCTTCTAAATCCTTTTTACTCTCGGCTAGAATTACTATATCATCAGCAAATCGTAGCATCTTTATCTTCTCACCTTGTACTGTTACTCCGAATCTAAATTGTTCTTTAACATCATTAACTGCTAGTTCCATGTAAAGATTAAAAAGTAATGAAGATAGGGAACATCCTTGTCGGACTCCCTTCCTTATTATGGCTTCTTTCTTATGTTCTTCAATTATTACTGTTGCTGTTTGGTTCCTGTACATGTTAGCAATTGTTCTTCTATCTCTGTATTTGAACCCTAATTTTTTTAAAATGCTGAACATTTTAATCCAGTCTACGTTATCGAATGCCTTTTCTAGGTCTATAAACGCCAAGTATGTTGGTTTGTTTTTCTTTAATCTTCCTTCTACTATTAATCTGAGGCCTAAAATTGCTTCCCTTGTCCCTATACTTTTCCTGAAACCAAATAGAATAGCTGAAAGCAGGATAATAATCTAATTCTACACTTTATCACATTCAATAACACGGTACAAGGTTTTTAAGCACATTGTACTTAAACCGGTATTTGTTTAACCGAATATATAATTTCTGTTTTCGATTAGGGCTGAAAACATTTTCGAATCGTTAAAATAGTTGTTTAATCGGTGGATATTCTTAGCTTTGTATACCGATTACAAACTGTAGCCTTAGAAATATTTATTAATAATATTATGAATTTTCTTACCGAATAATGTAAAACCTAAAATTAAGTTAAAATTTCGTTTATAATGAATAAAAAATATAAATTTCATAAGTTCAATATTCAGCGTGTGATTTAATAAGTTAAGTATTTGAATTACCTAATAATAACAAACAAATCACCTCTCAAAAACAGAATTGGCACGATTTCCTAGAACTGAGACGTATTTTAGATTATTTGCCGATTTGTTTGAAGCTCGATGGGTAACTTGTAACTCGCTGTATAACAAATTAAAAAAATAAGAATTTTTTATTCGAATTTTTTTCTAGAAACCTGAGTTTTTTTTTCAAACAAATAAAGAAAATTTCCCTTTTTTTATTACGTTAATAAAACTTTCCAGATATTAAAAATACAGTCGAGAAGAAATATTTATAAAGTGAACTTATTTCTGATTTACTCGAAAAATTACTTGTAACGAATGAAATTCTATAATCAACTGAGAATATAGTTCTTATCAAATTTAACATTTTACAAATTTTACCGCAATTATATAGAAAAATTTAAAATTAAAACCAATTAGTAACAAAATAGATTGCCAAATATATAATACTTTGATTATTATAGTTTTTTGTAATTCATTTATAAGATATTATTGTGAAACTAATTATCTCTTCCATTACTTTATATAAATGGTTTACTTAGGTTAGATCAAAGAATGTAATAAATAAAAAGCATATTTAATTAGTAATACTGATATTTTCTCTTTATTTTCATGTTTTTTAATACAATAAATTTTAATATTTAAAACATATTACATACATTCTATGGTAAAAGTTCTGTTCTGTTCTTTTGGTGATGATAACCTAAAATAAAGAATATTTTTAACATTAAAAAAATACATATCCTCTATCACTCTTCTTCATTTATCTTACACACACAAACACACACACATTGAAACAAATATTTAAAAGTTTATAACTGATTAATTTCAATAGCTCATAATCACAAATATATATCACTAACACAACCACTGCCACAGTAACTGTATGTGTGACTGGCTGCACCTGCCTCCGGTTACTTGACTAAAAAACATAAAACAAAAAGATTGACTGCTACGGGAAACGCAAGTAACCATACAGCGCGGGTAAACCTGCGACGGATAACTAGTTATAAATATATGGAAAGATAAAATTTTTTATTATTAAAATAATAAGTATAAAAACAAGATTTGTTTTTATTTTTAAATTTATAATCTTTTCAAACATGCAATTAATTTTGTTTTGTACTCGGCGTGTTTTGCGATATCGACCTACCTAAATTGAATGCATTGAAAGTTTATAATGTGCAATTTTATGAGAAATCTCATTCTTCATAAAAGTAAATGTTTCCACGTTCCGAGATTATACAACATGAAATTTTACTCCTATTATGGCGTTTAGAATCGCACAGTTAAGGGAATTACAAACGTTAACGAGAAAGATATGTATCTCGAATTGAGTTTTTATAATGTATTTTACAGTTTATCATTATTCATTATTAGCGTTTTTCACGATTTGAGTTAATTGTGTTAATCATTGACTAGACATTTTTGATATTAATATTTAAAACGAATTTGTTTACAGATATTTATGGTATTATCTATTGTAACTTTTACTTGTTTAATCTTGAGGAACGTCTTTAGACGATCATTTTTCATGCCAAAGTGTGTCATAAAATTTTCTTGAGGTTCCAAAAATCAATTGAGAATAAACAGTTACAGGAAAAAACAAATTTTAAGAAATTTCGCGTATATTTTTAAAATTAAATTAAATGGAGAATTAAAAGAATAAAACAAAAAAAAATTTTTTGCTATGTAGTTTATTTACAATCGGTTTCATATTTGTTTATAATTGAGAGCATAAATAAGTAGACTGAGAAATAAAACGACACCCAGAGATACTCCTCGTGAAATACTGACAGTAACTGTTTACATTACTTCTCTTCATAACGAATATTTACAACAAAAAAAAAAAAAAAATATATATATATATATATATATATATATATATATATATATATATATATATAAATAAAAAAATACTTAAATATAATTACAATGGAAAAAAATCAAAATTAACTATTAAAATAGGAAACAAATTATTAACGAAGTTCAACAAGTGATATAAAGAAGTAAACTCAACACAATTAGCAGACACAATAACGATTCATTATTTAATAATATCATTCGAAAGCACGATTGACTACAACACAATACCAATACTCCTCAAACAATTACAATAGGTGGCTGAATTCTCTCTCATAGCAGGTAAAAAAAAAAAAAAAAAACAATATAAAACTAGCTTGTCAGTAATAATTGATACTTTAATACTGAAAGTTAAAATCCGTTGCTAAGCAGTATAACCCAGGTATAACAAGAATCGCCTCTTTAGACGTCTAATATCCCTACTGATTTCAACAGATTTATCACTAGGTTCACGTGTTCATTTAGTTTAGATAGTTATACGATGGAATTGATCACAAATGTACGGCATCCTTAGATATTCCTGGATCTCATCGTTACTTACAAACCATGGCACTTCTGGTAAGAACCAAAAAAACGTTTTTGGAACCTCTGGTTGATTTCTACGTTGCTGTTGCACAACATTCCCCATAGCTATACTAGTATGCCGTAGCTCCATATTGGTTTACTTTATATAATAGTAATTCATTTAATAGAGATAAAGGAGTTTTTCTACCCAGCAACCAGTATATTCGCTTAAACGTGTCTAATTGCTTTCTTTTATTTTTTTATATGATCTCTCCATGTAAAAGATAATCCAGTTACAATCCCAGATACGGTACAGCGTTCGTTGGGGTGAAAACTATATATGGGTGGACAATCATCTCTTCTTATCATAAACATTACACGATGTGACTTAACCGGATTTACAGTTATCTTCCATTTAAACAGCCGTTCGTGGATAAGGTGCGATGCAGATTGTAGTTTACTTGAGGGCAAAGTTGTAGGGTCGTTAACTGCCAACATAGCCATGTCATCGAAGTCACGGAAGATTGTCACGATGTCCAGACTGGGAAGATTTTCAGTGTAAATTAGGTATAAATTGGACATAATACTGAACCTTGCGGGATACCTCAATGGGTATCGATAAAGCTAGATAACTGCTGATTATACTGCGAAAAGCGTCATTCCAAGTAATTTCGTAATACCAAATAAAACGGTTGAAGTAAACTTGATTTTAACTTATAAAGAAGCCCAGATAATCAGAACCGGTCAAAGGCTTATTGCACATCTAGGAAAGCCGCAAAACAAAATTCCTTTCTTTCCAGACATTCATAGTTAGTTAATAAAAATTCTATGTATCTGATGAATGATTGAACGGCCGCTTCTAAAGCCAATCTGGAATAATGTCACTGCTTATCAGAGTCGGTCCCAGCCTGGAACGGAATAGCCTCTAACAGATCTTAGAAAGGATAGCTAGTAAACTTAAAGGTCTGAATGAGCACACGTCGTGGACACGTTTACCTAGTTTCAAAACCATAGTTATTTGGGATATTTGCTGAGGTAGAATTTCATTAATCGGGTGAGTTATGTAGAGTACTACCAAAGGTGGTAACATAAATAATATTTTTCCGGCGATTAAGTCAAAGCCTGGAGCCTTTTATAAGTTCCTTATTATTTTAAATTCTTCCGATATGTCTACAGATGAGAAGGGGTTTATTGGAACGCAGGAAGGAATTGGACTATTTAAGATTCAATAATTTCTTCCTTGTTACCCCATCTCTTCTCATGTTGCTGAATGACTTTGTATAGGTGAGCGGCAAGTAATTCGACGTTTTGGCTGTCACTGCAAGTCCACCGATTTGACGATCCAATGGTAGAGACAATAGAGGAGGCCCGTTTAAATTTTCTGTAGTTCCCATAAGAAATTAAGAAAGAAGATATTTTCACCATAGTCTCTAAATAAGTCATTTTTTAGTTAATAAATGATTTTATTAATTTCTCAATCTGCGTTACCTCAATCTAAAAAAAGATTTTAACTTTCAAATATGCTGTCTTATTTCATCTTTTATACTTCTCATGGAAAGTATATTATCTAATCCTCAGTACTGAAGAACTAAATCTGAGAGTTCAGAATGGGTTTAATCAAATAAGTAATACTCCAGGAATTTTTGAACGGGTAAAACTGCCTCTAAGAAGAAGAGAGTAGAGAAACTTTCTGTAAAATCGAATGGTTCAATGTAATTTCTAATTACATTGTACATCTCCTTTGACTGACTTTTAAAATAATTATAATAATTACTGCTATTTCAAAAATAAAAGTTTATCTTAAACCCAAAGTTGATTATTTTTGGCATTATTACATACTTTGAAACTAATTAATTGATTTTCAAAACTCAGGAGTCATTTTGTTCACATAAAAGTGGCTAACGTTTTTGCAAAAGGAGGTAATATAATAAAACTGTGTATTACCGGGATATAAAGTGAAAAATTAACATTAGCCGTTTTAAAATTTGTGAATATTTTTACATTGTAATATTTTGTTTATTATACAACGTTTGTATAAATATGTGTATGAAATATTATTGCGGCTTTTCTATTCGATATGAGATATAAAGTTTTCATTAATAAAAACAAAATGGAAAAAAGGAAAACGTAGGGGAAATTGATTGTTCATCTAAAAACGTAGAATCCAAAATTGTATAGCCGCCCCACCATTTTAGGTACATACCTGTATATTATCATCATAAATTAAACAATTATTTAGCAACTACGTGTTTTAAGAAAAGGAAGTATTTCAGCCGATTTTGAAGTAGAGAGTTCTAAATTTAAAATCCTAGAAAATACAGTTAGTTACTTTTATATGGATTTAAATACTAAATCGTGAATAACGGTGTTCTTTGGTGATTAGGTTTCAATTAACCACACAACTCAGGAATGGAAAACCTGAGACTGGACAGGACTATACACTTCATTTACATTCATACATAACACCCTCTGAAGTAGTACCTGACCGTGGTTCCGGAGGCTAAACAGAAAAAGAGAGAGAGAAAACACAATTAATAATAAAACTAATAACAATTAAAAAACTGTTATTCATTTTGTTATGTTACCTTTGATAAATATCTATTACTGTTTTACATGTACATCCTTTGGCAGATGGATTCTTCATATACCACTGTTCGTAATAATCACGAAATACTTCTTCTCGAATAAAACTGTTCGTTAAAATTTCATTCTTGCATAATAGCGGTTGAAAATTTTTCATCTCTAATATTACTAAGTAAGACGTAGCAATCGTTTTATGTAGAGCTAATTCGTATACAAATTCTTTATCATTTATTATTTCCATAAGATGCGATGTAATGTGCATATCCCAACATTCCTCTTCCAAATATGATATTATATTAACACACTGATACCAAGTATATTTTTTCTGCAGACACATGTTTACGTACTGTGAAAAATAAATAAAATTTAAATTAAAAACAGTTCAAGCTATATATTCAGATATATATATCTTACAAATATAAAAAAAATTGGGGAAAATTAATATGAAACGGCTAAAAAACCTACAACATAAATGCAAAAGACTTAGTTGTAGGTAACAGATTTAAAAAAAAAATTATTTTTCCTAAATCCTTTTGAAGAAAATAAAAATTAACTTTTTTAGTGATGCCTTCCCTTTTAACGAATTTTGAAAAAACTTATACGATTAAGTTCCCATATATAGAAATATTTAAGCAAAATTTGAAGTAAATCGGTTAAGTTAATTCTGAGATATAAGGCTAAATTCTGTGCGAGACACTTATGTTCATACTGACGCATATACATACATATATTATTTTGATGTAGATGAACTATTTGGATCCTAAAACGATATCTAATGATTTGCATACATCCCGATACCCAATTTTTGAAATGATCACTATACTTTCCCCTGTAACATAGCTATTCTAGCTTTAATCATCGGAAAAATAGTAGATAACAGATACGGATAGATATGGTATCCAAAGATAAAAAAAATGAAACTGCCCTTATCATAGGTCCCCTATGACTGCCCCAACAATTCATTTATATGAATTGTTCGAGGAGAAACCGTGGCAAACCTTGATTAGACCAGCATCACAGAATTTTTTTCTATCAATGCATAGGCGAATCGCCTATTCCGGTTTACTCTTGTTATAATACATAACAATTTTTATGAGATGATTGGCATATCCTATTTTACTCATAATACTCCACAGAAACGATCTTTTAATTCTACTACAAACCTTTTAATAATCAATGAAGGAAAGATGCGTTTGTAAGTTAAATTCCCGTCTTTTTTCTATCAATAATTTCAAAGAGAATACATCGTCAACACATGATCGACCCTTCTGGAAACTTGCCTGCTCCTGCAATAGCGAAAAATCAGTGATAGAATGTAATCGATCATTAAAGTTTTTCCATATATCTTATGCACCGTATCCCGTAGACTAATACCTCTATATTTTAATGCAACCCCCTCCATAATCTGTCACCCCTCTCAAAAACGGAAATAACCTTTGCTTTCCTTCATTCATCAGGTATTGTGCAACGTGTCCAAACAAATATAAGTCTGGACTTAAAGAATATACCATCGCTTTAATTTGTTCTGAGGTTATATCATCTAATCGTGCTGCCTTTCGGATTTTTATGGACATGGTAGCTTTTTGTAACTCCTGAAATGTTATTTCATTCGCTCTCTTTATATATCTCCTTTTCTGATTACTTCTGCAACCTTTGAATGTTTCTAACCTGTGAAGACATGCGCCGATTAACAATCACATAATCTATCAGCGGTTTAACATCTCTTGCTGATAAAGTGTATTTGTTAATATCTTTTTCCGGAATAAGGTATTCTTCGTTTTTAGACTATTGATAATTGCGAATTCTTTCAATTTCAAGCCATTTTCATTCAAATAACTTTTTCCAAAAGTGGTGGTTATATCATCAATAGGTTGATTACCTTCTCTAGGTAAGTCGCTTGACTTTGATCCGTGCTAAGTCCAGGGAGTTGGTGATATCTTAAGGAATTTTTAATAAGCACCGCTGTACTTTTATGTGCCCTACCATCCGAATGATTTGTCGTATATACAAAGTATCCTCGATGCCGAAGATAGTTCCGATCACTGAAGTGTTCTCTGAGATAAGGATGATATCTTAAGAATTCCGTTAGGATGAGAACCTCTAACTTCTCTCGTCGATTAGTTAAGCCATTGATGTTCTAAGTAAAAAAAAATAAAAATCTAGCTATATGCAGATTTTGGTGATCACTAGTTTGAATAAGCATATATAAGCTCCATATTTGTTGAATCAGGAACCCTATGTTAGTGAACAGCTTCTTCAATAAATAATTAATTAAAAACAAAAAAATGTATGCGATTAAAACTAATAATGATTATTTGAAATATAAATGCGTGAAATGTTACTTAAATATATGAAATACAATATACAAAAAATAACCACAAAATGATTCAGAATTCAGTAGGTTTTAGTAATGATAATTATTTAAGCATATATTAAAATTAACATTACACATGCTAAAATCCAATCCCACGTCCGTACAATTACATTTACGCACACGTCCTGGGCGGGCAACGACATACTTCTGTATTTTCACTTATGTCGCCAACGGGGCAATAGTATTGCTCAGGAGGTCCCTGTGGAGTATGGGATTGGCGATCCCGTCTGTCCGAGCTGGTTGCAGTTGTGCTTCTCTGATTCAACTGTCAAAAACCGACAATCGACACGGCTACTCAAACAAAGCCAAAACGATGGGACTCGTAGCCATTCAGGTTGTACTAGATGGTACGCTAAATACGTCCAAAGGGTAGTTATGTCTAGGAAGTGCACAGAAGACGAAATTGTTGACAAGCTCCATGGATAAAGAGTTGTTGCATTGATTGAACACGCGTCACACGGAAAAGTTGTATCTTTCGCGTCGCACGTCCTGACTTTTAACAAACCCAAGTGTCCAGAGAAAATTAAAGCTGGATTTCATAGATTAGATGTTCGTTCTTTCATTCCAACTCCATTGCAGTGTTTTGGGTGTCAGAAATTCGGTCACAAAGTAGCACGATGCGTGATAAATCAAATCTGTTTTTGTGGCGAGACATTGAATACTGATGAACCGTGCAGGATCAACGTTTCTAAGTCAATTGTCATTTGCACTACTCTACGAGATCGTGAAACTGTCCGACTTTCATAGAAGAGATAGGAATTCAGAAGATTAAGACAATAAAAAAAGTCAGCTCTTCGATGCTACGAAAATTGTGCTTAGCAGATCGCCGAAAGTTGCGTTTAATGCTCAGGTTTCAGCAGCTCCTGCAACTTAGACAAAAAGACGTAATCTCTGAACTGGCACTAGCTCTAGTAAACATGTATTATTAATGAGAAACTGAAAAGTCGACCGACTAGAAAAACCGGTATAGATTGGTAGCAAACGTTATTAAAACAAAGATTTATTTTCAACCAATGAATGAGACTTCAACCAGTTGTAAAGCGAAGGAAAATGATGCGAAAGCTCAGAGGAAGGTTGAACCAAATGCATCGTAAGTCAAGGTGTAGATCGAGAAAATTTCTATTCAGGAATCAAGAAGGAAGAGATAATGAAGATGGAAAAAACAAAAAAAAAACGATGACTTAAGGGTAAACCTAAGCGATAAATAATAAGTATTTAGTTAATCTTCTAAGTTTT